>NC_051067.1:17705767-18070767 GCF_004664715.2 Peromyscus leucopus
CAGTTCCAGGGGATCTGATGCCTTCCTCTGGCCTTCACAGGCATCATGTACACATCTGGTGCACAGATACACATGCAGACAAAACACCCATATACATAAAATAAATAACAAAAATAAATAAATAATAAATAAAAGAATAAAGAAGAAATACAAACACAAACTCAAGAAATATCCTCAAATCACAAGATTCATCACAAGATGTTTTTTTAATTCAAAAGTGTTGAAGTCTTTTTTCCCCCCTCAGATAAAGCGTGGTTAACCTAGATCTCAGTTCACAGAGTAAGGACTCACTGGAGCCATACAATGCTTTCTTTAAAAGCTGACTGAAAATTCATTTGACCTGGAGAGATTCCACATGAGAATATACTTTTGTTAAGTACTTGGGACATTTGGCAGCATATCTGTGCTGATTTTAATTTTTTTTTTAACCTTAGTGTGTGTGTGTGTGTGTGTGTGTGTGTGTGTGTGTGTTTGTCTGTGTTGTGTTGCATGTATGTATGTAGGTGCACATGTGCCCTGGCATTCGTGTGGAGGACAAAAGACAACTTTCAGGAGTTGATTCTCTCCTTGCACCATGTGGGTTCCAGGGATCAAACTCAGATCCTCAGACTTGGCCGCAGGCACCTTTATGCCCTGAGCCATCTCACAAGCCCAGATCTGTGCTCTTGGTTGTTACAATTGCCCAGAAAAGAGCTACCACTGACTACTGGACAGACATTTTTGTAGAACGTAAAAAGTCCTTGTGCATACAGATAAGTACCAGAGAAGCCAGGAAAAGTTAAACATGCAGCTTTTCTCTTCAGAGGAAGAAGATGCTTAGCTGTTTTCCTAGAATGCTGAGGAAGAATCCTGTTTACAACCCGGTGACCTTTTGTTATCTGTTGATCAAGGCTCCTCCCATATCCCTCAGAATTTATGCTTTGCATATTCCAGACTTTTTCTCCCTCAATTTTAGCCACTCTAGGCATAAAAACCCATCCTCATGACAGATGTCCTTGTACAGCCTAAGTGACTTCTATGTGATCTTAGGGCCAAGCCACCAATCCTGACACCCACAGGCATCATGTTTCCCTCAGTCACTCTCCTTAGACCCTAAATCCGGGCATTCTCTCTGAGCCAACAGTCCCCAATTCATGAAAGAAGCCAGATGGACTTTGTAAAGAATCTCAATGTAAACATGACCTAAATTCGTTGTACAGTTGGGACTGAGTTCATTGTTATCAGAAAATTTTTTCCCAAAATTGTGCTGTGCTAAATATGGCTAAAATAAACCAAGTGGTGTTTGATTCTGTAAGTTTGAACCAGTGATAGCTACCAATCAGCCTGAATCAAGTTCCACTCTTCTCTCTTCTGGCTGTGAAGCCTGCAGGGACCCCACCCCCACCTCAAGTTTTAATCCTTTTTATTTTTCCCCACAGCTTCTTCCATTTGTGCTCATTACTCTAGGCTGGCCAATGTCACTAAAAGCAGAAAATTATTAGCATTCTTGAAATACCCGAATCCTCCTTGTGGTCGATCTCAGGCATCTGTGTCAACTGTTCAGCCCTGGTGGGGTTGAGCTTACAACTCCTGATGCTGTCATTGGAACAGAATGGGCCACACATACATTTGGGACAAAGGAGCTGCCCAGGATGGGAGATACGATAGTTTTATGCAGGGAAGATCCGAGGAGGGTGCTTCACAAAGAGCCCGAGGGCATGAGTGAGGTGGGCTCTGGGGGTCAAGGCACTTGTCACCAAGCCTGATGACCTGAGTTCATTTCCCCAGACTTATTGCTGGGCAAAGAGAACCAACTCCTGTAATTTGTCTTCTGACCTCCATAAGCATGTCACAGACACCCACATGTGTGAACACACACACACACACACACACACACACACAGCCTGTAAGTACTAACCTTCTATTCCTGGTTCCCAAACTTTACAGGCAACCCAACCTGATCCTCGGACAACCTGATCCTTTTCACTTGAAATCTGTTTCATGTCTCCGGGGATTTTTTCCTCTCCTGCCTGCTTTGGGCTATTCTCCTACGCAATGATGACCTTCGAGTTGTTCTCTGGAGTTCCTTTGTCCGCCTTGGTTCGGCTTCCTGAGTTATCTACTTTGCACCCTCATAAGTTCCTACACAATCAACTCAATAAAGAAACTGTGTTCTCCTGACTTCCCCAGGCTGGAGAATAAGCTCCTTAAGTTTGCCTGTTTATACTTCCTCTAAATCCTCATACCATGCAGAGTAGATGAGGATGGACACACAAGACCCATCTTGCAGCCTTCAAAGCAGGAAAGCACTTCCCAAATGCAGCCACTAGAGGTCGCTCATCCACACAGTCTTGCCTGGCCCAGGTTCCCTACTGCACATGGATTACTACACAAACTGGAAGTAGGGCAGGCTGTCTTTATTTCTTTTTCTCTCCAACACAGCCTCGGGCCATCAGAGCTTCTGATGTCAGGGTCCCTGCCGTGCAAGCTGCAGAATGAAAACACTGCAAATCACAAAGGTCACTGCCTCCGCTCTGCGCATCCAGTGCTCACCTGAAATTTCTGCTTCAGCGGCGAGAGCCCAGCTCAGGCTCTGAATATTTTTCTCAGCTCTGATATTCCAGAAGTAGGGGCGGAAACCTGTGACCGCTGGATGCATTGTGTGTGCGTGCTTACAGATTATGCCTCAGACTGGTGATGTGTGGAGAAAGATTTCCATGCACACGCCTCTCTTCTGATCCCTGGGGAGTTTCTGAGCAGGGCACTGTACTAAAAACAGCACTGGCCTTTGCAAAAACAAGCCCTGGCAAACGAGCCAGGCTTCCTATCTGAGAGACTTACTGAGCCCAAAGCAGCACTATGAAACAGTAAGTCGGAAGACTGGACAAATGGCTGCAGATGGTTGGGAAGAAAGAAAGGTAGCTCAAGCTTGGGACTTCGCATAGCCGCGAGCCTAGCCTGGTGTCGTGTGGACATTCGGGGCCGAGATGCTGGTGAGAATTCAGAGTGACCGATTCAAGTGAACACATCAGTTATAAAGATCCCAGGGGTGTGCAGTTGCTGCAAAGTGAGCTAGCACAGTGTGGATGAGTGGAAGTTGTGGCTCCCAAACCCCTAAAAGCAAGCTCAAGCTTGCCTCTGGGAACTTCTAAACTAGCGTTTAGACTTGCTGGCAAACTTCAAAGGAAAGACACCGCGATCGTGAGCGTTTGTAGCTGGACTCTCTGAGTTCTGACATTGATTGGCCATGACTTAAACCCTCTGTGACTCAGTTTGCTCACCGGTAAAAATGAGACTAAGAGTCCTCACCTCACAGGTGTGGATAGATGCAAAGTGCTTGGAATAAGCAAGGCAAGAGTGTAGTCACATGTTGCTGAATTTGAGATGCATCATCAGGCAGTCCCTTGTGGGGACATCATGGAGTCAGCTTGTGTACACACATCTACACAAGCAAAATATCAAAAACTATGTTCTCCAAATGGTCTTGTTTTTCTGGCTTAGTGATTTGGTGGGGCACCTGGAAGAGGAGATGGATTGCATTTGACCTCTTTCTGTTCCTGAAGGTCACCAGTGGTGTGCGTATTGACACAGTGGAAGGTCACGCTAGAAGGTCCTGGTATCCTCACCGTGCCAGGTCACAAAAGGCCTTGATTTGCAACTTATAGCAACACTGCTCTTAAGGAAGACTCTTAACTTGCCTTAAAGCCTTGAAGAGGCCACCAACTCTACCTCCATGTAGACGGAGCTGCTCTACATTTCCATTTCCAGAACAGAGAGGCATCAGCCATACTGAAGATCTTGCTCTGACAAGTAGTTCCCTTCTCCAATCAGCTTGCCCAGAGTGTCCAAGAGTCATTAGCCCCCCGGAGACTCACTGCTCATTCCCACACCAAGTCAACAAATAGCACTCGCTCCAACCTGGAACCTCAACACTGTGGGTTCCACATAGCAGACAGCCCTGATGGTCTTTCTTCTGAGAGAGCTGTAGTTCTGTCTGGTCTTCAATCCAAGCCTTTGGAGGTTTTCCAAATTTTATAGTTTTTAGTAGTTTAGTATAGAGTTCCTAGGTAGTTTTTAGTTTTGGGAAACAGGGTTTTGGAGAGTCCAGGTTGGCCTTGAACTCCTCATGGAGCCAAGGGTGACCAAAACAACGATCCTCTTGTTTCTATCTTCCGAGCGCTGGGATTACCATGCCCAGCTTCCAGTCTCCATTGCCTTCCACAAATCAGATTCTTAAATATCTTCGATCCCTTTGTTCACATTTTTCAAGTTCGTAGCTGTGAACTAGGGCATGCTTGACTGAAGAGCAGTAACCATCATTGATTTTCCACCTTCATAGCCCTTAATCACTTTAAATTTCATTTCCAGGTCAATTACTCCATGTGACCTCATGCTAGCAACATTAACAGTGGATTTTTATATTTAGGGTCCGTGATGAACAAAACATGCAATTCAATCAAGCAGCAGAGAATGATGCTATCAACACACACTGTAAACATAAACACAGGATGAAAGGGTCTACTGGAGTGTCACACAGCAGGTTTACAGTACGCTTTTATTTTTTCCCCTTCTCAATAAAAGAAATTGTGCTGCTTAGTTTTAACTGTCTGCTTGACATAACCTACAATCGCCCCGGAAGAGAGTCTGAACGAGGAATTATCTAGATGAGGTTGGCCTATGGGCATGTCTGGGGGGGATTTTCTTGATTGCTAACAGAGGTGGGAAAATCCACCCTGAACGCAAGTGATGCCATTGTATGGGCTTTGGCCCTGAACTGCACAGGAATGAAAGAAGGAAGCTGAGCACAAGAAGGTGGGCAGCATGGGTGGATGAGATTCGGTCTGCTTCCCACTGTGGATGTGATGCAGCTAGCTGTGTGAGTTCCTGCCATGACTGTCCCATGACTGTCCTGAAACAACAGGCGTTACCATTATCAAGCATCATGTATGTGTGCAGTATTCATTGTGTGCATTTGCCTAACTGCCAGAGTGGCGGGTTGTTTTTTTTTTTTTGTTTGTTTGTTTGTTTGTTTTGGTTTTTGGAGACAGGGTTTCTCCATGTAGTTTTGGTGCCTGTCTTGGATCTCACTCTGTAGGCCAGGCTGATCTCGAACTCACAGAGAGTGCTGGGATTAAAGGCACATGCCACGGGAGCCTGGCCCGAGTGATAGTTCGTTCACACTAGCATGGTCATAAACATGTGTGATGCATTGTGCTGTGATATTAATGTCACTAGGCTGCAAGAATTTTCCAGCTCCAATACAATCTTAGAGGTCCATCATTGTGTATGTGGTCTCTCTTTGATTGAAACAATGCTGTGTTGTTCATGCTCTTTATTACTATTACTACATATTACATCTGTGCTCTTTATTACTATTACTACATATTACATCTGTGCTCCTTCTTACTATTACTGCTATGTTTTTGTTTTATCAATGTTTCATGGCTGAGGAACGCAGTGGGGACAAGTGATATTCTTCGCTCATCTTTAGATTACTGGCACGTGTCTGGGGGTGAAAGAAATAAGAATTATCCTTAGTTTCACAAGAACATGACTAATTTTCTGGAAGCATATCTCAATTTTCCACACTATGATTATAGGATACTACAGATCATTTTTCCCCTTCAAAGGACTAGCTGATCTCTGTGTCATCTTTTTCAGAAGTTGTATCCTCGATGCAAGAGTAAAATTATGTCTTGTTTTGGAACTGTTGGTTGTCAGGATCTTGAAAGGGCTAAATACATCTTCAGTGGGCCAAAGGCATTTCCACTTGGTGACATAAACAGAGCTAGAAAAGCCCTTGATGAGGGAATTATGAGTGTTCAAATATTTACTGTCCAACATGAAACAAGAGCAAATAATTTACCAGGAATTTTTACACAGAGTAACTAAGCTCCGAATATGAAGAATGTCTTCTGGTATAAGCAAAAAGTAATATTTTTTGCAATATAATAATCGCTTTCTCGAAATTTTTAGTTCAGAGATCAAAAAAATGGTGGCTAGTCTCTCACACACTGCCCCTCCCTTCATGCACACCTGATCAAACCCACAGTCAGCTTGTCAGCTAAAGTGACCAGTGCTTGAGATGGCGGGTGCATTTGGATTTTAGTCATGAATGATGGTGTTCTGGAAAGAAGGAGAAAGTGGAACTCTTCAGTAAATGACAGAAGGACCAGCCCACTTCCTGTAGGCAAGACAGAACAAGAAAATAGTGAGAAGTTAAAAGGAAATCCATCTCATTTTAGATTGTTAAACTCCCATTATAAAGTCTGGAATCTTTCGATGAGAAAAAGAATGGGCGAAGCTTTGGGGAGGCAGGGCACGGGTGGACATTGCAGAGTGGTACAGAGGACCCCACTTCACCTGCCCTCCAGCCTTCTCTTCCTCTCGAGCCTCTGCTGCTCTTCTCTTTATCTTCCAGCCTCCTTTACCTGCCTCAATTTCTTTCCTAATATGTCCTAACATGTGCCTGTATTTTTCCATTTGTTAATCAAAGTTGTATATTTTGACTCAAATTTTCTTGATTGATTTTTATTGTATGAGGGTGAATGTTTTGCCTGCCTGCATGGCTATGCACCACGTGTGTGCTTGGTGCCCTCAGAGGCCAGAAGAGGACGGGCACAGGGTCTCCTGGGACTGTTGTTGCAGTGGTTGTGAGCTACCATGTGGATGCAGGGAAGCAAACCCAGTTCCTCTGCAAGAACAGCCAGTCCTCTAACCACTGAGCCACCTCTTCAGCCTCTCTACGTAAGAAATTAACATGAGTCAAACGCCTTTACAACTTCTCTGGTCTTCTCTCTGGATTCCTTGCTCCCCCCACCCCCACACCAAGGAAATCAAAGTTGTTTTTTTCTTTTTTAAAGTTTGCTTCTGGCTACCTATCCTAGACTAGTGATTCCTAGCAGAAAAAATAAATAGTAGCCTGGCCAAGACATACAAATGTAGAAAGTGCAGAGTTTCTTTAGAAATGTTGATTTGGTAAAGCTCTTTGCTACTTAATTTACTTCTTCATTCTGTGTCCTATGCTATACATTATTAATAATCTCTTTTTGAGGGGTATTTTCCCTTTTATTAAACATAGTCTTTTCTCATACAACAATATGAATACAGTTTCCCCTCCCTCTAGACCTCCCAGTTCCTCCCCACCTCCCCTCCCATCTGGATCCACACCCTTTCTGCCTCTCTTTAGAAAAGAACAGGCCTCTAGGCCATAAGAACAAAACATAGCAAAATAAAATATACTAAGAGAAAACAAAAACCATCACACTGAAGTTGGACAAGCCAAGCCAACAGAAAAATCGAAGAATCCCAAGAGAAGACACAAGAATCAGAGATCCCTCATTTACACGTTCAGGAGTCCCATCCAAGTCCTAAGCTGAAATATAAACAGAGGCCCTGATACAGGCCTGTGCAGGCTGTTCTGGCCGCTTCGGTCTCTGTGAGTTCACAGAGATTTGCTCAGTTGTTTTAGAGGATCTTCTGCTCGTGATGTCCTCCATCCCCTGCGTCTTCCCCACTCTTCCTGTCTCCTCTTCAGCGGTGTTTTCTGAGCTCTTGAGGGGATGGGTTTGATGGAGACATCTTGTTTAGAGCTGTGTGGGCCTCTGTGTTTGTTCCCATCTGCTGCAGGTGGAAGACTCCCTGGTGCTGGCTGAATAAGGCACCAACCTAGGAACACAGCGGAATAGCATTAGGAGTCATTTTATTGTTACTTTTTTTCAGACCAGTTGTACTTGGGTTACCCTAGGTCTCTGGGCTCTCTAGACTGGGGTTCTTGGTCACCCATGCTGTGTCATGTATGGATTCCATCTCATGGAGGGGGCCTTAAATCAAATCAGACATTGGCTGGTCACTCCCACAAAGTTTGGACCACCATGACACTAGCATATTTTGCAGGCAAGACAGATTGTAGAGCTAAGGTTTTGTGGCTGGATTGGTGCTTACTTTTCTCTTTTGGTAGCCTTTCTGATACCTTTTCAAGTCATAGACTCTAGAACACAGGAATGAAGGTTCTGGGTAGGCATTAGCTCGACCTCTCCATGTTCATTGAGTTGTGTGGGTTTTGTCTGCAGCAATGGGGTCCTGCTGTCAGCTTGTGAAGAGTAAACTATTGGGAAAAATAAAAATAAAAGCAGATTAGAGAATGTCTCAGACACAAAGTATGGCGCATGGAGAAGTTTTTGGAGCAAGTGAAGTACTGAGCTGTGGACAACAGCATTTCATTCTCCTTTGGTCTGATCAGATCCATGCCAAGAGGCTGCTCCAGAAAAATGGCCTGTGGCAAGGCAGGGAGGGTGATGATCTTCAAGGAATAAATGCTGCTATAGTGTGGACTGTGATTGTTTCTCAAAGACCCAAGAGTTAAAAGTTTGCTCTCTGGGTGGTGCTGTTGGGAGGTGGAGAATACTTCAGAATGTCTGGTCTTACGGGAGGATCATTGGGGTTGCCCTGGAAGGGGATCTCATCTTCTCCTCCCTCTCTTCTTTACCGTCCCCCATTCATTTCCCTCTCCCACTTTTAATTTGAGATGTGACTGTTCTGCTCTGACACATGCTCCCATCACAGTGTGTTCCCATCAGACAAGATACTAGAACTGAGCCCATATATGCACCATGCCTTTGAGCCTCCAAAACTATGAATTCAACTAATCCTTTTCTCTTTATAAATTAGTTGCCTCAGGTATTTTGTTATGGAAACAGAATTCTGACTAATTGAATGAGCTGGATTTTTTTTTCTTTTGGTTTTTCGAGACAGGGGTTCTCTGTGTAGCTTTGCGCCTTTCCTGGGACTCACTTGGTAGCCCAGGCTGGCCTCGAACTCACAGAGATCCGCCTGGCTCTGCCTTCCAAGTGCTGAGATTAAAGGCGTGCGCCACCACCGCCTGGCTTGAGCTGGATTTATATTGTTTTTATTTTTGTTAGTTTAATTATTCTTACGTAATATATCATAACATGTACCTGAAAGAGTTTTTATATTTTTTTTCTCTTTGTGCTTAAACTATGGACACTACCAGAACTATTCTTTCTGCATCAGTGGCTACTTCTGGGTTCTGGATTGGTGAGCCTGGACCAAACAAGGCAACAAAACAGAAGTCAACCCATAGATGGATTAAGAGTTCTTAGGATGCAAGTCTTTTCTGTAGTCACTTCCTGTTTGCTTCTTAGGACTTTACTTTTCACGGCCATAAAATTATATTCTTTACATTTACATGCAAGTGTTTAACTACACTGAGGGGTGATGTAGGTTTTCAGGATGAGCTTCTCAAGATATTTAGACCTTGACCTCAGAAATTCTCATCTAATCTGTAGGGGCTGGATAAAGAATAAGATTTTGTTATTTGTTTTTCAAGATTTGCTAATCAAAATTGTGGGTTTTTTATTTATTTATTTATTTTTTACTTAAAAGCAAAATAACAACAAAACAAGTTCTGTCCTTGAACTTAACAAAATATAACTCTTCAAATACAAAATGAAGAACTGGGACCATGGAGGAATAAGAGCATCCATCTTCTGATGATTGGATGGAGCACACACAACACATTACGTCCTAGAGCATGGCTCAGCATGTGTGAACCTATTTATGTGGTTTTGGTTCCTCTCAATTCCAGTCTCCTGAGCTCATCACCAGTGTTCTCGCATCATGTTCAAATCCAAGATGTCCCCGACACAGTAGGACACCGAGTGGCACCACAACTCTATAATGTGTAGATGCTGGTAGCCCCAGCCATTGTAACAATTAAAATTGCCTCTGGACATTGCCAAATAACCCCTGGGTGACAAAACCATCTCTTGAGAGTACTGATCAAAATATATTCAAACACTCAGGACAGAGATACCAGTGACCAGGAGACGTTTGTGTTTGGCTTTCAGAGAGCATGGGGTCTTTATTTAAAGATTTCAGTGCATGCATTTGGATATGAAGTGAGTGAAATGAAACATGAGTGAGTCAGTCAGTCATCAAGAACCACAGATTTCCCCTCAAAACAGCAGAGATTCCTTTAAACACAGTCTTTAAAGCTTTTCGTCTTTGCTTAGTCACAGTCATGATGTTTGAGACTTGTTCTGCTATGATAACCACACGCCAGAAGACGTATGGAAAGGGTTCATCCGGTGCATTGTAAGCATTCAATAAATGTTTACCATTAAAAATGCTTCTTATTACTAACAGTTATTATCATAAAGTATATCATAAAGCATATGGCTTTCAAATATTTTAAAACTAGTTTAGTTATATTTTTATGTACTTGTTTGTTTGTTTTATGAGTGTGGGGGGGCACACACAAGTGCATGTGTGTAGGGCAGAGGACAACTTTGGGGACTTGCTTTTCTTCTTCCACCCTGTGGGTCCAGAGATGGAGTCCAGGTGGTCAGATCTGGCAAACTTACCTTCACTGCGGAACAGTCTCACTGGAGCTCAGGGTTATTCTAAGTGCGAACTCATGGGCTAGGGAGATGGTTTAGTTAGTAAAGTGCTTGGCATGTAAGCATGAGACCCCAAGTTCTATCCCCCAAGAAGCACCCGTGTAAAAAGCTGGGGATGATGATGTGCGCCTGAAGTCAGTGCTAGGCAAGTGGAGACAGGGGACTCTCTGAGGCTTGTTGGCTAGCCAGCCTAGAGGAATGGGGGGAGGGGAGGGGACTCCAGCTCCAGTGAGGGACTCTATCTCAAAAGGTAAAGTGGAAAGGATTGAGAAGATGGCTCAGTCAATATAGTGCTGTGACAGCCTAAGGCCCTGGCTTTATATTGCAGTACACACACACACACACACACACACACACACACACACACATACACTCACCCATGCATGCATACACACAAGCCTGACATGGCAGCATGCGTCCATAATTCTAACGCCAAGGAGACAGAGACAGAAGGATTTCTGGGACTTGGTGGCTGGTCAATCTAGCTCAGATTGGCAAAATATAGGTTCAGCAAGAGCCCTGGTCTCAAAGGCTAAGGTAGAGAACAACTAAGGAGACACTTGACGTTGCCTTCTGACTTATACTTGCACACTTATGTGTGTGAACACAGCAACACACTCAAGAGGAAATACTAACTTCTAACGGCCATAATAACCCTTCAGGGCTTTCTCATTATCGTCGTAACGATCTCAAACTTGGGATTTCTCCTGTTTTGTTTGATTTTAATTCTTTGAGATGATGCCTCACTATATAACCCAGGTTGGCCTCAAACTTGAGATCCCATCCCCCTGCTGTCTTCTGAGGGCTATGATTGCAGGTGTACCCCACCTTCCCCATCTGGGTTTCTCCTGTTCTATAAATTAGGAAGTGGGTTCAAAGAAAAACTGTAACCCCTGAGTAGCTAGTTCAATGGGAGGCCCAAGACTGAGTCTAGTTAATTCCAGCTTGTAATACCTCCTCCATATTATCTGCTAAGAAAATGTAGAATTGGCAGGACAAATACCACAGAGTGGGAAATCCACAGGGGTATGGGTGGGTTCCACTGTGGACATCTGTCTTTTCCTTTCCAGACACAACTACTCCGAGCCCACCATGTTACACTTTTAGAACATGAAAATCAAAACCTAACTGGCACATTTGCTTTTCTTGTACAACAATCTGGTGCTCATACAAAGCCGCGCATCCTGCCCTAACCTCTGTGGGAAGAGCTTGCCTGACAGAGGTGTTAGGTGCCGGGAGCCAACCCCACTTCTTGTGCGCTCTGCATGCAGTTGGGTGCAGTTCAGAGCAGAGGATTTTCAGTGCTTCACAGGCAACCTCTTCCAAGAAAGCCTTTGGCTCACACTAGCTGTGTCACGGATGGTTTCTGAGAGCCCCCACCCCCAAAACCATGTCGTCATCTGTGCATGTGGCAACAAGAGAGAGCTAGTTACCGGGCCGCAGAGCCAAGAACTCTTTGTGGCACGACTTCACCAGATACAGTTGATCGTGAGAGGCCCTTGTCTGCCAGAGCTGAAGCCTCAAGACTGAGTGTTGCCAGGGGCAGGTGACAGAGAAGCAAAAGCTGCTTCTGAGGGCTGGAAATTAGAAATGACTAAATAAGGAACTTGTCACGGCTCCATAAAGATGTGACAGAAGTTAGATTTGTTCTGAATGTTAAATTTGAATTTTGGGAAATATTGACATTTACCGTCTGAGAATCCAGAGCTACCCCACCCCCACCCCCCAACCCTAGACGTGTAGCTGTTCTTCCCTGACCCTCTCAGGGTGCCACCGCCTCCCCGTCTCCCCTACACACACAGTGTGAGCAAACACTCACAGCTCGTGAATACTTCACTAGCGTGGGTTTAAACGGCATATTAAATTTATTCTAAAGGGTGTACCTATAGCATGGGAAATGTTACACGATGGAATAAAGACCTCAAGGAGCTGTTCCTGCCAATAAATGGCCTGATGAAGTGGAGGAGTTAAACTCCAGATCTCAAGGGGGGGCGCGGTATGATGATGAGCTTCCTTTTAGAAGGGGACCAGGACCTTTTCCATTTAGAAGAAAAGCACAGTTTTCTTATTTAAGAATGGTAAGAAGGGAAGAAATAGACAGGAAAAAGTAAAATTAAATGTGCATTTTGGGAACCAAATAAGTTAAAGCGTCATGTGAATCTTTTAATTTAGGAAACCCTGGAGAAGATCCTTGTTAATTTAAAATTCACTAGATAATATAACAGTACATATGAATTAAAAATGCTGTTCACAATGTGTACTCTCCACGCACACAGACTATATGTCTCACAACCACGAAGCTAGAGTACCTGTAAACCACTGTACACAACATACATACACAATACGCTCACATGAATATACATTCATATACACACACATACATGTTTACATAATATATGGATGTACACATACATGTGCACATAAACACATGTACTTACACACACACACACACACACACACACACACACACACACACACCTGTTTTCAGGCTCAGTGAGGCAGAAAGGAAATGATGAAACTGGGGTCACCTATCTCTACCAGGAAGCTAAACTTCTGTATACACATCCAGGAAGAAGTCACTAGAGGTTTCTAGAACTCCCCATGGTTGTCTCTACCCACATAATAATACAACAAGGGTTTTCTGGAGGAAGCCCTCTCTCCTTCACAGTATCATGAACATTTTAGATGAATTGGATCATCTCTCTCTCTCTCTCTCTTTTTTTTTTTTTTTGGTAAGACAATGTAAAATGGGAATGATTTCTGGTTTTATAGAAATGTTTGTTGTATTTAGTTATTTGGTGTGTTGGGCGGAGGGTTCAGTACCAAGGTACCAATGTGGAAGTCAGGGGACAGCTTGCCCTTGTCTGCGGAGCTATCCTGCCAGCCTGCTGCTTTCCTTCGGCAGGGCCTTCTCACATGCTTCCTGCTGTCCACTCCCCTCATGGTGGGAAAGAGTGTTCAACTGACTGGTTCTTTCATAAGAAACCAAGAAAAGAGGACAAAGTGGCATGTTAGTTTCTAAGTAACTATACATTTTTCATCAAAAGAAATGGAGTCACCAGGAAGTGGTAGGGCAATATTTAAGTGTCAAAAGCAAACTTTTACCCTCAGCCCAGAATCCTATGGTCAGCAAAAAAATTATGGAGGATTGAAACAGAAGAAGGTAGGAAAGAATATTCTTTCATTTTTTCTTAAAATGTTTTTCATGGAATATATTTGGGGCATATTCTTTCCTCTCCTACATATCCCCCCAGTAATACCCTATTAATGAAGATATCATATACTTATGTCATTGAACATGGAGAAATCAAGCTGGTGCTCAACTAGGAGTTTCACCCCTGCTGATTAGCATTCATGGTGCCAGAAGGAATTCTACATACTACTAAAGGAGAAAAATAATCCTCAGCCTCACCCAGTTATGAATTCTTCAGGTTATACTAACAAATAGTGGTACAAAGGTTGTTGGAGTAACCAGGGACTTTTTGTTGGATTTAAGGCTCACTCCACACCTGACACTGTTAATGAGGCCAAGAACCTGAGGCTAGATAGACCAGGGGTCCTAGGGAAAAAACGACTGCAGTTATTCTGCTACATGAACACAGCCATAAAATGACACCATATTGCTGTACCCATAGATCAGTGCCTTGCTCAGCCCTCATTGGAGAATCTTCTTCTTGAAGTAGATAGGAGTTTACACAGAGACCTACAACTGAACAGGGAGGGAGAGACCTCGGAGCACTCAGCCCTGAATGAGATGTCTGCATCACACTCTTCCCCTCAAGGCTCGGGGACCTATGCAGAAGAGGAGGTGGAAAGACTGTAGACGTCAGAAGTGGTGGATGATTCCAAGGAAACAGTGTTGGCTAGATACAACATGGTTGATGCACAGATAAACTCGGAGAGACTATGACGGCATGCATAACATCTTCATGAATTCAAACCAGACAGAATCCCAACATGGGGGAGTGTGAGAGGGCATAAGGTCCCATCTCTAACCAAGAAGCTATTTGCAATTGATAGCTGCTGGGAAAGTGAAAATCACTTTTCTTCAATGGAACGACACTGGGTATATCAACCTCACCCCAAGGCAGATCTCTTGCTCAAGAGTAATTGGCCAACATAAAATAGACTCTATGCTTGCTTTTGTTTTGGTCTTTTTTTTGTTTTGTTTTGTGCTGGTTTGGGAATTTTTTTAAGATAGAAAGAATATGAAGTTGAATGGGTAGGGAGGGGGGATCTGAGAGGAGTTAGGAGAGGAGAAAGAGTATGAGCAAAATAAATAGAATTTAAATGAAGAAACAATGCCCTAAAGACACCATATGCTATGATATAAAACCCCCAGTACCAGGAATGAGTTACACATTTTTGAATTATTGGCCAAATGGATCCCCAAAGACACCTCAACCATTACAGGTTATTGCCATGCTATTAGTTACCTCCACAACATGATGGTAAGACCACATTACAGAGGACATTCTTAGCTAACCTGCTCCCTGCTCTACTCATGAAAGGTACAACAGACAGAAGGACAATGATAGTGAAATGAAATCAGGAGTGTTAGGAAAAAAGGAGGAAGCACAGAAATGTCAGCCATGCAGGCATGATGGTTATTTAGCATGCTTTTCTCAAGGAAGAGAGCCTTGAATTGCTAGACTCACGGGCACTTAATCCAACAATGGCAATCTGAAAGACAGACAGCAAAGCAGGTTCCTAACCAAAAAAAGCAGATGCTTTGTAGAACAAAGAAGCCGGAGTCTGCTGGCAGTGGATGGCACAGTGATAGAAACACCAAGAAAGAAAGGCATCTGCCAGCCTGTGTTTCTTGCTTCCCTTTTCCTATGTACCACTAGAAGGTGCTGCCCTGATTCAGGATAGGTGCACACACACCGTTACCATCACATGTGATAATCCTCTTTGGAAATGCCACCTGCAGACAAATTATAATTTCAAAATATATGAATATAATAGAACGTGTCCTCGTTTCTTTCTGTTGCTGTGACAAACACCCCAACCCAAAGTTTGTTAGAGGAGGGAGAATTTGTCTAGCTCACAGCTCCAGGTCATGGTCCATTATTGTAGAGAAACAAAGGGAAGACATTAAGCAGCTGTCCCATCACACAGGAGCCGAGAGAAAGGAAAGCGTCCATGCTGCCTGCATGCTTCAGCTCATGCTCGGCTCGCTTTCCTCAGTACAGTTCAGGGAGCAGCCCATAAAGTGGTGCCACCCACATTCAGGGTGGACCTTCCTCGATCCATTCACAAGGAAGACAACCCCTCACAGACATGCCCACACACCAACCTGACCCAGGCAACTTTTCAAGTAAGCTTATTTTCCAAGCTGATCCCAGGCTCTCTCTGGCAAGATGACATTGAGAGCCAGTCATTACAGAATAGCGCAGCAGTAGTGCAGGAGGGTAAAGGATTCTATGCAGTGACAAGAAAGCCACCTCCCATCAGCAGGGCCAAATGTTGATCTTAAGTTTACTATTAAAGTTTGGTTCTCTTTACTATTTAGAGCAATTGCTGGAAAATTACACAAAAGAGAGACATAGTCAAACATGCAATAGAAACATGGCAATGACATACATATAAAGCATTCAAATAACTCAAATGAAGGGGAAGCCAAGAGATCAGTGAGACCACGCAGAAAGCAGACAAACAGAATGAAACGCAATAACCTCAAAATTTTCCTTAAAAATTAATCACAATATAAACTAACTGAATGACAGAGATCTGGAGATTTAGAAAAGGGACTGAACTACGTGCTGGCTACCAAAGTCACTTCACCTCAAGCATAGTTCCAACTGCAAACAGTCAAAATGCAAGCTCTATGCATGCAAACCCTAACTGAGGGGATACTGAGCAGGAGGAAGGCAGAGGCCGCTGAAGAGAGAAGAGAGTTGGGGATGTACATGCGATGGAAGGGTGATTCACTCTAAAGAGAAAGTTGGGGATGTGCGTACGAGGGAAGGAGCGATTCACTCTAAAGAGACACTAATCCTGAGCACACGAGCTCTCAATAGACTTTCAAAAACGTGAGAGCGAGAGAGCAGAACTCCAGAGGGAAACAGGCACACCACATGCACAGAGACCTCAGAACACATCAGTGGTTGACAGAGCTGGGAGGCAAAATCAGCCAGTGACAGCCAGGGAAGAGGCCTTGGAATAATGGGAAAAGGAATAGATGAAAGAACAAAATGTTTGGAACACTGCAGACGGCCATCACCTACCTTTGGTTCTGTTGTATACCTGGGTAATTAATATAAAAATTCAGGGCTGGTGGTATAGATAGACCAGTAGGAAGACACTTGCCTAGTTTAAAATAAAAGAAAGAAAGGAAGAGAAAGAGGAAAGGGGAAGGAAGGGAGGAAGGGAGAGAGGAAGGAGGCTGGGGAGATGGATGTGTGGGATGTGTGTAAAGTACCTGCCGTGTTAGCACAAGAATCCCGCGCAGGCGCAGTGGGCCCATCTATAATCCCAGTGCTCAGGGGGCAGAGATGCTATTCCTGGAGCAAGCTGGCTAGCTAGACAAACCAAGTTGGCCAGCGCTGGATTCAAGTGAGAGACCATGTGTCAATAGATAAGGTGGAGAGTGACAGAGGAGAGCATCTGATGTCAACCTCTGGTCTCCACACACATGTGCACATGCACCTGCAGACATGTGTGCTCACACGCAGGCAAACACACAAACACCTCACACGTACATAGGGGAACACATGAGAGGAGGGGGATCTTTTAGAGTTTCCATTAAAGGACCTTTCATACAAGCTAGAGGCGCTTCTCTATTAATTCATTAAAACCCAACTGGCCTTGGGTAAGTCGCCTCTCCCCTTGAGTCTCTTTCTCCTTGTCTGGAAGAGGAGGTGAGCTTGCCCCTCCCCCTCCCACCAGGCTTTCGCCAATATAACTAGACTTTACCTAAGTTTTCTTCCAACTCTGATTTTCCCAGAGCTTTTTATTTTCTGGCCAATTTTTTTTTTCTAGGCAGGCATTTTCAAGTCACTATTGGAGCCAAATTATCTTCCATCTTTCTGTTTAACTTGTGAAGAATTAAAGATAAAAACGGAGTGGAGCCCTGCTTGCTGCTACTCAGTCAAAAGATTGTCATCTAGAAATCCCCTCTCAGAAACAAATATCTTGAAGCAAAGGCCAAAAACAATATGGAATGAGAGAGAGAGAGAGAGAGAGAGAGAGAGAGAGAGAGAGAGAGAGAGAGAGAGAGAGAGGGAGAGAGAGGGAGAGAGAGGGAGAGAATGTGTTCCAACCTCACATCTTGATTTTTTTCTGCTAAAATCATGTCCCCCTGTTAGGTAGACAGCAGTGTAAACCATATTTAACCAAATACTATTCATGCATAATGAGAAACATGGATGCATTGCTTTAGGAAAGTTACATGCTATAAACAAAACCTGACAAACTGCTCAGACTTTGATAGTGCAAGAAGCAGCAGAATAAATTAAAAGCTAGCCACACTCTTCTCAGCTTTCTGATGGGCTTTGTCCAAACAGTTCAAACAATCGCAAAATATTAGTCAAGCCATGTTCACGCATTCTACTATTGTGATTTTTATTTAAGAACATTTGGTGAATATTTACATCATTGTTCTAGCTGTAAACCTTGGAAGACACAGGATGGAGGAGATAGACTTTCTAGCTATATAAGAATTTCTCACTAGATTCACTGTAAATTCCAGCAGAAAAAGCATGAATGTTTTGCCTGTCTTGTGTGTGTGTGTGTGTGTGTGTGTGTGTGTGTGTGTGTGTGTGTGTGTGTGTGCGTGCACGCACGCTCATATGCACATGAAGTGAGAGACAGCTGTCAGTTGTTTTGGTCCCTCTCCTTTATTGTTGACATGGTCTCTTGCTGAATTTGGAGTTTACCAATGTGGCCTAGTCTGACTAGTCACGAAGCTCCAGGGATCTTCCTGTCTCTGCCTCTCTAGCACTGGGATTACAAGAGCATGCCACCTTGCCCCTCCTTTTATATGTATGCTAGGGATGATTTCAATTCAGGTGCCCTGTGCTCACGTATGTGGCAAGCACTACCCTAACAGAGTCATCTCCCTGACCCTGCATATGTTTTTTAACCAGGGTGTGGTATACTGCTCCATCTTAATTATCAAAAGGAGAACAAAAGAAGAACAGATTGCCAAGCTAATCTTATTTAACTCCTTACTGAAGGAATGGCTTTCTGTACAGAAATGGGTTCTATACAGTCTGCTCTTCTCTTATATGTATGATATACCAATAAAGCATGTATTTTAAGTCGTTTATATCGCTACATATAGACAGAATCTCCCCTCCCCAACATCAAGATTTGATCAAAAGTTTTAAGCAAACTTCTTTGCTAAGAGTCCAACTCCATAATGCTTCTAAGTGTTGGTACCAATCACCCAGGGATTGTGTGTTTAAATGCAAATGTTGATTCAGGGAGTCTGGGGGAAAGGCTTGAGATTTTCATTTAAAACTAAACAAAGCTAACCAAACAACAATAACAACAAAAACTAAACAAAACCATAAAACCCCCCAAACAACCTGCCATTGACCATGGACTGCGGAAGCTATATTGAGTAAGAAGAGGAAGTGTGAAGTACAAATGGAATTGGGGTTAGGCTCCATCTGGAGCCTATAGTGACTGGAAGGACAGCCATGACAGAGTGACAAATATAACATCCCCAAATGACTCTAGAATTAAGGGGAGGCTTCATGCTTAGGCACAACAGTTGAAAGTACTTCTCTGGGCCTATATCTAGTTGGCGACGGTCTTGCTTGCACTGGGGATGGGGTCCAGGGATCCTGTTTTTGAACCTTCTGGGCTTCCCATAACTTGGTGCTATAATTTGTTGAGAGAAAGGAGCCAAGGACTGAAAGATGAATCCTGCGTGATCTCCCTGCTTTGTGAGATCTGAAGAGGTTGATCTCATAGAAGCTGGGAGAAGAATGCTGGTTACCAGAGCTGAGGAGGAGAGAATGGAAGGAAGATGGGGAAGCAGACAGCCATCAAGTTACAGCTGGATTGGAAGAATCCATTCTGGTGTTCTATTGAGGAGTAGGGTGATTGTAGTTAACAATATTATATAGACAGAACAGGCAAACAAGCCTATTTCAAACATTTTTACCACAAAGAAACCATATGTGGGTGAGGTGATGGACAGGCTCATTCCTCTATTTTAATTATTGCACAATGTTTTCACATATGAAAACACCACACTGTGCTCCACATACTTAGACAATGATTGTGTATCTGTGAAAAACAGTAACAACAAAATCAGCTACTGGTATATCCATGGGTTGGAGGAAGGACGCCTCTAGCAAAGGCAGGGGGTCTGTTGCCTTCTTTGTGAGTGGGTCTCATCATTTTGCTCAGTATAATGAATTGCACTGTTTCTTGGAGTCACCTCCTAAGTGTCATATAATGGTTCCTGAATTCAAAGAGGAGGACTTTGGGGAAGGTATGCGATCCAGTGCTCAGAGGACTCCAGAGGGTACTGTCTACTAGCAGAATCCGTTGGAGGTCGTGAGTGACTGGCAGAGGCCAGTTCAACTTCCATGCTGTCATGCCTTCAGACTGAATTTCCAGGGTTGCCTGAATTCTGTTTTCTCTAACGCTGCTTTCCAAAAAACAAAAACAAAAACAAAAAATCAAAACAAAACAAAAACAAAAAAACCAAACAACAAGAAACCTCACTACCTATTCTGATTTAATAGCATTGGATAGTGCACCTTATAAAACATCCGAGATGCTCAGCTGACCTGCTTTTTCCTTCTTCAGGATGGCTCATGAATGTGCATCTAGGAAAGAGAGTGGCTGTTCAAACCCTAAATAAAACCCACATTTCCTAGTTAGCACAAGGTCTGCCAGCACTTTTCCTACTGCGTTGACTAGGGGACTGTTTTCAAAAGAAGCTTTTTGAGAGAACCGCATCTCAAATCATGCAAAATCATTTAACTTGCATTTTGCAAGACATCCCTTCCAACTGGAGGGAAGCTGCGCTTGCTGGCCTCCTGAGGAGGAGGGGGGATGTGCACCTTCAGGGAACATCAGGAACTCCCATGGTGAGCTCAAGAGTCTGCTGGTTTGGAATTGTTGCTGAGAGTTGTAGGGAAGGGGGATTTAGAAGTTTCTAGAGTCTCTTTCAGAAATGAGGAGGACAAGGTTTTGCTTTTGTTTTTTTTTTTTTTTTTTCTGAACAAACGAATGAATGAAAACATTGCACAAAATTAGTCTTCTTCAAGCCATTTCCTGTGGAGATCCTGACAGACATCCTTTCAACAGCCCCTCCCCTTCCTGCCCCCAGCACTTCCTATGACTCTTCAGTCAAAAGAGAGAAGGCTGAGGCAGCAAGGTCAGCAAGACTCCTGAAGGACCCGCACAGACAGGTGCTAGCCAGGGAATGAGCACTCCGTGGGTCTGAGCTGCGGCTGCAGCAGTCACAGCTGGGCAGCCTCTACTGAGTAGCTTAACTTCTCTTTTCTGTATACGTTTCTGTATCTGGAAATTGAGTGAGATGACTTCACTTTTGAAAAGATGCATTGATTGTTGTTGTAAGTGTGTGGTTTTGCATATATATACCACATGTGTACAGTGCCCATGGGTGCACTGGATAATTTGAACTGGGGTGTCAGATGACTGTGAGCTGCCATGTGGGTACTCGGAATCAAACCTGGATTGTCTGCAAGAACAGCAGCTACTCTCAATCACCGAGCCATGGTTCTAGTCCCTCTCCCCCCCCCCCCACAAACCGCAGGGGCTCTGTAGCTTAGTCCTTCCTTCAGAATTTCCAACTACGTTCATGAGACCCTAACTTAGGAGCTTATAACTCATTTATGAGAGGAGTGACCTACTCTTATCTAACATCAGGGTTCACCCAAAGAGGTCAAGACCACCTGGATGATTGATGTGAATAAAGAAAGGGTCCACCTCCAAAGTCCAAAGATCATTGCTTGACGAAGTATTAATCTTAAACCCATCAGCTCAGCAGTTTGCGGCTGGAAGTCCATTCCCAAGCTATTTCTCTCTTCTCTTGATTCTCTAGTTTCATCTGAGACTCTCTTTTACATGTCACTCCAGGGTGACTCCTTAGTAAAACCCCAGACCAGGCGACTCTTCACTAAAATGTAATGCCCCCCTCGTCTCATAGCAGTGATTATCACAGGAAGTAGAGTTTGCTCTGTATTAATGAAAATATATACATACACACAAACCACACACCGAAAAAGAACACATCATTTTTACCTTTGTCTTGGGGAAACGTTGAGAAGCCCCATGGCTAGTAGAGACGGAACCAATGCTACAGCTCTAAATGACTCTTCTCTAACAGGAGGAGAAACCAGGAACCTAGGACTCCAAAGAGCCAAGAGGGAGGACATTTGATCACTTGATCTCATCTGAGTTAACATTTTGAAGGCGTCTACGTCCAGAGTGCTGGGCATCAGGTTTCGGGAAGTGGGAAGGAGGGACGGATCCGAACAGCAAGAAAGAGTCAGCGAGAGAGATGATGGACACTGACATCAGAACTAACAGACTCCTACTAGGAGGCTCTGTGTCCCACCCCACACCCCAGAAGAGGAAGAAGAGGAGGAAGAGGAGGAAGAAGAGAACAAATAATGTCAATAATAAGAATGAGAAGAAAAAGAAGAGGAAGAGGAAGAAATGCACGATGTGGGGCCTGGCCTGAGCGTTGCTTCAGCCTACATGATGCCAGTAAGCTTGCATGTGGTGCGCTGGGACTTTACTACTCAGACTCATAAAAGAGCTGGGCACCATTCCCAGAACATTGCTAACTTTTCCTTTTCCTTCTTTGGTCCACATATTATAATTGTATTTTTTCCCCAAAGCCATTTTCAACTCAAGAAGTGGAGAGAATATGGAGTCCATGTGTTACCCAGGTTTAAAACTAGTTTTCTCTCAACAGTGGTTTTCTGATAAATGGCTATGGAAACAGTAGAGGTTTACAGGATGGATAAGGATGACCTGCCTCAGGTCAAGAGGAATGAATGCCAACTCTACACCTGGAATGGGGTGCTATTCTACTCCAGGAGGTTTTAACCAAACATGGATCCCAGCCCCGGCCCCCATCTTGCTCTTACTGAGGAATCACGGTAGGAAGTCTGCTGTCAGCTAACTCAACTTTCGTTCTCTGTACCCAAAAAGTTGTGGGAACCATCTTCATCAACACCCCCTTCCCTCCATCTCTATTTTCCTATAAGCTGCCCCCAGTGTTTGCGTCCTGGGTACCATGTCTTCCCTGTCCAATTAGCAGTATGATTCACTCAGGCACTTGTCAGGATGGGTGCAGGATTTTGGAATCCTTTCTCCTAACTCTCTCCTCTCTGGCCCACAAACACAATGTTGTCTGCTTCCTTGGGACTGTTCCTTGAGGTTCAGCAGCCTGGGCTGCAGTTATCTTCTCAGCTCTGAGCTTGGAGCCACCCACAGGGCAAAGCCAGGAGGGGAAAAACAGACACCTGGGAAATGCATTTCTTGCAAGTCACTTCTCCAAGTTTCAGTTTCCCTCCACAGTCTGCAGGCTTTGACCTAGTTTCCAGATTTCTCTCTAGTGTAGCATCCCTTCATCTCTGAGGGAAACAGGCCATCCTCATTTCACCTCTCCTCGGCGTCCCTGCTCTTGGCCTTTAAGCAAATGACCCCACCCACCCCTTTCTAGGAACATCCTTCTCTCTACCTTGCCTCCTTACCAGCTCACCATCCTATTTTTTTTCCCTTTCCTTGCTAAAATCATTGGAAATGAACTTTCCACATGAGCTTAGACTCCGTAAGGGGTATGAGCAAGCCCACCATGGCCTCCCTTTTGCACTGATTTGAACTCTAAACTCTAGACAACATGCAAAAATCAAATTCTTTGGTTCCCTGAAAATTAAGCTGAAGAAGCTGAAGAGAGATGACATATAAGACCATCGTTTTCCAATTGCCTGTTCTGCATTTTCTTGTGGCTTTGTCTGGGGGAGCTGCAAGCACAGCCTGGAAGAGGTCTGCTGTTTCAGCTGCTAAAACCAAGGCAATACCCACGTTTCTGGACCAAGGGGATGGGGAGGAGAGGCCTGATGTGCTAGCGAATGTGGAGAGGAGAGAACATAAGAAGAGAATTCCATAATTCTGTTTATGAACCTACTAAGTGCGAGGCCTAACCCACTAAGTGCAAGGCCTAACCTATACGGCCAAGGCTATGGAAACTGAACTAAGCAGTCAGCCAGCTTGCAGTTAATCCTGGCAAGGCATATGCTTGAGGCATACCTAGGGCTCGCAAGGTTGAATGCATTAGAGTCACCACCCACAGGAGAACTTCTTGTGAGAACTTAACTTAGGTGATTAGCTCATTAATCAAACACAACCCCATTTCACACACACACACACACACACACACACACACTCACACTCATTATATAATGATAGTCTATGGGCATTATAATATAATGATAATCGATGCGCCAAGATGTTGACAATGTCTAAGACAGAGGCTTTGCACTGCCTGTACTTAGAACAGACCAATTTCCAAGGGAAACCACAATTATAGGTGCCGTTTGGAGATGACCCAGATGTTAAAATCCTCAGGCAGAGGTTATACAGCAGCCTCCATCACCATGGTCCACAAGGCACAGTTAAACATCCCTTTGAAGGACGGAAGGAAATGAGTTCTCTGCAGAGAGGCGGAAAGCATAGAAGGGACTTAATGGAAACAATAGAGCTGAAAAACATACCTGAGATCAGAAGAAAAACAGACAAACAACTATTGGAGAAGTCCAAGAGAAGAAGAGAAATAACGAAGAAAACAGTGTAGAGTTAAAGACGGGTCAACAGAAATGATCCAATTTGAGGCCAGAGATCAAGCTTTAGAAGAAATATGGGGCTTGGGGCTGTAGAAACTATCAAATGCTTTCACATATGTGTCACTGGAGTTTCAGAAAAGTGGGAGAAGCAAACTGGGGCTGAAAACTTCTACAGTTGGATAAAGGTAATATAAACAAAAAATAGCTATATTTTTATTTATTTTATGTGCACGTGTGTATGCATGGGCATGTGCTTGCAACAGAGTGCAAATGTAAGTCAGAAGCTAGCTTACGGCCATTGCATCTCTCCCACTGTGTGGGTCTTGGGGACTGAACTCAAGTCTTCGTAGTTGGCAGCAGGGGCCTTTACCCACTGAGCAATCTTGCCAGCCCTGAAAAAGATAAATTAATGATTAAAGTAATTTTATAGAGCACAGCAATTAAGTGAATAATACAATGGGGTTAAGCAGAAAGGAAATCATGTCTGATAGATAATAATTAAAAAGTGTTAAAAACCAAAGATTAAAAATAATATTATACACACACACATATATATATACACATATATAGAGGGATACACACATACACACACACACACACATATATACATACATGCATATACATATATACACATATATTGAGAGAGAAAAACAGAAAGAGAGAGAGAAGGGGAGAGAGAGAGAGAGAGAGAGAGAGAGAGAGAGAGAGAGAGAGAGAGAGAGAGAGCGCTTGAATTGAAAACTGCTAGGGAAAAATGACATATTGCATATATTGCATACAGGGAAATAATGAACCAATGGGCTGTGACTGTTTTTTATCAGGAACCTTGCTGGTCCAGAGACAGTGAATTAAAGCCTTCTGTATTGAAAGCCCAAGAATCATTCAGGGCTAATATCTAAGAGATAGTTTGGCATGGAGGCAGATTAGAGAAATAAGGTTCAGGACCAGGAAGTGCGACAGAAATGTGGAGGTTAGAAATGGGTTGTTCATGGAGGCGTGACTGGCACTCTGAAGGTCAGATCGTCAAATCTCAGAAGGCAAGCACACCCACACCTGTGCACACACACACCTGTGCACACCCACACCTGTGCACACACACACCTGTGCACACCCACACCTGTGCACACCCACACCTGTGCACACACACATCTGTGCACACCCACACCTGTGCACACCCACACCTGTGCACACACAGAGTCTGTAATGGGGACAGCAGCCATCAAACAGCCACAGCTGAAGGAGAGCAGGATCCCGGGACTGTCAAACCTGACTGGACAGGAGCCCTCTCTCAAACATTCCACAAAGTCTCCCCTTTTTTTCCACAGTTCCCTTGGCCTTTGTGTCATGCTCTCTTGATTCAATATGCTCAATTCTTACTTAACTCAGTGGCCTAGTTCACATGCAGGCTCACTTATGCTATAGAAAAGAATGCATTGGATACCTCTGAGGTTCCCAGGAGCTGAACCTGCCCATACAGATTTCTTAGATCTTCCTACTGAAAACCCTGAAAGCCATTTACCCACTGAGTCTTCAGATCAATTCATTAAACTCATTATTTGCATTAGTTAGCTATGTACCTGTGCACTTTGTATTACTTGAGAATATGAGCTAATCACTGGGTTACAGTGTCCACTAAAGTCACTAAAAGACATTCATTTTTGGGTTGATGAGATGTCTCAGCCAGGAAAGGCACTTACCTTCAAGGTGACCTGAGTTACATCCCTGGGACAGACATGGTAGAAAGAGAGAACTAACTCCCATGAGTTGTCCTATGATCTCCACGCATGTACCAAGACTTACAAAAACCCCTCAATCCCACACAGCAAATATATGTAATAAAAAATTTAAAGTCATTCATTGTTTTAGAACATCTAGTGGAAAAAATAACTTTTTGCTCCTTCTAAACCCTTTGGAATACTATCAATAATAAAGAGTAATATGAATTCTTTGTAGTTTTAAAAATCACTAAAACAATTCTTGACTCTAATTAGAAAATGATAGAAAAATTAAAAAATAAATGCACTGATATTTCCTAGTTGTTTCATATTATTTTTTGGATGTATCCATGCTCTGAAGAACCACAGAATACTTAATGATGAGAACTTGGGGCTGAGGACTTAGCTTAACAGTCGAGTGTTTGTCTAACACTCTTGGAGCCTTGGGCTTGAGCTCCAGCATGGCAGAAACATAAAGCCCAAACCCTTGCTTTAGAAAGTAAAACATGGAGAGTCCAAGAGTCTCCCCCTAAGTCTACACTGACTGAACTCAACTAAAATCCAGACTTTCTGGACTGCCTGAGGTTCACGCTGCCATTAACTTGGTACTGCGTATGAGAGGCAGACTGAGGTACGGTAGTACCGGAAGCCTGTAAGACCAGAGTCCAACGGGGTAAGCCTGGAGGGTGGCGGACATCAGTGACGAGGCCGGTCATCTCCTCCCAGAAGATTAAGACGCTCTTCTGAAAGTTGTCACTCAGCAAGCTCTTCCTGCGTGTCTGTGGCTGATCAGGCACACCAGCCACTCCTACCTCGCCACCCACTTATTCTATTCACAGTTTATAAACCCTTCGCTTAAAAGACCGAAGAGTTCACAGGGAGCTGGTTATGAAACAAGAGGAACAGCATAGTTGGAAAGGAAAGTGCATGTCTGATCTCAGTTCTATCAAAAACCAAGACAAGAACAAGGCAAATGCTTTAGAACCTCCAGCTTCAGTGTCTTCACTTGTAAAATGATGTCGGAAAACCTAGTTGCCATGGATACGGAGGGAGGATACAAATCAACTGGCTACTAAGTAAAAGACTTGAGGTTCCAGTAGAAACAAAAGTGTGTTGTGAGTGTGTGTGTGTGGGGGGGGGGGGGGCATTATAAAAGTTTTAAGCAGAAAAGAAAGAAAACTAAAAAGATAATCTTTAAGAAGCTGATTTTCTTTCTTAGTCATCCCTAAAGTAAGAGGGCCAAGGTGATACTGTCAGCGCTTAACTTGGAATAGATGAAAGGTTCGAAGAAGAAGAAGAAGGCAGATCTATTGGGGGGAAAAGTCTGGAAATAACCCGCCACTGATGTTCAAAAGTCACGAGGTCATCATTCATCTTTATAAAAAGACACAGAGGAACAAAGAAGCCAGGGAAGAGCTTGCCTTTACATAACAGCTGCACAGGGAAAGAAATAGCTCTCCTTCCTCAGGCCGGCAGCCCGACAGCTAAATGGAAAGCTTTGGGAAACAGCCTATGGAATGCTGTTTTTCGCTTCAACAAATGCTTGTAGACATCATGAAAGTCCTTTTGATAGAGATATAAAGATATATCATTTTCTTCCAAATTCTTTTTTTTTAAGTTTCCCAAATCCTGCAGTCTAGTCTGTGTTGACCTAAGATCAACCCAAGCAAGCACACCACCATTTTAAAAGTTTGTACCTAATTTTGCTGCCCTGGACTTCATTTATTTCTGAAACAGTGTCTTACTTTGTCTCCCAGGTTGGCTTTGAACTCACAATGATCCCTCTGCCTTGGCCTCCCTGTAACTGGAACTATAGCTATATGCCACCACCCCCTTGGCTAGACTTTCGTGTTTATTGACCCCTGTACAAGGCAGTGCATTATTCTAGTAATAGTCAACATTGCCAGTGCCCCCTGCTCTTTCTGTGGCACTTGAACACAACTGCCTTCTTAGTGTTCTATTACACTGAGAATATATGGACACATTATTAAATACAAAGAAAATTAATGAGTTCGTCTAGAAGTTCCCTGACATGGAAGTACCATTAATTAATGACATAAGTATTGTGTAAGAGATCCAGGTCATAGGGGTCACAGAATCACCTGTGGTAAGGATAAAATACTTTCAAAAGCTTTTGGTCACCTAAAACTTTTTGCAAATTTTAAATTGTACACCATTACACATGAACATTTAATATTGGAGTAGTGTTTTCCCCTCATATTTCCCCACTAACCTGGAATTCCAAGGCTTGAGAGATGGCTCAATGGTTAAGAACACTTGCTGCTGCTCTTCCAGGGCATCAGAGTTTGGCTCCTAGAACCCACATCAGATAGATCACAATTGCTGTAACTCTAGCTTCAGGGGACCCAACACTATCTTCTGGTCTCTGCAGACATCTGCACATGTGGTACACACATACACACACACACACACACACACACACACACACACACACACGGGAATGCATGCACACTAACTACAGAAATAAATCTTTAAAATGGCACTGCACCCTCCAGTATAGTAAAACATGGAAAGAAAACCCACAATAGTTTTGGTCTAGTCTTCTGGCTATTTTAAGAAAAATTGTTTTGTTGTGTTTTCTTTTTTGAATTATCCTTCAAACCAGTTATGTACCTTGCAAAAGTGTAATATTACTAAGACAATCCTATATTTTGTAATTAACTTGTGGGTTTTTCTAGGGCAGGAATACCATTTAAGTATTCTTATTCTCTAAGGGAAAACCAAAGAGAGGGATATTCTCCTGAGGTTTTAATTGCAGCTCATGGTGAATGGAAAAATCACATCTCACTTAGGTCTGCATGGCTATTTGTGAGTGGAAAATACTTTTAATTATTCCATCTGTATATCCAAGAACTTCTGGCAAAAATCCCAACTTGATTCTTTTCAATAAATGTGAGTTTTGTCATCCATACAGGAAATTGTCCGGCTCATATTTCCACAGAGGTGATTAAGGTCCATTACAGAAAGGGCTCACTGCAGCATTCTGGGGAACCGTAAGGAAATGGACACAAGTTAAATACTTCTCAGCATGTGTCTCCTTGACTTTTGTGTTACTGTGATAAAACGCTGAGCAAAAGCAACTTGCAGAGGGATGAATTTATTTGGCTTACCCTTCCCTCTAGGTCAGAATCCACCGCTGAGGGAGGTCAAGCGGGAGCTGAAACAGAAACCACGAAGGAACAGGCTTCACTGGCTCCCTCCCAGGCTCATGGCCAGCTAGTATTCTCATTATAGCCCAGGACCCCCTTGTCAGGAATGGCACTGATCACAGTGAGCTGCGCCCCCGCCCCCACATTAACCAGCAACAAGACAGTTCCTTGCAGACATGACCATAGGCTATTTTGATCTGGGAATTACCCCAGTGGAGGTATTACCTCATTTATCTCAAGCTGATGGCCAAAAATAACTTAGACAATAGGGAAATAGTTTAAGAAATTTGGATACATCTGAATTATTTAATGTCAAGCCTATCAGGCTGATCTCTATGGAAAAGGTCTAAGATCCACTGTTCGTTGGAAGTATCAAGTTACAGGTGTTCAGTGTATTCTTGCTTGCGGCAAGCTTACAAAGATTATACCCTATATGTGAGTTAGGGGGCCCATCAAATGAATCATGAAACTTTAGGAGACTCCAGGAGATGATGTGGGTAAACCGAGGCTGGAAGAGAGCTTGTCTCAAGTGCCCAGGATACACCTAAAAATCCCTGGTCTGTACCTGCAGATGAAAACAAGTCAGAGTAGCTTCTGGCTGCATATCAAATTGGATGAAAAATTATGTCTCACTTTTCCCAGGATCAATGACCTTCTGGTCCTCAGCCCATGGGGTTAACACTGGTTTCCAGTGTTCTTTGTGGTCATGAGAAGGAAGTCATGCATCTGCTTTCATTATGACCTTCTCTGCTAGGACTCTATCGCATTTCAGACTGATTACCATCCAGCTGCGCACAGTGTCAGTTGCTGGTTGATTTAACAAAGCTCCTGCATCCAGGAATGGAGAACAAGAGGGACCAGTATGCTCCTAGAATAACCCAGCTTCTTCTTACTTCCATCACCTTCATTAATTATTTCCTAAAGATATCCAAAGTTAAGGGAAGGTAAGCTAAAACCTAATTAACTCTTAACTAGAAGTTTCTTTTTTATTTTTTCACACTTGCTTGGAACGATGTATTATCCGTTAGTAAGTAGTATAAGCAATTATCTTTTGCGTGGAACTGGTATATTTTAGGCAACCCCACTGAAATGGCGTAAACAACATTTCCTGTGTCAAAAGCAGAGATCCAAGTCTGTTTTAGAATGGTCCTTAATCTCCATCTCTTATAATTCCTACCAATAACTTGTCTTTTTATATACGCTGGCATCCGTGTGGAAGACAGCATCCCACATTGACCAAGTCTCCATCTGGTGACAGACGGGGAAACAGGAACGTAGACTGTCACTTTATGCAGATGGATTTCTATTAATACAAGCAAGTGACCCTAAAAGAGAAATCGGCTATCTCCAGCATAGCTTGCAGGAGATGGTTCTGCATTTCCTGAAAACAGGTTATTTCTAAATACACGGTGCCTCCTTTCAAACACTGCCTGGGCATTCTGTCCTTCTAAGAGCAGATTTTTTTTAACCCCCAAGTGGGTCTGTGATTCTCTGTCTCTTCCCTTGGAAGAGGATGCAAAGGATATGAAAAGGAGGAAGGGGATTGCGAGGTAACAATGAGAACAACAGGTGTCTTGTGAGGAAAGCCCTAAGTTTTTCTGGTCACTGTTCTGGATCCAAGTGTTAGAGGTAAGTGTGGATGTGAGAGGATGAAGATGAAGGGAAGTGGTTTGATTCATCGTGTCTATTTGTCTTCCCTCCCTTCACCATGAAAACAAACAGCTTTAAATATGATCAAGGACACACATCAGGTATATGTACATTTTACAAATGTATACAAGTGACCCCTTATTATTATGGTTTAAGTATGAAACGTTCCCATAGACTTGTGTTTTGAATTCTTAGTTCACCACCTGTTTAGGGAGGTTCTAGAAACTAGGAGGCAGGGCCCACCTGGAGGAAGTAGGTCACTGAATGTTGGTTCCCAGGGCTCTATTACAGCTAGCCACTTCCTGTCTCACTCTGCTTCCTGGTTGGCTACGATGTGAACAGCCCTCCACTACCACGTATTCCCATCACCATGTTCTACACAAGCACAGGAACCAAGGAGCCAGGGACTGGAGCTTCTGAACCTGTGAGCTAGAATACAGCTTTCTTCCACTGAGTCATGTATTTTGCCACAGTGATGGGAAAAGTGGTGAAGCATCCCTTAGTCAACACTAATAAGGTATTAAGTGATAACTCTTTAGCTTTCAGTGACTACTCATGGCTGATCATGACCAGGAGGACTCCATCTGAACTATGGAGAGGCTCTCCTGATGACATATAGCCTGTCAATAGAGACAGCAGTATGGGGCATCCGTGCAACAACATACTACCCTATGGGAGCCAGTCAGATGACCCAGCATGTAAAATCACTTGCTGTGTGGACCTGACGACCCAAGTTCCATCTCCAGAGCCTACCTTGGATAACTTTTTGTCAACCTAACACAAGCTAGAGTCATTTGGGAAGAGGGATTTTCAATTGAGAAAATGCCTCCATCACATTGATCTATAAGTAAGTCTGTTGTAATATTGTCTTGATTAACGATTGATGTGGGAGCCCACTCTGCACAGGTTCTGTGTTTTGTAAGAAAGCAGGCTAAAGGACAGGGCATCGGTGGCACACGCCTTTAATCCCAGCACTCAGGAGGCAGAGCCAGGTGGATCTCTATGAGTTTGAGGCTAGCCTCATCTACAGAGCAAGATCCAGGACAGGCACCAAAAGTACATGGAGATAACCTGTCTCAAAAAAAAAAAAAAAAAAGAAAGAAAGAAAAGAAAAAGAAAGAAAGCAGGCTAAGAAATTCATGAAGAGCAAGCCAGTAAGCTGTATTCTGTGGCTTCTGCTTCAGTTTCTGCCTTGAGTTCCTGTCCTTACTTCCTTAGATGATGGACTATGATGTGGGAGTGTAAGATCTTGTTAACCCATTCCTCCCTGAGTGGCTTTTGGTCATGGTGTTGTATCACAGCCTAGAAACTCAACTAAGCACCCATACTATATAAGCCAGCTTCTTAATATTCATTTTTTTGTAGCAGTCAGTGCTGCTGAAAAGGGTATAAAGGCATGCTTTATCAACAGAAATAGAATCTGTATATTATATACATCATGACAGAATGAGTTGGTATAGTTTTAAACAGAGAAAAAGGAAATTTTCAGGTTACAAAATCTCTCCTTCCGAGAACAAACTGTTCTTTAGAAAATCACTTATCAGCTGAGCAGTGGTGCTGCACGCCTTTAATCCCAGTGCTCGAGAGGCAGAAGCAGGTGGATATCTGTGAGTTAGAGGCCAGCCTGGTCTACAGAGCTAGTTCTAGGGCAGCCAAGGATGCCAAAAAGGGAAATCACTTCTCTAAATGAGTCAATGAGATGAAAATACTCAGTGGTTAGTACAATCTAAGTCTCATTCCTACTTTACTAATCAAGTTTTTATTTACATTTTATTTATTTAATGTGTGTGTCCATGGTGTGTGTATGTGTGTGCCATGGTGCATGCACACAGGCCAAAGAACAACTTGTGGGAATCAGTGCCCTCCTTCCACCATATAGGTCCTGAATGTTGAACTCAGATCATCAAGTTTAGCATCCAGCACCCTTATCCACTTAGACATCCCATCAGTCACTGAAATATTTTTAACTGTATATTAACTGTAAAATATCACCATGACATGGTCATACATGCATGCAATGTGCTTTGATCATGTTTACCCCTCTGGGTTACTCTTTCTTATCTTCCCTTCTAGTTCAGCCCCTGCCTCCCACAAGTTTCTGACCATCTCCCTTTTTTAATTCTATATCCTTTTCCCTCTTAGATTCCAGATATGAGAGAAAACATGAGATGCCTCCCCCAAGCTTATTGAAATAGAATTCTCATATCAAAATGTTCAGTGTTTTTATCATAAAATTCAGTGTTTGCAGTTTGTTTACAGAGCTATGCACTGCTATGATTTTTCACATTTCCCAAATTGTGTGACCATTATCAAATATTCTCTACTGTTTCACATATTTCCTCCCACTGCTGAGAATCGCCAACCTTCTCTCTATCTCTGTAGATTTGCCTAAAATGGAATTTTTGTCGAAAATGGAACCGTGCAAAATATGGCCTTTGTGACTGGCTCCCTTTGTTTAGCATAATTTGTGAAGGTTATTGCCTCTGTTGCTTGCTTTATAAAGTGCTTCAAATCTTCCTGTAAAATAGCAGACCACAAATGAGACATAACACATTTTGTCTGTGCATCTGTGGATGCTCACTCTTGCCTCTCGACTTTCTGACTATTGTACATAATCCTGCTGTAAACACACAAGTACATTTTTCACTGACTCATTGTCTGTGTGTCTATGTGTGTTCGGTTGTGTGTGTGTGTGTGTGTGTGTGTGTGTGTGTGTCTGTGTGTGTGTGTGTCTGTGTGTGTGTGTGTCTGTGTGTCTGTGTCTGTGTGCAGGTGCCCTCGGAGGCTAGAAGGAATCAGATCCCCTGATGCTGGAGTTACAGAGGTTCGAATTGCCTGATGTCAGTGCTGGGCATTGAACCCAGGTCCTCTGCAAGAGCAGTACATGTTCTTAATCACTACACTGCCTCCCTAAATCCACAACTATGTATGTAGTGGGTTTTTTTTTCAGGACACATTCTTTCATCTTTCTTAGTTATATACCCAGGAGTGGAATTACTGGCTCATATAGTAACTCTGTGTAACTCTATGTGTAAAGGTTGAAGAAAGTGCCAAAGTATTTTCCCAAAGTGCTTACATGATGTTACAATCCCACCAGCAATGTATTAGGATTTGTTGTTATTTTGCTTTGGGTTCTGAGGTAGGATCTCATTCTGCTTCTGATCTCATGTTGGCCTCCAACTTGTTATAATAGTTAAGGGTAGTCTGGAATGCCCAGACCTCTGGCCTCTTCTTATTACTGAATTGTAAGAGCTCTTTATATATTTTTGACCCACATTCCTTATCATATATATAAAATCAGCAATATTTTCTGTGAATTGTGATTTTTTTAAACTTTCTTGGTTGTATGTTTGAAACACAAAATTCTGTAATTTTTGTTAATTCCAAATACACAACACACACACACACACACACACACACACACACACACACACACACACACACACACCTGAATAGAGTCTCATGTAGCCAAGACTGGCTTTGAACTATGCAGCTGAGGGTGATCTTGAACTCTGCTCCTCCTACCCTCAGCTCCTGTGTGCTTGGATCACAGGTGTGAGCCACCACATCCAGTTTTACGGGGTACGAGGGGTGGAACCCAGGGCTTCATTCATATGAGGCACATGTTCTACCAACTGAGCGACACCCGAGTCCTTACTTTCTTCTTTTGTGGTTTGAGTAGCACTTCTAAAAAAGTGACTAGGGCCTATTCTAAGATCACAAAAATTTATGCCTCTGTTTTCTTTAAAAACTTTTACAGTTAGTTCTTATTTTTTGTTCTGTCATTCGTTTTGAGAGAAAAAAATGTGAGTGATATAGGGTCCAACTTCCCTATTTGCTATCCTAGAATGTAAGCACTGGAGTTCGGTGTGTCCTTCCTGTTTGAAAGTCAGTTGAGCATAAATGTGAAAGTTTGACTCTGGATTCTCAGTCCTGTCCCACTGACCCATGTGTCTAGCCTGGTGTCAACACTTCATGTCCTAATTCTTGTCTCTTTGTGTGAAGCCTGTACTTCTTTCTTGGAGTTATTTGGGCTACTGTGGGTTCTTTGAGTTTCCACGTGAACTTTAGGGGTTAAAAATGGTAGTTGTTACTCTGGCAGAGTGTGCATTGTAGCTGCGGTAAGCTAGGTAACAGGCCCACCCTGACGGTGCTGAGTGTCCAGGAGTACAGGACTTCTTCCTGTAGCTGAGTCTCTTTACTTCTAACCATGCTCCCTAGTTCTCAGTAATTTCATACTTCTTTTATTATTTATCCATCAATACTTTACTATTTTAGATGCTATTGAAAATGGATTCAAACTGAGTCCTTTTTCTAAAACTGCAATTGCTGTACAGCAAAGACATATTCCCTAATAATTAGAAAACAAGGAAAATAATCCTTTTAGTTTTGTGAAGATCTGGGGATCACAGACCTGCTTTCCCTGAGGATGTTTTTTAATGTTGGAATTTGATTTCAGTTTGACTGTAACAGTTGAAGTTGAAGAAATTGGCCTCACTCTTAACTCACATTTAGCATATCTTAAAGTTAGAAAGGACAAATTTGTTATGCAAAACCTCTCAGGATTTTAAGGATACGGCTTAATGAAAGTGATGTTTTATTGGAAATTTGCTTAACAAAATTTTGCTTCATATCCTCGAGTCTATAAAACAAATCAGAAGAAAGACCCTTTTGTACCCTAGCAGCAGGGAGGTATGGGGGACTGCTTCAGTAAAAAGGGAAACCCCACACTTGCTTGTTTCAAATCTTGAACGCAGCTGTCTTAAGCGGAAGTGTAGCTGAAGCAGGGGCCAGGCCCCCACCTTGCCTCAGGCTGTAATACACCTTCCCATTGCAGTTTGAACATTTTCCGTTTTAATCACACCATGGACTCAATCATCAAGGCCCTTGGAGATTCCCTTTGCAAACCTCATGCAAACACTTCCCTCTACCATGTAAACCTGCTCAATGGAGAGCTGTTTGTTTGTCTGATTAATTACTAGTTTTAAGTTGATAGAACTTGGAGATGTTAGTGTCTGGGCTCACTCACTGCTATTAGTGCACTGAGATGTGTTTGGTGGATCCAAACAGTCATTTCTAACAGATCTAAAACTATGGCAAGAATATCTCTCTCTCTCTCTCTCTCTCTCTCTCTCTCTCTCTCTCTCTCTCTCTCTCTCTCTCTCTCTCTCTTTCACACACACACACACACACACACACTACACATAATACATTTTGAAATCTCCTATTACATTCCTCCGACCATAGAACTAGTCGCCCTGGCCTGGCGATTTGGCTCAGCAGGTAAAAGTGCTTGCAGTCAAGCCTGATGACAGGAGTTTGGTCCCTGGTACAAACGTGGTAGAATAGGACCGACTCCCACAAATTGGCCTCTGACCTCGGCACACACCGTTGTCAGCTCCATCAAGCTTTTGAACACAAGCACACGTGTACGCATGCACGCATGTACAGAGTAAATAAATAAAAATTCACAGCCTGAAAAATTTAAGAGGAGGAGATGGTCCCCCTAGGAAATGCTAATCCTGCTAAAATCAAAGCTTCTGGAAAGAAAAATCATCCTCCTTCCTCCAGTCCCACGAACTGAACTAGAGCCATAGCTTCTCACCAGCTCCACAGCTGGACAAGAGCCCAACTGCAATGGATGCTCCGATGAGCTCTTGAAAGACTTACTTTTGTAACCCAGGCCTATGAGCCCTTACCTGAAGAATGTAATAGGAGATTTCAAAATGTATTATGTGTAGTGTGTGTGTGTGTGTGTGTGTGTGTGTGTGTGTGAAAGAGAGAGAGAGAGAGAGAGAGAGAGAGAGAGAGAGAGAGATTCTTGCCATCATCTTTGGTTTTCAGTATCTTCATGTATGGATTGAAAAAGAGGCATATAACTCACAGCCAGAATGTGCTAGTCACTATGTACATCCTATGATGATTATTTTGACTAGACTATGTGGTCATTGGTCCCAGGGAATCAATATAGTTCACAGTGCTGTTGGAACCTGTCTAACAAATGCCAGCCTTTAAAACAAAACCCTGAAAAACCAATCCCTTCTCTCTAAACCTCAACTTTAAAAGTAAGTTTCGCATAACAACTTGCATGCCTTCTTGTATTACTGTGCAAAACAAGCAAACAAAAAGCTTCTCTAGGATGGCGGTAGACCCAGAGCATCTTCAAGACAGAGGCAGACATTGCCTGGGTACCATTCTTTGTAAAAAAAAAAAAATGCACTCCTTTCTTACACAAACAAGAACCTAACCAGCATGCTGACACTCTCTGAGGAATGCCAATTTCATATCCAAGTAATGCTTAGCTCATCTCCCAAGAACAGAAACTGAGTCAACATGATGAAGAAGAGGCCAAAATTTTCTGAGTGTCCTGTTGAGAGCAAGCCGAAGGCTGTCTCCCACTTGAAGGAGAACAGAGCAACATGGTTGAAGCTGTAACCCAGATTCTCCACAGATGATTCTCTGAGGTGAAATCTTGAGTGATGACATTTTCATCAGCAGAAACTCTGAGACAAATTGTTCATCTGCTCATCCCTCCATGAGGAGCATCACCAGAACCATTAGCCAATCTCTTTCTCAGCAGTCACTGAAAATAGCCAGGTCTCATCTGCTGTCCCTCTTTGCAAGCCTGTCATTCCTTGCCTGGCTCTAATGGACTCTGTGACTTCCCATGTACAGGCATCTGTGGGCTGAGTAATTCTGGCTTCACCAGTCATAGGTCAACAAGTAGCAAGCCATTTGAGACCAAGTCCTGGGGGAGAAATTTACCTTGATTTTATTTTATTTGCCACTATTGAGTATCTAAGCACATACCATACAGTGAGGGTAACAGCCCTTTTTCTGTAATCTAGGCCAAGAGAGAGCACAAAGACAAACATAGTCTGACTTCCAATGTTTCTCAGACTCTTACATCACCTGCTTAATGCAGCCTAGCGCATCAGAAAATGCTTCTTTCTCAAATACTTGGTTTGTCTTATGCTCAAGCAGCAAGACAAGGGAATCCTAGCGAAGGCAGGAGCTCTGGCTACGTGGAGCGTTGCCTTTGTTAGAGGGTCAGCTTGGGAGCTGTCAGGTAGCCTGATACCCTCTCCCATTGCTCAGCATCTTGTTAGGATCAGGCCGCTCTGTCATGTTACCAGAAGCCTACCTACTGATGGGAATACACATCCCTTTTATGTGTGGAAACACTTTCGACAGTTTTCAGCATATGTTCACTTGCTGAACACTCATAGGGAAATTGAGTGACAGGCTTGGCGATGGTTCTGTTAAAATTTGATCAGCAGAAAATAAGAAGAGTGGTAGTTTTTCTTTATTGGTCATTTCATAATGAATGTTTTTATACATTGGTGAGTGAATATCATGATGACTCCATGATGAAATCTTGGGTGACTTTAGTGTCAATTTTACTTATATCACTAATCAAGGGTAACAGTACTGATTATTGAGAAATTCTTACTATTAGCTATTATGTTATATTATTAATGTGTAACCCGTCTGGCCTGGAACTCACTATTTAAACTAGATTGGCCTCATATTAAGAACTCTGCCTGCTTCTGCCTCCCAAGGACTAATTAATGACATATACCACCACAGCCAGTTCTTGGAATTTAAATTTGATAATTAAACTTATTTAAATATCATATGGCTCCCCCTTAAAAATACCCTGATTACAAAAGCACCCACTTACTAATAATTTTTAAATGTTAGTTGAATTAAAAAATGAGTTACAAAAATGAAATTATCTTTAAAGCACAATGTGAAGCAAAAATATAGAGTTTAAATTGTAGCTTTTATTTAATCAATTTATAATACATATGTGTGCATTAAAGCTTTTACCCTATAAGCATTTACAATAAAATTTAAAGATTAAAATTATAGCTATAATATTGCTGCAAATATAGAAAAAGTAAATGTGCATATTGACAATGCTAAACTATGCCACAAATACATGGAAAGGTTGACTTCTTTGTGCAATCCAATTGAAAGGAATGTGCCAACAGATCCGTCTAAAGCTCAGTGCAACAAAAGACATCTTAACTGAGTCATCTAATTACACACAGAACTGGATATTTAAGATTCTGAGCTAGGTGGGGTAGTTGGAGCTCTGTGGTTGGCTAGCATACCCCAGGGACATAGGTTCAGTCCTCAGTCCTGGCTTTTTAAAAAGATAAAAGAAAAAAAGATGACCAGGTAAGAAAGCAGTACAGCTAGAAATGGTCCAAAGACTAGAAACTTGCTCTGAAGATCTCTACCTCAATCGATGTAACCAAAACCTGTAAATAAATTAGAACACATCTGGGCTGTTCTCTTTGGGTAAACAATCCATCCTATATTGTAGCCTTTTAATGGGGTAAAGTAAAAGGGAAGACAGATGTGGTTAAAAAAAAAAAGACAAAAACCTGGATTCTATATACTTGGAGCATAAGACATTTAACTGTCAAGGCTGAAAAGGAAGAGGGAGAGGAAGTTGTGATCACCTCCAACATGATTCCTGGCAAGAAAGTGAGTTACAGAAAATAAAGGGGTCTAATCATAAAAATAATAAGCAGATAACTAAATACTGGAAATTTTTTGATAAAAATAGACATGCCAGATTTTCTTGACAATTTATGAATTCCTTTTCTTTATTTTTAAATCTCTCATAATCTTTTAACATTCGTGAATCCCAGTTTTGACTCTAGAAAAAATAATCCATCGTAAGCATCTGCTCTATCATCGAAAGCTGAGAAAATTCCAGAAATAAGTCAGAACTACTGTAGTTCCATCAGATCTGGGTGGTCCCCAATTTAGTGATCTTGACAGTTTTGATGAGTGCTGTCACAATTTTCTCTTCTGTGTCATTTTTTTTTTGGTCTTTTTTTTGGAATTTTATTGAGATAATTGTGGGTTCGTACGCAGTTTTAAGACATGATCTGGAGAGAATCTGTCTCGGCCCCATTTCCACAGCTGATAAGGAAATCCCACAGTCTGGGTGTGTTACGAAGAAAAGTGGTTTATTTGGGCTCACGCTGACCTGCTGTGGAAAGACCATATCTGATGTTGGCCTTTTTGCTCCCAGAGGCATGAGGCAAAATACAGTCTGTAAAGACGACCAAGAAGAGGAAAGCAGGAGAAACTGAGTCAAACCAGCTTTTATGAGAGGCTCTCTCTCAACCTACTCACCCTTTAATCCATTAGTCACAGGAATGTATCAATTCATTCATGAGGGCAGAATGCAAGTCACCTCTAAGGGAACAGGCTGGTCTCGCCTTGTCGTATCTTGTTGTAATACATGTCGTACTTGTAAATTGTCACATGTCACTAAGGGTCTGGACACTGTGAACTAAACTAAATAATTCTTCCTTTTAAGTTGTTCTGGGTGTCTTGGTCACAGTGAGGCAATAGTCAGTAGTTTGGTCTATCTACTACAGGGCCTTCACTGGCTTTCTTCTCGACATTACAAAAGACAAAAATCTTTGGACTTTCACGAGCATGAGTCATCTAGACTAATTAGGTCCACCTGTATGCAACCAGATTTTTCATGTGTAGTTCTTCATTCAAAATAATATTTACAGTTGGTGACTGAGTCCTTAAAGTCATTTCTTAAGAAAGAAAACAAACATGGTCTTTGCTCTCAGGGGACTTTCAGTCCGCTCGACAACCAAGGTGGGGCTGACCACAAAACTGGCTGTTGAGTCAATGCAAAAACCTGCTTTGTTCTCAGGAAGTTCAAAGCCATTTCCTTACTTGCCTTTCCAAGTAAATGACCTTAATCTGCTCCCTCTGGAGAGTCAACTGAAGGACAGACGGTTGGAGTACATCACACATACAGCATCCACCCAACTCGGCCCAAGTTGGCGGGCTCCTGCTGGAAGGCTCCCCGTTCACCAAGACCCCTCAGCAGCAGACCCTGAAATCTACATGCCTTGCCCCCAATCCCATCCCCACCTGCCCAAGACCCCAGCCACTTCCATATACAACTCAAAGAGAAACACAGATGTGGCCCTCAGCTGCCCACAGAGGGATTGTGTAGCAAAGTGTAAACCAAGCGATCCAAGGTGTTAGGTTCAAAGACTCCCCAAATGCATTACCTTGGCCCTTTGTGGTTGAGTTTGATGAGAAACTCTAGTTATACAGTTCTCTCCCGAAGCTCTGGGGTACACTAATACTGCAAGAAGAGCCTGTTAGGGAAAGAATGGCAAATTTATATGTATATTTTCTGTGTGTGATGTATGCATGCATGTGTATATGATGTGTATATGCTTATGTACATATATATACATGTTTTTGTGCTTGGGTGGCACACATGATGCATGTGTGGAGATCACAGGACAACCTCAGATGTTGGTCCTCACCTTCCACCTTATTTGAGACATGGTCTCTTTGTTGCTAACCACTGCGGACACTAGGTTAGGTGGACCAAGCTTCAGTGGATTCTCCAATCACTGCCTCCCATCTTCCCATTGGAATGCTGGGGTTACAGGCAAGCATCAGGGCACCAAGCTTTATGTAGGTGCTGGGGATTTGAACTCAGATTCTTGTCTGAGTAAAATTTGCTATCTAGCTAGTAAAGATTGATTAATAAAAACTATTGTCACAACAGGTAGGCTCAAGCAAATCTTTAGACTCAGACTGACTTGTTCTAAATCTTTGAGTATGTTTTGCAGCTTATTCATCGGGAACATTCCTTTTATAAAAATCATTCTTCACCTTAGGCTACCCTTAGGTTGTTTTATGATAGGATGTGTCAAATTGTTCTAAAAGTCTCACAAATTCTTGTGACTAGGTTTTGAACCAGTCTCTTCATGAAAGGGTTGAAGTGACTCAAGGTTGGTTGTTTTTTTATTTTTCCTTTTCTTTCTTTTATCTTAAAGTAAAATCTGGCTTTGTATACATACTCGGTTATTGACTGCTGTGCACAGATAGAATGGCCCTCTCTGGGCTTGCACACAAGGCAGGATACTAAATTTGTACAACAGAATGTCGGCTTTGCCACCTGCACACCTGTTATCGCTAGCATATGGCGCTCTCTTTAATCAACAACACAAAATATAGGCGTCTCAGGCACTCCTCAGAGACTGCCACCCTGCCTCCCACCGAGCATCGAGCGCTTGGCAAAAGTTAACTTACAACATCTGATATTTGGAGGAGAAATTATAATACAAACTAACTCCTCATTCCTTTAAGTACCTAAGTTAAATGTTTTTTGCTTAAATGTAAATATTTCAAAAACAAGGTAGCTGTATGAGCCTCTCACAGAAGCTCTGGTGCAGAGATGAGTTACTATAGAAGTAAATACATACTCACCTGTAATTAAATATGTGATAATCATATTTAAAGATCAGAAGTGAAATATAGAAAGCTAGGAGGGTCTTGGTATCTTATCTCTGAACTTTTTTTTTAAGTGAGAAATAAACTTCATACCTCTTATTTTGAGTGATGTAGAATCCTGACCAATAGTAATCCTAATAGTCATTGTCTTGTTTGTTCTATGAAATAGATAATCAGTATCACCAACTAGATGCCTAACATTGTGTTAACCACAGAGAAATGGGTTATATGACTCCTGTTCTCAAGGAACAAGAAATTGATTTTTAGAAATGATGCAATCCACATATCCCATTTTGAATTGAACAGTAGCCACAGCTAACAAAAATCAGTGGCCATAGGTAAGTGTATTCAGGCGTATTTTACTTGATCCGTTACATAAAAAACGTGAGCTGAGCTCTCCAAACGGCTTTCTGTGTCACTTGCCTTCTCTTTTTAGATTTAAGACTCACCTGCTGTTGATTTCGTGCAAACTGTAAAATATGGCTCAATTCCGTATAATTTAGCAGAATTTCAGGACCTTTTTTGAGATGATCTTCCTTCTTCACAGCCCCACCCCGAGCCATTTCTAACAGCCTGAGTGTCCTTATATTTATTGTTGTTTCTATTTCTGTATTTGATCTATCGGTCTAGCATAGTACTGCAGGGCTTGTTTAATAGTTTCTTACAGTAAGATACTTGATAGAGACAGGAGTCTCAGTATTTTCTTCTCCAAAAGAGTTTCATTATTTTTGATGTCTGTCATGTCTATATAGAGTTAGCTGATTTTTTTTCTCTGAAAAAGACAGTGGGAGAGAGCAGGAAAAGTCCAAACTTTTTAAAATATGATGATAAGGAGGATGATGGACATCTGTGTACATTGTGAATGTCTTAGTTAGGTTACTATTGCTCTGATGAAACACTATGACAAAAAGCAAGTTGGGGAGGAAGGGTTTATTTGGCTTACCCTTCCACATCATAGTCCATCACTGAAAGAAGTCAGGGCAGGAACTCAAGAAGGGCTGGAACTTGGAGGCAGGAGCTGATGCAGAGGACATGGAGGGATGCTGCTTATTATTTCCCTAGAAATCACATCAAGACCTTGCTGTACACAAAGGTCAGACGTTGCATAATTAGCACACTTCTCTTGAAGGAACACAAGGATGCTGAGCTCAAGCTTCACTTACCCTGTGCCCAGCATGTCACCTCACTCCAGAATTCATTTTATGTCTGTGGTAATCGTGTGTGGAGCTTCCACAAAGCAAATCTCATGACAGTTTGTTGTGGATCTGCAATGACTCTAGAACTGAAGTGTGCTTTGCTGTTAAGATTATTTCCCTGTATCTCTGCATTTTTGCCTTCTTGTGGTCTTGATTAAGAATTGTACCGATCTTCTCGCTGATTTTCACCGTGTTGAATTATTTCCTGAGAAGATAAATAAAATGAAATTTGTAGGTCATTGATGGATCTAAAATTAACCTAGGTTAAACCTAACAAGACCTGTTGCTGGAAAATGACTCAGTAGTTAAGAGCATTGACTGCTCTTGCAGAGGACCCAGGTTTGGGCAGATCACAATCACCTGGATCTGCATCTTCAGGGGATCCAACACACTCTGGCTTCCTTGGTCACCTGCACATACATAGTACACAAAATCTAATGCAAGTGTACACAAATACATCTAAAAATTAGTAAATCCTTAATTAGGAAAGGATGACAAGACCTTGGACAAAGGCAGTGATGGCGTGAGTGGAATGTCAAGGAAACACTAAAAAAGGTTTAAAAGGATTAGCTTGGATCTCTGAGTTCATTTGGAATACAGGAGATAAGTGTTTCTTTTATAATAATATAAATCTTAAATACTTCTGGGAACTTAATGCCAAGAAGTTTAGCTCCCTACCATAATTTTTGTTCTTCTTTTCCCCCCAAGTTAAAAAGTAGTAATAACCCGGGTGGTGGTGGCGGCGGCGGCGGCAGCGGTGGCGGCGGCGCATGCCTTTAATCCCAGCACTCGGGAAGCAGAGCTAGGCATATCTCTGTGAGTTTGAGGCCAGCCTGGACTACCATGTGAGTTCCAGGAAAGACTCAAAGCTACACAGAGAAACCCTGTCTTGAAAAACCAAAAAAAAAAAAAAAAAAAGTAGTAATAATTTGTCCTTCTGTGAGTATCCAGAGCACAAAGGAATGCTAAATTTAGCTTCACTTTTGTATTTTAATTGACAATGTTATGTTCCCAAATAATACTTAATATGGTTTATATATTTTAAGTGAATGTTTCATAAAACTTTTAATGTTTAAACATTCTGAATTATTTTTAAAACAAATACGAAAAGTAGCAATGATAAGTTTTGAGACTGGTCTGTTGACATAATTCAAGCATGAGTTTCAAATATTCATTATTAGGTGGCACACTCTGCTGACTTGTTCAAACAAAATATACATTATGCAAAAATAGATGCATGAATCTGAAGGACCCAGGTTGTGATTTTGTATTTAATTTTCATTTTAGCCCAACTCCACAGTTACCCTCCTGAGAGTTCTGCCCACCTGGGTAAGCGAGTGTATCCACATGTCTTGGTTTTACCAGAGTACTTTTAAGGGATAGGTTCACAATGCTTTTCATGATTTTTGTTTAACTATTCTGGCCTTTCTCTTGTGAAGATAACAGCTGGCCCTCGTACACCTTTGTCTTATAGACACATGCGTACAATGCTGCCTCCTCCACCACCTCCCAGTATTTGGGCTTTGATATGATGATATTTCATTCTCATTGTGAAATACTAAAGATGAGACCAGTTGGAGACTCTAAAAGATGAGGTCATCATCTTTGTCTTCTTAAATAAATAATTTCATGGGTATTGATTATGATGAAATCAGGTCTATAGTCAAAGCCAGTTTGCCTCTGCAGACTCCTCGTAGGAAGGGTGTTCTTACCAGAGTTAAGACCTCAATTTTGGACTCCCCCATTATTTAGAACCTTGGGGTTAATTATGATAAATTACCCAGTCTCTGATATTTTGCTACAATACTAAAAATAGGAAACACAGGCACATGATTGTGTTAAAATTGCTCAAATTGAGATACAGAACTGACACATTCTTTGGAACAACTTTTTGTTTCTGTTAAAGTTTACAGTTGCCTTGATTTCTTTTTTTAATTGATTTTATTTTTTGAGAATTTTATATAATATATTTTATAATACTGCCCTGTTATTTTCATGCTCTTATTAAACACCACATTTTACTCCTTAGCACTCATATATAAAATGTAAAATAAATGTTCTTTGCATGAATAAACTATAAGGAATTGCAACCAATCCATTATTTTTCTTGGAGTTATTGCTCTTGAAACTTCCTTTCTTCTGGATTGGATCTGAACTTTGAGCCTCGTAAGCCTATTGTGCAGCTTCCATCTGGGATTGTCTCTACACCGTGACACTGACATCATAAACTCTTCTGTGTTGACCTTTCTGGCCTGGAGCCACTGCAGTCCTGGCCTGCATGACTGAATCCTCTACACTGGTTTACTTTCTTACATGGAACAAGCACATCTTCAGTGTTGTTATAGAAAACACACAAAAGTAGAATTTGAGAATTTATATATCCCAAGTGTCTTTATTTCTTTTGCAACTTTATCAGTAATAGCTTCATTCTCTGAAATTCTAGGCTAAACCAATCTTCCCTCAGACCTGTTAGGTATCATACTGTTGTATTCTAGCATTGGATTTTGCCTTTAAAACCCAGCTCCACGTGAGTACAAACATCATTAGCCTTTGGCATCCTCTTCTATCTAGAAGTTTACTCTCTATTTAAGTTCTGAAATTTCAAAGTAATTTGATTTAATGTGTGTCTCCCCTCCCCCATGGGTCATTTTAACCTACAAATACATGTTCTTTGATATTTAATGTTTTTCTTGTACAGTTTGAGTGGCAATACATCCCATTTCTTCTTCTTTTCCCCTTCATTACTGGAATGCTTTCAGTCTCTTCAAATGTAGTTTTTCTATTTATTTAGTATTTATGTTCTTTATGATTCTCTCTGAGAGGTTTGCTCAAATTTACTTTCCACATTTACTTTTCCAAATTTATCTTTTATTCCATGTTTTTAGTCTATTAACATAATTTCAAAAGGTATTCAATTCAATTGCACAAATTTTTATAAAGTGTTTATCAAATGTTATTTACTATATTAAGGCTGGTCATGGGGTAATAAATATATTTGCCAATTCAAAAGCTTATAATCTGCCAATTTATGAATAAGTGTATATAAAACAAAACCAATGTTATTCAAGACAGTAAATCTTAAAAGCAGGGAAAACTTGTATCACTATCATTTTAATTTCTAAAGAAGAAATTCATTTAATGAAATTAGCAAATTAATTTTAAAATATTGCTAGTGATCATATATTCAAAATCAACAAATTTCCTATCCAAATTTCAGACAAATCTTTGGTTGACATTGGTTGAGTGACCCTAATATGTCTCAGAGCCCATGATGGACAGGACATAAAGTTTAGTTTTGGAAAATATGTATTTCATCTTGTTACAATTCTGAGATCAAATAAAGCTGATGTTAAAAAGTACATGGGGTGTTCCGCTACTGGCAGAGCCTCTGTGAGGAAATCATACACTTGCCTTTTACCCTGGCTTTGAAAAATAATCTCCTAACCAAGGTCACATTGAAGATTATTCACATCTTAAATCTGGTAAGAGAATGGAAAATGTCAGGGCAAGAATGGATATTTCACAGTTTTAACTCAAAATGTATAAGCAATATTTATAATGGAGCAACATAAAAGAACTGGCATTTGACAAAAACAGCAGGAGCCTAGATCCACTTTTCCTTGCATTGTAGAATAGGCAACGTGGGGTTCTAGAAAAGTCGAAAGACAAGGCTGTTGTGTTTGTTCTAAAAAAGAAAAAAAAATCCCACTCAAGTCAATGGCCAATTTGATGATGGAGGGAGAGGCAGATACAGAAGAAAAAGCCAGCAGAAGGCATTGGGAGGGCGGGGCCATTGTCTGCAGATGTGAAATGTGTTTCCACTAAAGGTATGCAGGTATGCAACACTGCTGAAGAAAAGTCTAACTGCTCTGCGGTTTGCTGCTTTTCTGCATGCTTCCATCTCAAGTATTCCTGCCCACTGGGCCCTGTGTTCAGTAGTTCTGAGAGTGAGGTGCAGCACTCAGCCTCACTGGCTGCATAACCTGAAAGCCCACACTTCACCAAGGAGTGTGCTGGACATTAGTGGGGGATACCCTCCACTAAGTGAGTAATGGGTAATAGAAACACATGAATAATCTGATTCAGACCTTTATAGGTTGGACATGGTGGCATACACCTGTAATCCCAGCACTTGGGAGGTAAAAGGAGGGAGATCAGGAGTTCATGCTTCCTATGCATAATAGACTTTTTTCCTAGAAAAAATTATCAAAAGGTAATTTCCATCTTAAGAGTCTCTTATCTCAGTGTCAAAATGTAGACCTCCACAGACATCTTCTGAATGAATAAGCATTTAGCAACATTCTTTACCTGCTATGCTAAAAATCTCCTTGTATGATTCCACTTGACCCCTAGGAGACATTTCTTGTTTTTGTATTGCATTTTATCCATTCCTGCTAGGTTCAAAGAAAAGAGAGTGAAATGGTTCTCCAGCAAATACTTCTGCAACATCTACCATGCTCATGCACCACTGAACTGTAAGAGGATATATGTAATCTTCAGAATTTTTTATATCTCTAACAAGGAATCTACATGCAACCGACATGTTCCAAATCTTTATGAGGTGGGGCAATGCTTAATGGTGTTAAACGCTAAGACTGAAATGACCTTACCCATCCTCATCTTCAGTGTCCCTAAGTGACAGATTTTCCCCAGGGTTTCACTTCCAAAGTACTTCCTAAGTATTTTGGGCATTGCCATATGATGTCTTCATTATCCCTTCCCCAGCACATTTTTTCTCTTTGCACACCTGTTCAAGCTCTAGGAAGTTAAAACCCTTCTTGGTCCAGTGAGGACACCACTTTGCATCCATGTCAATTAAACTTTGGCTCTTAGGTCAGTAACAGGCAGGGCCAAGAGGTGGGAAAAGGAGTGCAGAGATGAAAGGGAGCATTCATTTATTTCTCCTCTTCTTTCCTGTCCCAAAGTGGTTCTAACAGCCACTGAATCTCCATCTCATCCTTTCAAATACACGGTCTTCCCCTGTATCCTGGGCTGGCTGGAACTCACTCTTTAGCCTAGGATGCCTTCAGACTCATAGGAATCCTTCTGCCTTGGCTTCTCAAAGTGGTTTGAGCCACTGTACATGACTTGTACTCTACTTTTTTTCTTTTTCAGACAGGGTCTCACTGGGTAGCCCTGTAGTCCTGGCTAGCCTTAGACTTACAATGATCTTCCTGCCTCTGCCTCCCTAGTGCTAGGATCACAGATCTGCTCCACCATACACAGCATTTTATTCTTAACTACAGATCTTCCTGCCTCTGCCTCCCTAGTGCTAGGATCACAGATCTGCTCCACCATACACAGCATTTTATTCTTAACTATAGATTATTTACCAAGACTTACCACTCAAGTCACATTGATTAATTTTATGTGTCAACTTTATTAGACTACAGTTACTTAGACGTGGAGCCAATAATTACTTAGATGGAATTTCAACCACTCATCACAGGGTCCCAGCATGTGAGGTTTCCTTAGTAAGGTTAACATTTCAGTTAGCAATTCTGGATAAGCCTGAGAGTAGAGGTAGCCTTCAGGTAGAGGAGGAAGTTCAGAATAGAAAAAATAGTCTCTGTTTCATACTCGTGTGCATGTAAATGCGTACACACACAAGAGAGAGAGAGAGAGAGAGAGAGAGAGAGAGAGAGAGAGAGAGAGAGAGAGAGAGAGAGAAGCAGAGACAGAGAGGGAGAGAGAGACAGAGAGATTCAGAGAGGGAAACAGAGACAGAGAGACTGATTCAGAAATTCACGAAAGCAGTGATGGATACCTGGAAAGTGCAGAGAAAAGATGGGCCATGCATAGAAAAGAATCTGGGCTGAATGCCACTACAGCTGTGTAGCTCCCAAACAGGGAAACAGGTTACAGGGGACACTCCCAAAAGCAATCAGGTAACCCTGGTAAAGAGACTAGCAATCTTACCCCAGGGACCTCCTTACAGAATGTACAGGCCTCAAAACCAGATTCAAGTTTTGATGAGACGATCATTCCTCCAGTGGGATTTGGGTGGGGTCAACAGCACATAGGAACCCCACTAGTCACCCAATATGACACAGAGAGCACTGGCTAGGGACCATCTTTAGAAAGAACCCATTGTTTGGAAGTGAGATACTTGGGGACCTGAGAATGGGAAATGATCACAAGACAGGGAACCTGAATTTACCCTGCTGCAGCATCAGGGTGAGGGATAGCACTGGGAGACTTTTAGGGAGAGGCGGCAGTGGGGGACAGATGCTGACAAGTAAAAAGCAGAGGTGGAGAGTTTCTGCTTAGGCAGTGACATGCAAGGAAAGGCCAAGCCCATGCTCAGTTGCCAGGAGCAGATCTCATCAACAGAGACAAACCTTGAAGTTTGATAGTCCCGAGAGAGGATGGAGGAAGAAATCCACCTCTGAATCCACGCATTTACCACCCACTGCTGTGGAACCTGAACACTCTGCATCCCTAATTACCAACTTGACCCCTATGGCTGTATCCATCATGATGTATATTTTGACCTTGAAAATACAAAGACAGGTTCTCCATCTGCATACATCTCAGTGCTATGATTGCTTCCCATACTCCCAATGCACTTGCAAAACACTCAACCCCAGCTAGGGATCAGCCATCCCAGTGGGTACCATTGTAGCTGGAGTTTTCTCTCTGGGTCCCACCAAGCCCTGGCAGTCCAAAAGCCCACTTACAAAATAAACACACAGACGCTTATATTATTTACAAACTGTATGGCTGTGGCAGGCTTCTTGCTAACTGTTCTTATATCTTAAATTAACCCATTTCTATAAATATATACCTTGCCACATGACTCATGGCTTACCAGCATCTTCACATGCTACTTGTCATGGCAGCAGCTGGCAGTGTCTCTCCGCCTCAGCCTTCCACTTCCCTGAATTCTCTTCTCTGCTTGTCCTGCCTATACTTCCTGCCTGGCTACTGGCCAGTCAGTGTATATTTATTAACCAATCAGAGCAACACATTTGACATACAGAACATCCTACAGCATACCATCAGGGAGACAAAGGTGGAGGAACTGCCCAGCCCATAAACTACATAGCTAAACTTCGTCACTAGAGGCCCCGGGTACAAAAAGAAGGAGAACGATTGAAGTAATGCTCAGATGGATGTCACACACATGTCCAATACAAGGTCAGCACCCGCTAAGCCATAGGAAAGATGATGAAAGCTGACAAGTTCAACCACCACCCTCCTCCACAGTGTGTATTGAAAGCTTGTGCTTTCTGAGCTAAGATCCTACTCCACAATTTCACTTATTTTTGCCTGTTACATTTACCCATCCTTGGAAATTTCTAGCAGCATATTTTAGTATATGTTTTATTCTTTATTTTCCCTTCATAAACTCTTCTAATTTTGTTTGCACTTTTCATTATTGAGTAAATTTTATTTATTTATTTTTCATTTTTGCCTCTGGGTTGTCCCCTCCTGTCCTTCTCTTTTTCTCCAAAATGTTTAGTGGTATTTTGACTTTATCTTATTGGAATGAGTTTATGAATTTGTTTTTTAACTTGTTCACAAAAACCAATTTCATTTTCTTACTTCTCTTTATGTTTATTTAATTTTGCTTTTAGACTTAATTGGGAAATCCCTTTTTCGTTTTGAAAATACCTTTTCTAATCTCCTGTCATGCCTTCCCCCAGCATGGCTCTCCACTCCACCACTCTGTTTAACTGTCCTCCTCTCCATTTCCCTTTTCTCTGCTCTTTTCTTTACTTCCACGTTTGCCCGACACCATTTTTAATTTCGTGTCATATTCTGCACTTCTTTCCCAGTGTCTAGTTTACGGCCACTGGTGGCTTTAATCAATTCTGAGTGGATTCCTCCATCTTCTGCGGTTTGAAGGGCCTGCTGTTACAGCATTTGTTTCCTCCTCACTAAGTGGTACTTGGCATTGAAGCTTCAAGAATAGGTTGCTAAATAAAAGATCCCCAAATAAAACCAGACATTCAAACAGCAGATATGCACATTGCATCACAGAAACACAGAGCTATGAAAAGGCAAGGCCGGGTGAGTCCTGCAAACAATCAAAACTCTATCACTACTGAATTCAAAATAAGTAAAACCCCAGATGAAGATCTCAAAGGCTCACTAGTAAAAATGATCGATGACCTCAGAGAGAACACAGCATGACCATTTCAATCCAGACCCTAGAGAGGAAAGTCAGCTGATGGGGAGAAATGTCAACAAAATGGACGAACATGTTAGCAAGATAGAAGGAAGTTACAGCAAAGGAATTTAAGTTTGGAAAAGCAATAGAAATGATACTCACAAACCAAATGAAATGTAAAATAGAAAACATCACCAGTGATAGAACCTGGCAGAAGAATGAATGTCAGGGACAGAGAACAAGTTGGAGAAATGCTAAGCTCTAATACCAATGGGTCTGACATGCACACAGACACACTTACACACTCATATGTTCGAATGTGTTTATATTGTGTTTTTGGAGGAATGTGATTACCACATCCTTTCAGCCTTTTAGACTTTGAAGTCACAACAGTTCCCTACAGTTGTCAGCCTGCAGGTTGATCCTGTGTTGATTCTTGTCCCTTCATCAACACAACTGTAAATCATCCCTCAATTAAGCTTTTCCAGACCCCACTTAAGTGTGCCATCTGCTTTCTGCTGGAAGCCTAAGGGACACAGTTACTCATATCCATCTTCCCTGGGCCAGCTGAAAGGATACAAGACTTCAGACACCTGACCTCAAAGACACCTAAAGACCCATTTCTAAATGGCTAGGTTCCACACCATGCTACCCACTAGTGTCCACCCCCTTACCCTAGTAAAGGCTAGTGTTGACTGGATGACAATGTGGCTAGCTCTTTACAACACAGTTACCTTGTATAATGACATAAGAGAAACAATGGACATATTTTTATATCATACATGTTTATCTTACTTAAATGTTGAGTGAGGTGGACATGGAAACTTAACACTTGAAATCCCAGCACTTAGAAGGATGAGTCAGGAGGATTGCCATGAATTGGAAGCCAGCTTGGACTTCAGAGTGAGTAGGCCAGCCTGGGTTAGAAAGTAAGAAACAGTTTTAAAAAAATAGATAAATGAAAGCAATTTAAAAAATCAAAATAAATAAATGTAGCCAGAAGACAGGTTACTCGGGACTAACTACCCATATTTTAATTTTTTGTGGACTTCAATAAGACAGTAAGACATAAAACAATAAAATGTTAGTGGAAAACCCTCTTTTTAAGTTTTAGATGCAACATGGATTAAACAGACTTTACATTCCAGCCAGTTCAATCGTGTTATTTTTAATGTAAAATGTATTTTTAGTTGTAAACAACCGACTTTCACACTTTCAATGTACTTTCTTTTAGGTCACAACTGTTTATATAAAGAGAGTACGATACTCAGCCCCATAGGACAGTGCCTTAATCCTATTTATTTTATGTCTGAAACTCCAACTTTATTTTCACCTAAGGCACTAGAAACATTTATTGCACAGATGAAGAATGAATACACGGCAATGAAGCTTAGGATGCAACATTTACACTGAGGACAGTCAGAGCTAACCTAGGGCCCGTGGGCGGCACAGAAGGAAAAGGTACCCGGTTCTTCCCTCTTCACTGTGAAGCTCTGCCCCTCTTTTCTTTCCAGGCCATTTCCTGTCAATTATATAGTAAATTCCCTTTAAATTGGGTATCAGCCTGTGAAATTACTCAGAAATGCTGTGGCAATGTTCATTCCCATCCTCTGCTTTGCGATCTACCTTTGATATTTGCAAGTAAAAGTTTTCTATTATCTATTCTATAATTATGAATGGATAGATGGATGGATGGATGGGTGGGTGGGTGGGTGGGTGGATGGATGGGTGGATAGTTGGATGGATGGATGGATGGATGGATGGATGGATGGATGGATGGATGAATGGGTGGGTGGGTGGATGGATGGGTGAATAGTTGGATGGATGGATGCATGGATGGATGGATGGATGGATGGACGGGTGGATTGTAGCTAGAGTTTTCCTGCCTGGCCCACAGTCAGGACAAATCTCTCTCACCCGCCAGTCCCACAGCCGCTCAGACCCAACCAAGTAAACACAGAGACTTATATTGCTTACAAACTGTATGGCCATGGCAGGCTTCTTGCTAACTGTTCTTATAGCTTAAATTAATCCATTTCCATACATCTATACCTTGCCACGTGGCTGGTGGCTTACCGGCGTCTTCACATGCTGCTGGTCATGGCGGCAGCTGGCGGTGTCTCTGCCTCAGCCTTCTGTTTCCCAGAATTCTCCTCTCTCCTTGTCCCACCTACTTCCTGCCTAGCCACTGGCCAATCAGTGTTTTATTTATTGACCAATCAGAGCAATAGATTTGATATACAGACCATCCCACAGCAGTGGATGGATGGGTAGATGGAGAGATGGATGGTGGGATAAATGGATGGAAGGATAGATGGGTGGATAGATAGATGGGAGGCTGGAATGGGAGGGTCAAGTGGGGAGGGGAAAACAACTTAAAAATCAAAATAAATAAATGTAGCCAGCAGGCAGGTTACTCGGGACTAACTACCCATGTTTTAATCTTTTGTGGAACTCATAGACCAAAGCAGCATGCACAAGGCCTGTACATGTCTGCCCCAGGTCAAGTGCACATGCAGTATGGCTTCCAGTTCAGTGTTTTTATTGGATTCCTGAGTGTGTGAACAAGTGGGTCTCTGATTCTTGTGCCTTCTTGGGCTCTTTTCCTTCTGTTGGTTTGTCTTATCCAACTTGAACGTGATACTTTTTGTTTTATCTTGTATTTTATTTTGTTATATTTTATTATTATCTCTTAGGAGCCTGTTTTTTTCTAATAAGAGACAGAAAGGGAGTGGATCAGGATGGAAGGGGGGCTGAGAAGAATAGAGAGAGGGGAAACTGTAATCAGTCTGTATTATGTGAGAAAAGAATCTATTTTTAATAAAAGGGAAAAAAGTAAAAGTTTTAACACACAGTATATCCTCTCTCTTCTTGCAACTTGCAGTATCTCCTAGGAAAACTAGCGGTTCCGGAGTCACGGAGCAGCATTCTCATTCACCCTTTACTTCACTCAGGTTCCCGATACTGCAACAAGCTGAAGCTAAGATTTGAAGCCCCTAAGGAAGTGTTCAAACCAGCCCCCCTCACCCCCTTCTCTGCAGGTTACTGATCTAGTACTTTTTCCTTTTCTTTTTGAAAGTTTATTTTATTTTTTAATAAAATATAATTACTTCATTTCCCCGGCCCCCTTCTTCCATTCCCCCACATTCCCCTCATGACTCCCTCTCAGGTTCGTGGCCTCTTTTTCTTTATTACATGTATATGATTTGGTAGCCTGCTGAGTCTGGTTAGTGTTACTTGTATGATACATTTTTAGGGTTGACCACCTGGTGTTGTGTAACCATTTAGGGAGCTCATCCCTGAGGAAGATTAATTCCTGCTCTCTCTGTAGCCATTAATTGCCTGTAGCTCTACATCTAGGGGTGGAGCCCTGTGAGATTCTCCCTATCCACTCTGGCATGTCAAATGGTGTTGTCATTGTTTAGACCTTATTTGTCCATATTGTTTGGATTTCACAGGTGTAGCTTCCCCGACATTTCTAGAAGACAGTCTTGCAGCAGCTGTCCTCTGGCTCTCGTAATCTTTCCATCCTCTCTTCTGTGTTGTCTGCTCTATGATGTAGAGGTTATGTTGCAGCTGCATGAAGTCGGCCTGAGCACTCCACAATCACCTGTTATTTGCATTTGACCAGTCCCATGGTTTTCTCTTCTGGTCTCTGTCTGCTGCAAAAAGAGGCTCCTTTGATGAGGTGTGAGAGCCACACTTACCTATGGGAATAAGGATAAGTACTTAGAATGCAGGAGAATTACACTGGCTTAGGAAAGTAGTGGTAATAGTTTCCCCTGTAAGCACCATGACCTCATAGCAATATCGTACTTCTTACATGTGGGGAAATGGAGGAGTCTTCCTGTTTTCTTCAGTGTTTCTAAGCAGTGGAATGAGAGGAGCTAAACCTCAGCAGGTTAAACATGATATGCATTTGCTACCCTGTAGCTTGTGACATTTGGTCGATATGGGCTTTATTTGTAATGTTAGGTGGAAACAGAATTCTATCAACTTTCTGCAGCTATTCTTTGTTGGGATGAAAATACTATGGAGTTAGGAACTATAAATAAACTGTAAAGTGCAGTGGCTTAACTCAGCAGGAGCAGTTACTCTTCATTGACCAGTCCAATAATGGCTTGTTTAGCAGATGAGAAGATTTTGCACTAGGATGATCCAAGGACACAGGCTACATACATATCATGGCTCTTTCATGCCATCGGAGTCCCTGGAGAACATCTAGCAAACTGGAGGCAAGTGTGGAGGGTACCACATGAGAGATTCCAGTTGACTTGGCTTTCTCACATCTTACTGTGAAGAACTCAAATGTTTCACCTCAACACTGAAATCCAAAGAGTTTGGAACATATGAGCCCTGGGTAGACAGACAACTTCCTGGTAACAATTAAACAGTGTAAGAGAACTCAGAGTGTTTCTGAGAGCAGCTAGCTGACTCAGCCACGGAAGTGTAGTCACATAGGACCGCAGAAAAAAATCCTTCCGTGGTGCTGAATGAGAAAAGAGGCAGACATCAAACTTTGAAATGTAAAATAGGAGTTCCCACCAGCGCCTTGTACTCTAGCTTGGGTAAATTCTTGCACTCATGGTATTAACACTCATTTTATGGAGAGAACCATGAGGTCCTATCTCTCAAATTGTGGGCTTATGCCCAGGACCACCAACTACCAACATGACGATTTGACTTAAGGATGGGGCTTTACAGTCACGAAGTCCACACATACTAAGCAGAAACTGTGGTCCAGACTTTGAATTTGGACTTTGCCTGGCTTAGCAACATATCCTCCAATCCTTCTTCTTGATGCCAAACAGAAGTAGCAAGTCATAGCTTCCAGTCAACCATGTGATCAGAAAAGGAAAAAATTGACACTTTACATCATACTGTATTGCTATGCTACAGCATTCAGTGAGTTAGGTACACCCATGCATTTTTAACTTAGGTATTTTAGTTTATGATGAATTATTGGGTTGTAACCCCACAAACAGTGGAGTGCCTGTGTTTGCATAGGCTTTTGGGATTCTCCACACTTCCAGATAAAACAACTGTGTATTGTTTCATCCAATAAAGTCTGAAGATGTCCAACCAGCTGAGGAGTCACAGGTTCCTGTTTGTCGTTCCTACTTCTGTTCACAGTTGAATAGTGCAAAGGCCATTGGCATTCGGTAGAAACTATACTTCGAGTTTTGAATTTAGAGTATTTCAATGCTAGTGATATGCAGGGCAATCCCATTTCAGGACAGACAGCTGCTATGACCCACAGCTCCAAATCAGACATGTAAGCACAAGGGAAAACAGCCGATGCCACAAGTATACTGTTGGATCAGATATCATACATAGTAGGAGTGGATCAAATCCACTTTGAACCTAATGATAGTTTCAGCTTCTAGAGGCATTTATTGCGATAGAAATCTTCTGTAAATTCAGAAGGATCAATATTCTTTCTTTCCTCTTCCTTGGAGCTCAATTACATGTATGTCAAACTTCCAGATAATTTCCCAGAGGTTACTAATTCTCTGTCCACTTTCTTTGAGCTTGTGAAAACCCCTATGTTTTATCTGGAGGAATTTATCTTGCTGTAATTCCAAGCTCACTGCCACGTTTACTCTGCTGTCAATCCTATTTCTCTATAATTTTTATTATAGGCAGTTTTCTCTAGAGCTTTCCTATAGGGTTTATTTATTACTCTTAAACTTTTCCTTTCTATTTTCCTCAAGCACATAATGTCCTTAAGATGTTTGAGCATATTTATAAAACTTCACATTAACAGTGGCTTTAAGTCTTCTTCTAGTAATCCCATCTCCTGTTATTTCTGTATCTCTTCTTACTAATGGCATTTTCTTCTTGTTAAGAGTCATGCTTCCCTGTAACTTTGAATCCTTGTTGATATTTTTATGAGATACTCAACACTGTGAATGTTATATCTCCAGGTACCAGGTTGTATTCATTACACATGGGACTTTGTTGTGGCCTGTGGTTATGTGACTTCAGTTCAGTTTGATCCTTTGGAAGCTTTGGTTTTTAACCTTGCTAGGACAAGCCCAGAGATGTTGTTATTCCTACCACCAGGGGTAACCCCTTCTGAGCATGTGCTCATTCATTACAGCGTTGCTCCCGTCTTACAGCTGGAAATATGTTCTGTCTCCAGTTTACATGAGCTTAGAAAATTTTCATCACTCTTTCTTTTATTTCCTCCCATTTTCTTTCCTGCTGACGTATTAAGGGCATAGTTCTCAACCTGTAGGTTGCAACCCTTTTGGAGGGTCTAACAGCTCTTTCACGGGGATTGCATATCAGATATTTACATTATGATTCATAACAGTAGCAAAATTAGTTATGGAGTAGCAGTGAAAATAATTTTGTGGTTGGGGGTCACAACATGAGGAACTCTATTAAAGGGCTGCAGCATTAGGAAGGTTGAGAACCACTGAGTTAAGGGACTTCTCTCGATATCTGTCTTTCTCTCCTGCCCTGGTTGGTTTTTATAGTTAATATCATTCAATATAGTTCAATATCATTAGAGTCACCTGGGAAGAAGAATCTCCATCAGAGAACTGCCTAGATAGGATTGGCCTGTGGGCATGTCTGTGGGCATCCTCATGATTGCTAACTGATGTAGGAGAACCATGCCCACTGTTGGGGGGTGGGTACCATCCCTACGTAGGCAGTCCTGGTTGAGTGGGGTAGTAAGCAGTGTTCCTTCATGGTTTCTGCTTCACATTCCTGTCCCAGTTTCCCTCAGTGATGGACTGTAGCCCGAAAGTGTAAGATGAAATAAACCCTTTCCTCCCCAAGTTGCTTTTGGTCAGAGTGCTTTGTCTCATCCACAGAAATCAAAGTAGAACACCTCTCTCCTATTGTCTGTCCCATAAATTGTATCTGCCTTATCACCCCTGGTCTCCAACATTAGGCTTTCTCAAGAGAACTGCTGGGTTGTGCTGCATTGCCCTTCCTATATTCTGGCCAGTGAACCCCTCCAAGTTATAAACTTCAGAAGTCACAGGACTTATTTACATCCATGCTCTAGGGAGGCCACACTCTGACACTCCCTGCAGTTCAGTATCTAAAAACAGTTCTTCCATCCCGTTGTAGCTGTGGATCTTCTATTTGTCATGGTGGATGATGAATCCTATACAAATTCCTCCTTCAGAAGCAGTTCCTACACTCTGTGTCGTGCTATTTATTTGCTTTTCCTGGTGTGGGGGCTGCTTTCTTTGGCATGCTCTATCCTATTACCTGCATCTGTATAATGACATTGGTCTGAAATTGCTATGATTGTCTAGTACTGGAGAGCTGAGGGAAAAGGGGCAGGTCAGTTAAGTAAATTTTAGCCCAATTTGGATAAATCACTCCAATATATTAGTTTAAATGGTCTCCAAGCAGCTCAAGCTGAGCCTGGATGAGAAAATAGCATCCACCCTTTCAGTTTGGCTACCCATCGTGGCCAAATCTACCGATTTGCTCATTTGTGTCTCAGTATGAGCATTACAATTCCCACCTCCTAACCAATCACTCAGACCCAGGCAAACAGAGATAGTCGATCACTATAGCCTTCCAAGTCCACTCTGAGACACTGTCTGAGTCCATACTCTGTCTTTCACATTGTATGAGATGAGGACAATGTAAAGGCTGATGAGATTCAGGTGATTTGTGAATTATCACAGTCAGGGGTAGGAGACAATGACCCCGACAATGTCTCCTAGATACTGACTGTGTTACGGCTGAAACACTATACCCACCTGCCCTTGATGGTGGAGCTTTAGCTCCCATTGGCACAAGAAGACTAAGTGTTCTAATGGGGACTCCCAATTCTTCCTTCAGGATTAGCCATTAGCCTCAGACCCCTCAAGAACAGGCCACTCACTGCACAAAGAAAGGCCCAGTGAGGAGGTTGCATAGACAATACTCTTAGCTACCTATGACATAGTTCCCTAGGGAATGTTGGAAAGTCTTTATTCTGTCCATATGAACTCTTATACAGCTAAACTAAGTCCCTTCATTTGTTTGCCCACACAATGTGTCTGAGTTTAGTTTTTTTTTTTTTAAGATTTATTTATTTATTATGTACATAGCAGGTATGACCAGAAGAGGGCACCAGATCTCATTACAGATGGTTGTGAGCCACCATGTGGTTGCTGGGAATTGAACTCAGGGCCTCTGGAAGAGCAGTTGATGCTCTTAACCTCTGAGCCATCTCTCCAACCTGAGTTTAGTTTTCTTGGGTCTCTCTCAGCTTGCTATGGAGACACTGTCTCAATCCCTAACTCCTTACCATGTTTGGTGATAACCCCTTATCCCTAGCCCCGAACCCCTTATCCACATCAGTGATCCCCGGCATTCAGGACCCAGTTGTGCCACCCATCTCTCCCTTCTCTATCTCCCTTGTTTCCTCTCCATTTGGGGGAAATGAGAGGAGTGACTTTTTGTCTTGCAATCCTTCTGTATTAAATGCTTCCTCTTTGGGTTCTGTGCACAACGTGAAAATGACCCATCAGTGCTAACTCTTGCTGGGTTAAGGAGGGAGATTTATAAAGACAGTGTAATACTTTCCCCTAACAGTATGGCTAAGATTTCTAGATACAAATGTTAGGAATTTAGCATTAATTTTCCTCTTCCATTTCAACAACTGTCTTTTCATATCTTTTTGATCATCTTAAAGCCCAGGCAAAGGCAAATTCCAAAGCAAGGGACATTTGGTGGACTTCCAAATAGTAGTCATTTGCGTGCAATTTCCAAAACATTGTTTTTTAAAGAAATTTTGAAATATGGTTCTTGTTAACTGTATTATTTTAGAATTAATTTTTAGCTACTTTTGTCTTTCTGTAAGGGAGCTATGTCCTTTATATTTTGGCTTAACTAACTATGGAGCTTCCTAATTTTAGAGGGTCCTTTGATATATTTTCTCATTTCTTTTTTGCTTTATAAATTTTCATGAGTTGTGATTTGTAAAGTAGAAAGCACATTCTTGAACCTGTTAATATTGTATTTCCCGAAGTTTCATGGGTATGAAGAGTTGTCATTCTCAACAAATTCTACTGTGAAATACACTTTAGACATTCAAGATGAATTGGGGTGAATGGACCTTCCACTGCAGTTCTTACCATTTTTAGAGTATGGGTGAATTTTAGGCTCCTGAAGTAGAAAACACACTACATGTCAAATTGATTTGACTCGTTTCCTCCGGAACTTTAGTGAGACAACCACCCTAAATGAAAGTATCTACTGTCAGGGCTGAATGTCCTCTGGTGACTCCTGAGGTCCTGATGGCTCAGAGATTGACCTCTAGAGGTCTCAGCAGGGCTTCTCCAGTCCCAGGTTTCCCTTACATCTAGCCTTCGGCAGGCTATGGCAGAAGATGGAGTATGTGAAGAATGGAAGCCCACTGTAACCACTTCCTACCCCGCTCCCTGGAAGACTCTGAGTATGCAGTGTGGTATTCTTCTCCGAAAGATGGCTCCAAATGGGGTTGCTCTCCTGTAGCTATGACTATAGCCATCCCATAATTACAGCGGTCCCTCCTTCCTAGAGGACCTTTATAACCAGTTCTCAACCTGTGGGTTATGACCCCTTTGGGTTTGAAAGACCCTTTCTCAGAGGGTTACATATCAGGTATCCTGCACATCAGATATTTACATTATAGTTCATAACAGTAGCAAAATTACAGTTATGAAGTAGCAATGAAAAGTAATTTTATGGTTGGGACGGTTACCACAACACGAGGAACTATAGTATTAAAAGGTTGCAGCATTAGGAAGGTTGAGAACCACTGTTTTAAAGCCTAGGGGTTAGCTGCAGTCACCTACTGTGACCATGATAAGGGTGCTTCATCATCTTCTACCAGGTTCCATGTGACCCTAAGCACAGCTTCATCAAACTCACCAGCTACAGCACTGGAGTGAACTATCACCTACCTGTCCAATTTGTGCTCACACATAACCTTCCCCCACCAAACACTGCGAATAATATTTGCTTTCTCACCCCTTTCACCTTAAACCCAATTTTATAAGTTAATATGCAATTTTGTATTTTATTTCAGTTTTAAAGTGGTATTGTTGCTGTCAATATTATTTCATGCCGAGAATTTTTTAGGAAGTATTGATAACATCTTACATTCAATTCCCTCAAAAATACTTCAAAGTGATGGAGAAACTCTTGTTTAGATGGTTTGAAGGCTCGCTTAAGGACTTTGGTACCAAGAATGTCTACATTCTTGAGTGCTTGCCTTCTGTTAGTCACTCAGGTACCCTGAGTAGTTGTCAAAAAGAATACATGAGTTGTATATTTTTTAAGTCATTGCATAGCTTAAAATAACATTCTGTTCTCACCACAGAACAATGATCTGGCTTCATATAGAATTCATGAATCACCATCCTCTCTACAGCCCGTGGCTGTTGCTTCCAATATCTCCTGTATTTTAAGACCATGAAGAAGGAGTCTGAGGCCGACCCAGTTTTCCCTCGGGCCCAGTATGGCCAACCTGCTTCCCAGTGCTGTCAGCCAACATTTCTATATTTCAGAAAACTCTCCTTCCCACACACGCACACTTTTAAACCATGAAAATATCCTGCTTTTCGAAGTTTCCTATGAGATTTAGCATTCAGTGTCTGCTCCAGTCTTCACCATAATGCTTACAAAATCATGATTTTTCTGAAGTTTACCAATTGGTCTTGAAGACTTGGCTATAAGCAAGAATGTTTTCCTCTCCTTGAATTACTTTTCCAGTTAGGATCAGCATGGATGCATGTTTTTGTGATTATCCCCCAGTGGTTTTGATCTGTTACTCCACTTAATTACCTTATTATTTAGATTTTCCAAGATCTGAATAAAGCAAGTCCCTCTGCTCTGAGATGCTGTCCTTAGAATCCTATTGTCCCTTCCCAAGATGATGAAGGAGCAGAGAACCAAATGTCTGTTGTCAAAGCACCCAGCCTCAAAATCTTGTCATTTTCTCATTGTACATCTATATAGCCATGATTGCAATTGGTATTAGTATACAGAGTTCATTACATAGGTCTTCAAACATTCCTCGAGGACACATGAGTGTCATTAGTGTCTGGATTCAGTCCTATGTCTGTACATAGCTATAGATAAACTTTGGAGAAGGGCCAGGTATTCTGAAAGTAAGACATAATGTATTTATTATTACAGTAGGGACCCAGGACCCTGGATAGCTCCTAGGTTCACAGCCTTTGGTAGACATGCAGAGCAACTAGCCTTATCTTGAGAATGTCATTTTGATTCCCTGTCTGTCCAGATTCTCAGAGCACTAAAAAGCCTTTATCTCTCCTCACCTCCTTATTACCTCTCTATGTAAGCAAATAATCATTTCCATTCTCTTCAAAGCTTTTGTAGTCACTGCACTGAGTGGGCAGGGTTCTAAAATGCTATTCAAATCTCTAGAGGGATCTGTGAAGATCGGAGTGGAGACCCTGGAATAACACATGAAAACGGGGGAAATGACTAATGTTATCCTCTTCACCTCCATGTGAGTACTGTCACAGGCAGCCCCTCAGGGCAGCTTTTTGAATGTGTTTGTGTGTAATGCATGCATATCTCGAATGGCTATGTACAAGGACATACAAGCCCGTATCTTAGCCCCCTCCTGCCATTCAGCTTGTGACACATGGTCGTCAGAGATAGCACCCAGTGTCCCTGGGCTCTGCCTTCCCTGCGAGGCTGCCACATGCCACCAAGAGATGCCGTTCTCTTTCGCGCACTTTGCATAATCAGTTTCTATTCTGTCGTGTTCTCTCCCACATGGTGCTCTGAGACTCTGCTAGAAAACAGAGGAGATTTTTCAGTTCAGATGAGTAGCATAATTTTACGTTGTGCTCAGCCTGTTTGGTAAATGAAGTCAATTACTCATGGAGCTGTCAGAGGAAGAGAAAGACTCATGGAGGCATGGCACCTGTTTTTAGAACCAGGGACCATCTCCTCCCTCCCACCCCACTGAGGATCATAACAAATCAAATCGTTGTCCTGAGTTAATATTTTCAGATGTCTAACTTTAAAATCCACTGCATGGGTTTCTTCAATCACTGCTGAAGGATTCCCTCCTTTGAATACACTAAGATTCTTTAAGCCAGTTCTTGATCAAATCTCTGCAAACAGCACTGAGTCTGTTCCTTTCCCTGTCACTGTGATAAAATATCCCAATGAAAGCTATTTAAGGGAGAAAGGGCTCATGTGGGTTCACAGTTCACAGGTCCAGTCTGCCACCGTGCGGGAGTGCTGCTGGCAGGAACATGAGGCAGTTGGTGGTGTTGCATCTACAGTCAGGGAGCAGGGTGGTGAATACCCATGCTGTCTTCCTTCTCTTTGTCATGCTGCCCAGGACACAAGCCCAATTATAGGATGGCTCTTCCCATCTCTATTAACTTAACCAAGAAAATCCCTCATAGGCATGCCCAGAGACTATACTGATCCAAATCATTGCTCACACGTGTGCCTGAGGACCTGTCTCCTAGGTGATTTCAGATCCTGCCAAGTTGAAAATCAACACTAACCATCGCAACCACTTGCTACTTGGAACAGAGTTTTAGTTTTGTCATTGACAATACCCACTCTAGCAACCTCACACCCTCTCTAAACCTGAAAATCACAATGGAGTAGTAACATTTCACCTCCCTTGAGAGGTAATAGTGAAGATGAAAGATGAAAGTTCAGGAGGGACTTAGTGAGTAGACTCTCAGCAAGGGTCCTTTACCTGCCTCAGTGCTGTTAAGGTCTCCCAACTTCCTAAAGTTCATACTCTACCAGGGCCTTACAATCTATACAAACACACTTTTCCTTGTGTTTCTCCTCAGCATAGACTTTCTTTCTTAGCTGAGTATGGGTGTTTGCCCTCTCGCTGGGTGTGGTCAGCATGGAAAGGCAAAATCCAAAAAGCTCCTGACTGAGGAGCACCAAAAATGTTAGCAAACCTTGCATGTCCGTAAATATTTCAGATGCAGGAGATCTTGTGTTTGTTTTACTCAACCCAGGGTGGCCAAGTGGACATCCTTATCCCTCTTATCTTGGAAAGGCTGATAAGGTTGTGTTATGGTGACATGTCCCAACCAAGTGACTCTAAGTCTCTCATTTATAGACACTTTCTTTTCTTTCACTGTAAAAACTTTAAAACTGATGAGGCAATTGAGAGATGCTTATGTGGTGACATGCATTTTTAAAAAGGTTCCAAAATGCTGAAGATTTGTGCAAATGTTAGCTCGCCATGGTGGAACACTGTGAGAAGACCAGTGAATTTATGGTACTTAAAAGGCCTGCAAAGTAGATCTGATTCTCGACTCCTTGTGCGATCAATAGATATTTCCATTGCTGCCACAAATACATCTCTTCTCAACCTGCTCTAGCAGAGCAGCGCAGTTCCTAACAGGAGATGAAAAGTAAACAGTCTAAAAATAGCTGCTCACTAATTTCCCTGTGTGGAGAGAGGCAGATCTGACCTGTGAAGAGAGTCTCTGGGCTACAGAGAGCTGTGGGTGGTTAAAACCTCTCCCCGGCCCCTGGTTATCTGGGGTCTGTTGAATCAATTTGGGGCTCTGGTTTTCTTCCTCTTCCTGCCCACTGCCTCCTTCTCAGTCATCCCACTTCCCATGAGCACGCCTCCAGGTGGAGGGACCAGGAAAACATACATTGATTAACTTAAGCAGGTCAATAGGAGGACTTTCAGTAACCTACCCGAATGCAGGAGTGGGCTAAGTGGGATGCGGTCTGTGAGTCTGCTGAGAACTTCTCATCTCCAGCCATCTTTTCCCCTTTGGTGCAGCCACAAAGAACTAGGGGTGGAGCACTCTCTGTCTCTGTCTCTCTGTCTCTCTGTCTCTGTTTCTGTCTCTCTCTCTCTCTCTGTGTGTGTGTGTGTGTACAGTCTGAGGTTTCCCATATTCACTGGAGTTCTAACATATAGATGACAAGATACTGTCCTGCATGTAGGACAGGGGATGGCAGACAAAAGATGTTGTTACTTGGGAGCCGTTGCCTTCCAAATGGAAGCTTGCAGGACTGAAGCTGAAGAGGACCCCTTCCCCGTTCCGTTGCCTCCTAGCTGAAACGGTGCATTCTTCACCTGAACTGCATTCAGGAAGCATACTTCCACTCCCCTGAAAACAAGCTGCTCCAAACATCTGCGGGGAGACAAAGGCAGGCATGAGGAAGGGACCCAGAGATGAATATTTCAGCAGAAACGTGGGAAGAAATACACTGCAACTTGCAAGCAGCCTTCTGTACCACATGCCATAAATTAGCACAATATAAATTTATACATATTTACACCACATAGTCTCTAACTATATAAATCTTCAATACTCAAACTTGTGGAGTAGGTGTAAGGGAACAGTCCATATGCTTATTCGTGTTCCATGGAGCTCTAGGGAACTTTATCATTTTATTCTCTCTCCATGTAAAATTGTGATTATATTACATATAATGTGTTTGGGTAAATATGCAATTGATATGTGTTTTACAATTACATATAATCCTATATTAATTATACAATTATAGACACAATTGTGTAAATAGCTGTACATATATACAATTTGAAATATATAAATATACACAACACGTTGGTTCTAATATTTAAATTAATACCTAAAGGCAAAACTATTTTAGAAAACATTGTCCTTTTATCCTAAGGCATTCACAGGCAAAGAAAAAAATTAATTTGCTTCGATTGAGCACTTACCTAGATGACTTGAGTACTCCAACACTGTCAATTATGACTCATCTGTACAGAGATTTTATTGAGTAAACATTTCACAGACAGAAAAGATAACACAAGGACTATCTCATCCCCTCATCCCCATGAAAGCAAATATGATATTAATGCCAGATGCCACACCTGCTGCTTGAAATTTCTTTGCTAGGGAGAGAGACCTTGTAGGTGCTAGGGGTGAAGGGGACGGCTGAACTCGTGGTCCGAATGGTTGGGTTTTGTGTCTGGCTCTGCCATCTTCCATCTCTCTGAGGATGGTGAGGATATGGACTATCAGTTCTGAATATCTACAATACATACAAAGGCCTCACACAGAGCTGATGGGAGAGTCCTTGGCAACTGCGTTGTCTTTATATGTACTTTCAAATCATTGTTATGGTTTCTTTTCTAGTTTGTTCAGCAAACAAAATACATTCAGCTTCTTTTACACTTACAGCTTGCTTGAAAGCAAGCTACAGCTGGGTTGCTGTTGACACTGTTTCAGACGGAAGCCAGGCAGGGGCTGGAGAGATGGCTTAGAATGCACTGTTCTCTCAGAGGTCCTGAGTTTGGGTCCTGGCTCCATGCTCACAACTGTCTGGAACTCTAGCTGAGGATCTTCTGTCTTCTGGCCTTTGCTAGCAACTGCACACACATGCACACACTCACACACTGACAGCAACAACAGTCTTCCATACAGTTCTGTGCCCCTGGTTCACTATGACTAATCTTTCCCTCTTTGCTCATGAGAGGATATGGCTAATAGCTCATGTGAGAGTGTGACAGGAAGTACTACCTCTTCTGCCCACATCCTTACAGGCATGGAAAGAGGTGCTACCTCACAGAGATGCCCTTAAACTCCATGTAGTGGTCAAGATATAATCTGTGGTCATGGATAAGAACTGAGTGTAACTAGGTCCTCATGGACACCGCCCATGTATACTGCCAGCCTCAATGCCACCGTGTCCAGCACAGTAGACAGTACAATAGAATCCCTCAGACCCCCTGCTCAGTAAACGTATTGGTAGCTTTGCTTTGGCATTCCTCTAAGGACTAGCTTTGGTAAGGGTAAGAAAGAACAGTGTTTAAAGGGCCAGAGGAGTGCCATCTTAAAGGAAACCTCACTGGGCCTCCTCTTCATGCCTGTAGGAAGGTCACCAACAAAGGACAGTGACTGTTCTCTTTCATAGCCTTTTCTTATTTTATCTTCATCATATTCTGGGGGATAATGCAGGAAGCTGAGAGTGCCCAGTCAAGACTGACATTTCCAGTGCTGAGATCATAGATCACTTTCAGTGGCTCATATGGATCCTTTCCCAGGAAAAGATGCATATGACACAAAACTGTAAATACAGTTTTAAAAAGCTGATTGACACTTGTGCTGGATAGCTTTATGTCAACTTGACACAAGCTAGAGTCATTTGAGAGGAGGGAACCTCAATTAAGAATATGCCTTCAGAACATCCGGCTGTAAGGCATTTTCGTTATTAGTATTGATGGGGAGAGGACACAGCCCATTGTGGGAAGTGTGATCCCTGGGATGGTGGTTCTTGGTTCTCTAAGAAAGCAGGTTGAGAAAGCCATGAGGAGCAAGCCAGTAAGCAGCACTCCTCAATGGCCTCTGCATCAGCTCCTGCCTCTAGGTTCCTGCTCTGCTTGAGTTCCTGTTCTGACTTCCTTCAGTGATGGACAATGACATGAAAATATAAGTCAAATAAACCCTTTCCTCTCCAACTTGCTTTTGGTCATGGTGTTGCATCATAGCAGTAGTAGCCCTAAGACAACACTCTAGTCCAGTTGAAGAGTCTTTCTGGAAGAATGAAGGGAAAGAAACAAGGAAGGGTTACTGATTGGATGTGTTCTTTCTGTAAGACTAAAATGAGAAAGTGGAGTGTATCTGTTTCTTGTTGCTGATGTAACAGATTATCACAGTTACGGTGCCTTGAAACAACACACAGTAATTATTGTGTAATGCTGGGAGCTGGAACCTAATATGGTTCAATGGGACCTTCTTCTTTCTGGAGAGTGTAGGGAAGAATTTGTTTTTGTCTTTTCCAGCATCTAGAAGTTTCTCATTTTCTTTAATCGTTCTAACATCCTTTCATTATGCCTCCTCCTTCTCTTTCTCTCCCCTCCTTGTTTCCCTTGTTTAAGGACTCTGGGGATGACACCTGAATGGTCCAAGATTCCAGATTCCTTAACTAATCACACCTGCAAGTTCTTTTGGTCCTGTAAGTCACCAAGTTCAAGTTTGTAGAGAATAAGAAGAGGGTGTCTATTATTGGTCTGTTTTTGGAAAAGAAATGGCATAATGATTATGAATAAGAGGATTTATTAGATTGGTTTATTTAGAAATGGAATCTAAAAGATCCTGGAGACTATGCCAATTATATTCTGTATGATCTGAAGAATAATTCAGAGTAGAGTGCTTTCTGTTTTGGATGAGTGAGTTCATTACGTATATAGTCAGCTAAAGTTATAGAATGGGTGGAGAGAAGCTGATAGAAGCCGAGAGACAGAGAGCATCAAACCAGGTGCTCACAACATGGAACAGGGGTGCCCGGAGCAGCCCAACTGAGTGAGCATGCAAAGGTTACCATCAAACCAGGGCAGGGATACAAATGTCCCGCAGAAATCCACTGGGGGAAGCTTCACTGAGGCAGTTAGCAGAGTTAGCGTCCTTCCACTCCCACACCCCTTGTGATGCTTCCAAAGGGAAGAGCAAATGGCAGCAGATAGATGACATCATCAAATCAGGCACTCATGACATCCAGCAGAAACCAACCGGAGTAGTTGAGCCCCTCAGCTGAGGTTCCAGGTTGAGCTTTGTTTTCGTGAATGATACTTCCCGGTTTCCACTCCATTATGGAATAAAAAACCATCATCTAGGTTGGAAATCGTTCACCTTCTAGTTGTTCTCAAAGCCACATAATTTCAATACTTTCAGAGGTTTGCTGTTTTCCCTTTCTTATTACCAAGTTAGGGAGCCAGCCTGCCCCAAGACAGGGACTTCAGGCAGCGGCAAAGGAGGGCCTCTTTACTCCTCAAATCCACTATTCCATAAAAACATATGATAATTTACCAATACAATGTACCTTACACAGAACAGACAAGACTTCGAAGCAGAAAAGCTGACAGGAGAGAAACAGCAGCGGCTACTTGATTGACACGTCTGTTGCCAAATGTTTTCTTTACACTGTGCAAAGATGTGTTGCTGTGATTGGTTTAACAAAGAGCTGAATGGCCAATAGCTAGGCAGGAAGAGGTTAGGCAGAACTTTTGGAGACAGAGAGGACTCTGGGAAGAAGAAAGGCAGAGTCCCCACTCAGAAATGGAAAGGAAACAGGAGATGCAAGATGGAAAGAGAGTTAAGGCCAAATGGCAGAACATAGATTCATATAAATGGGTTAATTTAAGTTATCAGAGCTAGTGAGACCCGCTTAAGCTAATGACCAAGCTTTTATAATTAATAAGAAATCTCCTTGTTATCTGTGAGTTGGTAGCAGATGAAAAAAACACACTAGACACATCTCCCAAGCTTCTCTGTGTATGGAAAGTTGTTGAATGTGAGGCAAGTGTCGGCAAAAGTAAGAAAGTATACCTGTGCACTTGAGAATAGAGTAGCAGTCTTTCAATCCCAGAGTGGGATTTCAGTGGACTCAAGAGATCGACAATGCAACTGTTAGGGCTGGGTAATTGATAACTTCAAATGGTAGCAGCAATGGAACTGAGAGGATTAAAGAGATGCTCAAGCAAATGGAGCCTGGATGCCAGTCCAAAAATATCCAGGGCTGGAGAGATGGCTCAGTGCTTAAGCATGTGTATTTCTCCGGACAAGGACCATACTCCTGAAGAGTTCTCAGCACCCATATTGGGCCACTCACAACTGCCTGTAATTCCAGATCCAGAGGGTCTGATGCCCTCTTCTGCCCCCCCACAGGCACCTGCACACATGTGCACCCCATACACTGTTTTTAAAATTTACATCATTCTCCCCATGATTTTCTGGATACATAGAAGCCATTTAAAATTATAAATTACTCAGAAGATCTCCTTATCTGTCCTCTTTAATGAAAATGTCCACACAGGCATGTAAACCTCTAGCAAAACAAATGAACATGGATCATCATGTATTAGGACTTTACATTTCTTGAAACTTCTGTGGATTTCACAGACTGATAAGAAGCTACATTCTTAACAAAATTCACACTGGGTATGCTGTTTCAATATGAACTCAATATTTGAGGAAAAGGAAATTAAATCAGCACTTGAGTTGTTGTTTTCTTTTTTGATCTACACCAGACTGGTACGTCTGGATCCTGTGATCAAGATAGAATATCATTATCCTGGTTTTTAGTCTGTGACCTGTCAGAGCGGACGCTGGGGCTTGAATGGAAGGCAACACATGCTTCTGAGATGCCTAATTGTGGCAACACTGTAAAGTTGAATAAGCTTCGTGTTGAAAATGTTGTCAGTTCTCTGCCTAAGCCTTCGCCTTCAGTGTTTTTTTTTTTTTTTTCTTTTAAAGGCAGAAAATAGATGGTCAGCAAAAGCTGTTGTTTCCTTGATGTTCTCAGAAGGCAATTCCTGTTCTTGGCTTTGCCTTGCTGCTGGTTCTGAACTGAGGCTGGCAGGCAGATGAATACCACATGTCACATACACACACACACACACACACACACACACACACACACACACACAATGGTAGGCTCCACATGTTGCTAGAGCTTTGCACTGGCATACTGTTGATCTGCTCTCCTCCCTCCCCTTTAAATGGAAAGCCCTCCAGGGGAGTTTTGTGTACTATAAACAAGATCTCTGTAGGATCAGATAATAGGGTCTGCGTGAATGCAATACCAAGTAGAAAAGGAGCAGGAAGCCAGCATGTTAATGCTGATGAGAAATTATTCAACAGAGACTTGTATTTACAGAGGCTCATAATAATAAAATGCCACTCTCAACTGCCATTTTCTCCAAAGATTTAAACGAAAACTGACTTAATTCTCAAGAAGTCATGTCTAGACACAGAACTTAATGTGTCTTTCCCACAGATAACTCATCTATAATGTCTGTACGCTTTAACTGAACTTGTTTGAATGCAGCATTGAAGCGAAGAATGAGGATATGATTATGGCTGCTTTTATTTGGGTAATCAAGGAAGGCCTCGCTGGAAAAAGAGTCTTCTTAAAAAGGAAAGATAGGGTGGAGGAGATAGCTCAGAAGGACCTGAGTTCAAGCTCCAGAACCCACATAAACTAGACAAATGTGGCAGCACACTTTTGTAACTCCGGCTCTGAGGTGGCAGCGATAGGAGGAACCCTGGGGCTTGCTGACCACCCAGCCAAGCCTATCAGACAACCCAGGCCACTGGGAGACTTTGTCTCCTAAAAGGAAGTGTACAGCTGCTGAGAAACAACCAAGATCGACCTCTGGACTCTATATCCACCTCTCCACACATGCATCTTCACACACATGAACGTGAATGCACACAAATAAAAAAGGAGAATGGAAAATGCTCAGATGGCAACTTAATGCCCACAGGAAGATGCTGTTTTCAGTATTTCAGTACTTCGATGATACAACGAGGCTGAAATTCCACATCTGTCGGCAATGTTGATTCTATGTGTTCTTTCCCTTGTTAATTAGAGTCCTCCGTGTGTGTGTGTGTGTGTGTGTGTGTGTGTGTGTGTGTGTGTGAAAGAGAGAGAGACAGAGACAGAGACAGAGAAAGACAGAGAGAGACAGAGAGACACTGAGGCTGATAAATTTCAAGATCCACTGTCAGCAGGCTGGCTGGACCAGAAAGCCTATAGCTCCAGTCTGCATCTGAAGACAGGAAGAAGGGTGATGTCTCAGCTCTACAGTGAATGGGCTGAAGGTGCACCCATTTATCCATAGTAGAGTCAACCTTTTGTATCTTCAATTGGTTGGCTGATGCCAGCCCACATTGGGAAGGGCATCAGTACAGTGTTAGGGTCCCGGAGAAGACCCATAAAGACCACCATCCATGTATGCAATCAACAGGGTCATTTTTATTCCAGCCTGCTGGGGGACTGCTATCCTATACAAAGGTAAAATGATGAAGACCCCAAGAGAGACATATGGGCTTCTTTTAAGCTTAGCTGAAGGGGAGTTCCTAGGGCAACTAGGTCATTTAGATATGAATGGCTTAAGTAAGTGGCAATCATAATAGTACATTCTAATTGGCTAATTGATTAAGGCTACAGTTTTTGTTTTTGTTTTTTTCCATTTTGGGGCAAGCCTGGACAAGTCCCAAGCTTTGTCCTTATTTGGTTATTACCTTGAGCTGCTGATTATGGGGGCTGGCTCACCCCAGGCTTGCTATGTCCTGTTGTCAGGGGTATCGGTTATTCATTGCCCTTTGTTTGTGACTTCCTCAGAAACGATCTGTCCAGTTTCAAGAGCAGGGGCTGAGGCCTAGTTTTTAACTGAGTTATTAGGGTAGGCTGTCATAATATTGACTTGACCCTCTCATCTAGCTATTGATACCTTCATAGATGCAGGCAATGTTTGTCCAGGTGCCTGAGAACAGATAAACTGACATGGTACTTTCTGATAGTCATAACACAGCCATGCATGGACTCTTCCATCAGTCTATGTAATGAGCACCTATGATGTGCTAAACTTTAGTCTAGGTATTAGTGAAATGAATAATAAATGGTGCTGGTGGCAGAAAGGTCATGGTTATGACAGAACCTGGTTGCTTAGTAGTGGAGAGCTCTATTAGGAGGAAGGGGAGGAGGGACAAAAGAACCAGTCCTGGGGAGGAAAGAGAGAGAAAGATGGTGGGGTGGGGGGAGAGGGGACAGAGCAGAGCAGAGAGAGAGGGTGGGGTCTGTGTCCGGCTTTTAAGGGCTCCATGCATGCGCTGATGGTGTGATCACGCCACGTGCATGTAGTCGCCAGAGCACACTGATGATGTAAGATGCATGTAGCTGGAGTAGGGGCAGAATTCTAACAATTAAGAATACCAAAAGCAAACAAACAAGTGGAACTCCACTCAGTCAACAAAGCATGAGACTGGAGCCCTGCAGACCTGCCGGTCCATAATACTAGTTAAAGTTGGTTTTAAAAGCAAAAACAAAAGAAAGCTCAGTGAGATGAAAACTACTCCAGACAAGTAGAGTCAAGAAGAAAGACACTCACATCCTCTTGCCCCAGCTCCCACTCAACAGGTATCAAGGCAGTGGGCACCATTATACAAATTATTTTTCTACACGAATGCCTTGTGTCATGGATGGCATGCATGGTTCTAGAAACCCTGCTGGGGCAACAAGGGCATGAAGAAATGACATGCTGGAGAAATAACAGCCATGCACACAGAAGATCAGGTGGACAGGGCACACCCTCACAGAGGGCACCTAGTCCGCAGCCTGGAATCTCAGTGTGTTCATTAGGTCCAGTACAAGGAAGAGGGCTTAGCCAGTCTCGGTGGGAGATCTCTGTAGGAGAGCAGTTTCAGGTGGTAAATACCCAGGAGGAGGAAGCTGTAGTTCACAGTTCCCACACTCACTGAGCCTCACCCCAGGAAAGCTTTGTCATTTCTAAATGTCTGAGACATTAGGGTCCTTAACATGGCTGTGTCTTTGTCAGCGATACACATTCACTCAAGACTGCACCCCCTCCCCTGAAATACCCAAGGAGAGGCATTTAAAGAAGAGAGAGTTTATTAAGGCCCACCATTTGGGGGTCCAGTCCATCACTGCCGGAAGTGACGGCAGCAGGAGCCCGAGGCAACTGCTCATACTGCATCTGCAGTCAGGAAGCAGAGAGAACTTTTCTTCTTTATATTCAGTTCCAAGACCCCAACCCAAACACCTTTCCAAAGGCACTGATGTCACTAAGGGGCGATTGTGAAGCTCAAATCTAAGGACAGTGACAAGAGGCTGGTGACAGAAGACATCAAGGAAGAAACGAACAGCGTCTTCGGAGGTAAAGGTGAGATCGCATGCTGGCTAACTTTCAGAAAAGAACCAGAGGAAGAGAGCGACGGGTGAGCCTGGGACATCTGCGAGTGATTTGTAAAGCTTAACAAAGTTGGTTAAAGACAGAAATAGCCAAAAAGAGCCATGCCATTCTGCCAGAAGCACACCTCTGGCTACTCAAGGCTGTACCCCATGAAAAATGACACAGCAGCCTTTACTTTAGGGGAGAGAATAGAAGTCACTAGAATGATGCCTGTCATCAGAAAAATAGGCACAATTAAAAAAATAAAATCTGGAAGAAGAAGAAGAAGATAATCTCACAACTTCCCTGGTGAGATATATTATCTAAAATATCCAGTTCATTAAGAAAAAAGTCATTAGGTGTATAAAGAAATAGTAACCCATGAACCGTAGATGAGAGAAATGCATGGGCAATGTACACGTGCTTTCAGAGCAATGAATTGTTGGGGTTAACAAAGACTTCAAATGGTCACTGTAAAAGAAATTAGAAACACATAATGTAGCGATCATCTGGAATAAAGACTATTAGTAAAGAGATGGAAAATACAAAGAGTCAAATAAAAGATGTGGACCTGAAAAAGTATGATACTATGATGATCTGAACCCCCAGAAAGAGTAATGGTCTTCACCTGAGCTTGTGAGTAGGTTGATAGAAAGAATACAAATTGATGAACAGAAAGGAAAAAGTAAAATTCGTCACAGCCTCCGAGAAATGCAGTATACAACCAGTTACAGCCGTGTGTACCTTTTCAGAGGGATAGCTGAAGAAAGGGTAGCCTAATGACCCCCAAATATGTTGAGACCAATTTTCTATACACTTAGGAAAATTGATGGACTCCAAGTGGCACAAAGGTCATGCCATCCATAGACACACGTTATCCTAGGAATGCTGAAAGCCAGATGTGGATGGAATCTTCAAAGCAGCAAGAGCCAAATGGCTTTTTTTTTTTTTATAGAGGAACCCAAATGAGATAAATGGATGGTCCAGAGGGATGAGCTGAGAGAGCCAAAATGGCCAAAGGAAACGTTTGCTGGGTGTGGTGGTGCACACCTGTATTCCCAAGAGATAGAATGTTGAGGCTGGAGACCCAGAGTTCAAGGCCAACCCAGGGTGTATAGAAAGACCCTGTCTCAAGACACATACATATATACATACATACATACATACATACATGTGTGTGTGTGTGTGAGAGAGAGAGAGAGAATAAAAATTCTATAATCAATAAAGTTCTCACTCCAAAATGAAATGAGAAAGTAAAGAAATTCAGAAATGAACAAACATGGAAATAGTTTTTCCAGGGGACAAAATAGTAAAAGTAGTTTAGTGTTCACTTTGTGAAAGTACTGAAGAAATTGCTGCAGGTAGAAAGCAGGTGACCCCCGAAAATAACTCAAGTTCTCACCAATAAACAAAGAGCCTCAGTACAGATAACAGTGCATTTATAAAACCAAACACAGGAATTGCAAAGGGTCTCCTTTCTCCTCCCCGCTGATTTAAAAGCAATTTCATAGAACAGTATACAATGCATTGTGGGGTCTTCAGCATACCTGAATGTTTTAGCTTTGCCAATAAGAGCAAAACGATGTGGGTGGGAACAAAACTACACTGGGCCCAGGAAATGATGCCAGATGGTGACTTGGATATACAGGAACAAATGAAAAAAATCAGAAATCATAAGCAAAAAGTTTAATATTGAAGAGGCCACAACTATGAAATTGTTCTCTTTTATTTTCTTAACTTTTTTCAAAGATCTAAAACTATGTAAAGGGATCATTATGACAATGTGTATCTGACTCTACAGCACTTATAGACACAATATGTACAATAGTAGCACATTAAAAGTGAGGAAAGAAAATAGAATTATATAGGAATCATATCTTTGTAGTCCAGTGGGATCAAACTAATATGAATCTTAAGCTGATTTGGCCAAGTTTAGATCGAAATCGTAAAAGCCTTGAAGCAACCAGAAGGAAATAACTCAGAGTAAAGGAACTACTAGTGTAGAATTAAAATGTTATGTTACAAACTGTTTACTTAGCACAGAAGGCACCAGATAAAGAGAGTATAAATATGAAAAGTGGTATGATCAACATTCTAATGCATATTCTGATCTAATCATCAGAATATTCATTTTCTCAAATGCCCATATGATATTGAATGATATATTTCATGTTTTCAACCATGAAGCAGTCATAGTAAATATTAAAGGTTAAAATAATACAGTGTCACTTCAACCTCAACAGAATGAAACCAGATGTCAATAACAGAAGGACAAGTTCTGAAAAAGGAAAATTAGAGAATGTCTTCAGGTAAATAAAATAAAAATGAAGACACAGAATATCTTACTAATAGCTTCAGGCTACAAATGCCTGTACCTAAAACTATATACTTTCTCAGATCAATAACCTAACTTTCTACCTTAAGACAGTACAAGAAGAAGAGAATAACAAGTTAAACAAAAGCAACCAGAAAAAAATTAAATAATATGGATTAGGAAAGAAACTGATGCAGTCTGGTAGAAAAACTGTAATGAAAATAGAAAATCTGTAGTGACTATGGATGAAAGCCGGAGCTGGATCTTTGGACAGGAAAACAGAATTGACAAAGAGGAAAGAAAAAAAAAAAAACAAAAAAACACGATGACCAGAATCAGAAATGAAGAGGGACCATGGCTACCCATAACAATAAAAAGGCTATAAAACAATATTACAAACATTTATATAGTAAAGTTTAACAGTTTACATCAAGTGGAAACTCTCAAAATGATGCAAACTTTTGAAACTTCAGAAAAAAAGGAGTGTGAATAAACTTACAACAAGCATTTTGATAATTAACTATGAAAATCTATCCACAAAGGAGTCCACTCCAAGATGTCTTCATGGGTTCATTTCCCAAGTGTTTAACTAAGAGTCTGCACCAATCCACTAGGGATAATTCCCCAAACTAAAAAGAGAAGCAACACTTTCCAATCGCCTATAAGACAAAATTACCAGCACAGACAAAGATAGCACAAGAAAAGCCAACTGCATACAATATGTCTATGACTCAGGACTCAACAATCCTCACCCAAATTCTAGCAAACCAAATTCAACCAGATATAAAAAGAGCTATACACCACAACCCATCAGGGTTTATGTCAGATATGCAAGATGGGTTATATGGTGGTTTGAGTGAGAATGGCCCCTATTAGGTTCATATATTTGGATGTCTGGTTCCTAATTGTTGGACTGTTTGGGAAGGATTGGGAAGCATGGCCTTGTTGGAGGAGATGTTTCACCTGGGGTGGGCTTTGAGGTTTCAAAAGCCCTCAGCAGGCAAACCTAGCTTTCTGTCTGCCTCTTGCCTGCAGATCCGGATATAATCACTCAGCTACTGCTTCAGTGCCATGCCTGTCTGCTGCTTTGCTCCCCACCCGGATGGTGTTGGACTCACCCTCTGAAACTGTAAGCAAGCCCCCAATTAAATGCTATTTTTTATAATCTGCCTTGTTTGTGGTGTCTCTTCATAGCAATAGAACAGTAACTACAACAGGTTATATTACCCCGAACCAATGATAATAATGAACCCCATTCAAATAATAGAAAACTAAAACCATGTGTATCTCAACAGATACATCAAAAGCATTTGACAAAGCACAACACCAGTTTATAATGTAAAACCAAACACAGCATGATTTCTGGTCCATTGTTTAAGGAGCTTTGGTTATTACTCTCTTCTAAGGCAAGTAAAATCTTGTCAAGTTGACTAAGCTCTTGCTTATTGGATCACACAGTATGTTCTCTGTACGTCTAAAGCAATTTTTATCCAGAACAAAACAAAAACAAAAACAAAAACAAAACAGCAAACAAACAAAAATAACAGCAATATATATATATATATTTCCCAACAAGAACTATAGAGAAGGGCATTTAAAGTGTGGGATGATTGTGGCCATGTTTGCAGCTATTATCATATAATTATGTTGCTATTGCGGCTGAGCAGTAGTTATTGACGACTGCTTTTAAGTGGTTTGTTGTTTGTTTGTGTTACATGAACATAAAGCAACAGACATTGCCTTTGGTCTTAATGCCTGTCCCCTTGAACTTAAGTGAATTTGAGTCTCTTTTGAAAGCCTTGAAACAACTTTGGCAACATGAATGGGGTCATTACCTAGACTCTACAACAATTCTCTTTCTACCTATAGGATTAGGACTGTCAGGGGTGACAAGTGGGTATGTGGCCCACTAGACTCTTTCTACAACTGGGACACATACTTCCTAGACCTCAATTTGAAGGAAATAGCTCTCCACTCTGCTGTAACTATTTCTGCAATTACCCGTGTCTGCCATCAGGCTGTGTGTATGTTAGGAATAAGGACTCTGCCTTACATGACCTTGCATCTGCCACATCTGTCACTGTTGGCAGCACAGCTGGGAAATGAAGGACTTAACAGACTCTACCTACTGTCCTGTGCTGCTGGATACAGGGTACATTTTGTTAAGTGAATGTACGATGTCAGAACAGAAGTCTAAGACACATCTGTTCTCAGTGGAAGTAAAAAGTTGTCAGGGAAATAAGAAAGTTATAGGAGAGTTTATTTGTATGTGCTTTATTTATTTTATTTATTGAATCAACATTAAACATATAATGGGGATTCCAAAGAAGAAGAAGAGGTGACTGGGGATAGAGTGACCAAAGAAAGTCCTGGAGAGTGAGTGATGGGAGATGCAGCTACAATATAAACAGTGTGAGAAGGGAAGGGGGGCGGGGAAATGAGGGAATTCCCATGAGGAGTGTTGGGAGATAGAAAGTTGGGGCAACCAAGAGTGGGAGTGCAGAGCTGAGTGGAGCCATGGAAGGACCTCAGAGCACACTTCGAAAGCGAAGACCCTCCCTAGGCCTTAAGACAAGAGAATTAGGACTGGAGAGGACTCAGAGGTTAAGAGAACACTTGCAGAGGGCCTTTCGGTTCCAGCACACACATAGAAGATTTAGCCTGCCTGTTAACTCCTGCTCTAGGGGATCCAACGCCCTCTTCTGGCCTCCATGGGCACCTGCATATTCAGAGAGAGAGAGAGAGAGAGAGAGAGAGAGAGAGAGAGAGAGAGAGAGAGAGAGAGAGAAAGAGAGAGAGAGAATTTTTTTAAATGCATTGACATTATAGAACTAAAATTAAATATGAAACTTTGAGAAGACTGGGAAAGACAAAGGTTCAATCCCTCCCTGTTCCTGTAATGCTGTAAACAGCTACTCCCCTCACTCAAAGATTGCTAGCCAGGGTTGATAGTTTTGCTCACACACTATGGTATTTTAACCTCCACGATATTGTGAAAAATTCCCCCTCTTAGGGCTGGGGATGGGGCACAGTGGATAAAGCTCTAACTGGTTAAATGTGAGGATGAGAGTTCAAATCCCAGCAGCCACATACAAGCCAGACAGGTGTGGCATCCCTGTGGAATCTCAGCCCTCAACTCTGTACTTGGGAGACAGACAGGGATGCTAGGGAAAGCTGGCTAGCTAAACTAGATGACTCTGTGAATTCTGGGTTCAAGGAGAGACCCTGCCTCAGTAAATAACTGGAGGGCAACTGAGGAAGACATATGAAGCCAACTTCTGGCTTCCACATACATGTGCACACACACACCTGGATGTGCACCTGAATACACATATGCAAGCACTCATGTGTTTGGGAGTCTTTTTTTACACCTGTAAACATAGGCACATGAGTGTTGCACACATATGCACAAATATGCAGATGTTCACATGCATCTGTATGTATTGGACATGGACATATTCACACACAAGTACACAGTACATCCCCCCACTTTCCTTTCTTACCTGTTAAGACTTTGCTCATTCATAAATCTCTTAGTTCATTCAGCAATTTTTCACTGTCTATAGGGCATTAGTTACTCTATTAGAAGTAGGGAAAAAGCAGATCACTCTCTCCATGGAACTAACATTCTGGTAGAAGTAGTCAACATAACAAAAAAGGAAATAATTATAAGAAAGGCAATCAACTAACAAGGTAATGGCTAGTCTGTAATAAATTGCATTAAAAGGTTAAGTCAAAGGCTGGAGAGATGACTCAGCAGTTCTTGCAAAGGACCAGGATTCATTTCTCAGCACCACAGGGTAAATATCTGTAACTCTAGTTCCAAGAGATCTGATGCCCTCTTCTGTCCTCCACAGGTACTACATACACATGGTGCACAGATATGAATTAGGAAAAACACTGATAGACATAAAGTAAACATACATATATTAGGTAGGATGAAGGAAAATGGATTAACAGAGAAGGCTTGTGTGACAGACTTCACACAAGTGCCCTGTAAGTTCCTCACATGTCCATTCCTTCTTGTTCCCAAGCACGTGGATGGACTACGTTTCCACAACTTTCTGCCTCCACACTTGTCTGTTCAGACTAAGAGAATGTGAGCGGGCTGATGAGTTAGAAGTTTGAAGACATGGTGTGATACAGCTAGGTAAGGGCAGCAATGAAACCCAAGAAGATAGCAAAACTGCAAAGTGGGTCCTTGAATTGGCGCATGATGGCATGCCGGGCTGCCGTGAATGGCACATAAACTTCACAATACCTAAGCCATTATTCAGCATGGTCTAGCTACCCCAAGAGATACAGTGTACTGGAGACCAGAAAAGGCTTCTCGAAAGAGGCAGTCCCAATGAAGAGAAACAAATGAAAGAGATCAATCAAGTCACAGGCTGGGGAGAGGACAGTGGCAGTGAGATGTGTGATCCAGGAAAGGGCACAGTGTCTCAGCACCAAATAGCCGCTGGACAAAGTCCATGGATAGGCAAGAGTGAACGGAGGTGAGGTTGAAGAGAACCACAGACGCCAGCTCATTCTCAGCCACTTTCTCCTCCAGGAAGCCACCATCTTTATCCTGCCTTCAAGAACACCACCATGTCCAGTATGGTGACCATTATCACATGAGTCTGCTGCTTACCCCTTGCTTCATCATTAGTTGCTTACGGATGGGCCACTGCTGTTTAATGGGAAATGGCCTCCTTGGGCTTATGAGTTTGAACACTTGGTCCCCAGATTGTGGGGGGGCCGGGGGAGAGCAGTGTTTGGCAAGGCTGTGGAACTTTCAGGAGGCACCTTGCTGGAGTCTATAGAGGTAAGCCTTGAGGTTTTATAGCTGGCCCCACTTGGCATCCGCTGTTTCTTGTTCCATCATGACAGGAGGAGATGAGATGAGCCAGCTGTGTGCTACTGCCCCCACGGAGCCACTTGCTGCCATGCCTTGCCTTCCCTGGTGGACTGTACCCCTCAAAATGAATCCTACCCCCCCAAGTTGCTTTTGTCAGGTGCTTGGTTACAGTAGCAAGCAAATCAACTCATATGGGTACCCTCTACAAATGGTGCTTCTGATTTTAAAAACTATTTCAGCATGTATGCAAATTTGTAGATGTTTCTGGTGTCGGTGGTGACATTGCAAGTCTCTATGTCATGGTGGCTGGGACTGGTATGATGGTAATTGTGTCAGGGAGCAAAGAAGGATTCTTGGAGACAGTCCATCTCCCTAATCACTGGGACTTTGAGGGTTTCCAATGTAAAGTGACCTCCTTTCAGAGACTCCTTCACTTCCTGAACCCACTTTTCCCCCAGATTCTTTCTAAGGATGACCCATTTCTAACTAAGATTTCTTCCAGATAGCAGGTTGTGGGGAGCCTTCATTAAGGAGGGAAGTTTCTCCTTCAATGGAAATGACTAGAAACTGTGAAAAGACACAGTTTGAAGCGAAGGCCCCCTGCCAGTACGATGACCCAGTTAAGAACCAAAACAAAGAACAGATAAACCAGGGGAATACATGGCTCCCCACTGCCCCCCCTTCCAGTGTCTGTAGGTTATGGAGGCTTCTATGAAGTTTTAAACATGATAAGCTAATTTCACTCCGCAGAATTGGAAAATGTCGGGCTCACAAGGGTCTTTCCAGAGAAGTCAAGTGTGATCTGATTCACACTAATGATATAAGTTTTATTCCTAGTTTTTGAAGGCAGACTTCCCCATTGCATTACATCCCACTGTACCATTCATAGTAGAAAATAAGATGCATGCTGCTGTCATAAACACAACTCCAAAATGATTCTCCACCTACTAATTTGGGGGTGAGTTGCAATTACAAGAAAGATGGATATAGTGGAAAAGGAAAAATGCTTTTCAGGTAAGTTGGTTTGTGTATTTGTTGGTTTGTTTGGTTGGATTGGTTTGGTTTGTTTGGGTCTGATTTGGCTGTTGTTGTTTTGTTTTAATTTCTTCTGACTTATCCCCTAATGACTGGAAGAAAGAATAACTATTAACTTTCTGTTACTTGACAAAGCACCTGTTGTGAATAATCTTTTTGTGCACTGTGCAGATGGGTTGCTCTCAATGGTTTAGTAAAGAGCTAAATGGCCAATAGCTAGGCAGGAAGAGGTTAGGCAGGATGTGCAGACAGGAAGAAAGCACTGGGATGAAGAAGGGTGGAGCTGCTACGAGATGCGGGGAGAAGTGAGATGAACATGCCATGTTGAAGAAAGGTACTGAGCCAAAGGTAGAATGTAGACAAGAAATATGGATTACTTTAAGTTGTAAGACCTGGTTAGTAACAAGCCTAAACTATCAGCCGAGCATTTATAATTCATATTAAGTCTCTGTGTGGTTATTTGGGAGCTGGCTGGCGGGACAGAAAATTACTCCTACAAGTACCTGAGGCAATTAACTTAAAAGAATATTTATTCTGACTCATGGTTTTTGGCCTTCATTGCTTGTCTCTGTTATTTTGGGCCTGTGGTAGCAAGTACTCCATGACTAGAGTATGGGGCAGAGGCGAAGTGTCCACTTAGGATAGCCAAGATACAGAGAAATGAAGAATCTTCATCTCTTTCAAACCACATACCCAATGACCCAACTTCCTTCTGCTAAACCTCACCTCTTAAAAATGGTCCACCTCACCTCAACCACCAAGCTGGTGACCAAACCTTCAACACATGGCTCTGGGAGGGACATTTAAGACCAAAACTATAGAAAATACTTCTCAAGGTCTGAAATCAGAGCTTAAATCAGGCAGAGGCAAGCATTAATTTTTTTTTTAAGTTTCTTATTTCATCTTTAAAACTGTTGCATTTTTTCTGTCATGCTGAGGGCTCTATATTTGCATTAGAACAAAACTGTATGTCTTCCAAAGGTCTGAGCAACACTGTCAAGACAAACAATATCATGTTTATCTTGGGCTTTCAAGGAAAATAACTCTGACCCTCTAAAGAGCAATCGTGCCTCTGTGGTAGAGGCATGTTTTTCTACAAATTCACCAGAAGCATTTGTAATGTGAAGGCCATCCAACATGAGCATGGGTGAGACAGCAGAAGAACAGATTCCTAGACACCTGTGTGTAAGTCCTCGCTGAGGGTACAAGGCTGTCAAAAATGCTGGAGAAGGGCAAGCAAAGGATTTAACATGGTGTCATGGGCTGTGGCTATTGGTGGTTAAGCCAAAATTCACAGAGGTATTGTGGCTTATTTCCTTGTGATAGAGGGGTAGGTAAGGGACGTCGGCAGCACATTAGGGAAGACTGGCAGGGTGCCACCGTGGATCTCTACTCAACACATTCATTTCCTCTAGCCTTCTCTTTGCCCTCGGCACTCCAGATGAGAAGTGACTGACCCTCTCCTGAAATTCCTGGGTGTGAGAAACCACAGAATAATTGTAACTTTGGGTTTTCTCTTCCCCCTAACAAAATGTGAATTTGTTTTTCTGTTGCTCTAAAAAATTGTCATTTTCATTACAAAAAAATATTATGAGTCAACCAATACTCTTACTGTCTTCCTGATGCGTTAGCAAATGCTAAGTTTATGGCTATATAGTAGGGCTGCACACTGTAGGAAACAGTCTGAGGCCAGGGGGATAGGGAGGGTATTTTCTTCTCTTCCATACTGGCCAGAAAAGGAGAAGGAAGAGAGATAGGGAGGCGGAGGGGAGGGGAGAACATATGACCTGAGAAAGGCTGGAGAAAACCTAGAGGGCCTAATGTCTTCCTTGGCTAGCACCCATGCCCTGCTGGGAATTAAACAGTTAATGGACTAAATGGTGAATGTGGTTCCCCTCCAGGTATAGTCAGTCAACTCAGAGTCCTATAAAGATAGTTCTCATCCTTCCAGTCTCTTTCCCTAACAGTAAAGCTACAGTATAGGTCTCACATGTTTGCAGCTAGATAATTCCTGCCCATTCTTAGGGAATGTTTGTTTGTTTGTTTGTTTGTTTTAATCTTTCATCGAGTGCTTGCAGATACAGTATGTTTAACCTACTGATAAATCTTTCCATAGATAAATTCATTATTTTTTTTTCTACTTTATGGAGAATTTGCATTAGCCAAAGACATCATCTGATTTTACTCTTGCCATGAACTGGAGATGCCAGGTAGGTATAAATGTGCCACTCTTGATTGTTTCCAGTGAGGATATCTCAGCTCAAGTAGGATCTCCATCTCAATTCGTGGGACACTGGATGAACTGTCAAGTCTAGTGATTTCTTTTAATGTGTTGTTATTTCTTCCTTGAGGATTTCATACATGTGTCATATCCACCTCCCACTCCATCCTCCAACTCCTCCCAAGCCCCTCCTACTAAATCCCTTTGTCGGCTTCATGGCCTTTATTTTTAACCCACTGAGTCCAATTAGTGCTACTTGTGTGTGTGTGAGTATGGGGCCGTTCACTGGAGCACAGACGACCTACCAGGAGTCGTAGCCCTGAAGAACAGCAACACTTCCTCTCTTAGCAGCCACTAGTTCCACAGCTCAGGCCAGGATAAATTCAGCATTTCATCATTTCCATTTCTCTTTCGATTTGATTTTCCTTCCAGTATTTTTATCTTAAGATCTGCCAGCCTGTCAACTCTTCGTCCCATGTTTCAGGCTATTTCTTCTCTAGAATGCACCATGAAGGGCTTTCTCTGTGTAGTCACAGGTGCTGAGGATAATGTGTCTGCCTGTGAAATATGTTCCTTTGTGTCATAAAATAATGGCAAAGGTGCTTTTTAGTTCTCAGTGGGATCACATCAGCTCCCCCACCCCACATACACACACTCTGAGTTCTAGCACTCACTGCCTCACTGTTTTGTTCTTACTTTAAATGTGGAAAAGCAGTATCCCCTGCAGGTTGTAGAATTGTAGGGAGCAGAACAACGCCATTACCAGTCCAAAATGTTATTCACTAGAAAGCCTTCCAAAAAGCCTGACAGAATAGCGATGTTCCAGGAAAGCCTGCTTCATTTGAAACACCATTTGCTTTGTAATTCCTTGACAATAGTATCCATTTCTGTGGCTTTGTAGCAGAAGATAGATACTATAATACACTGGGTCATGTAATATAATTCTGACAAATGCTAGAATAAAATCAATACACGAAAACTTTAGCTTTGCCATATTGGTGCTAAACGCTATTTGTGCTATTTCTGGTTTAATTAAGGGAATAAAAGAATTTCTATTTTCAATCTCAAAGGTCAGGAAATTCCGTAAAACACCCTATAGTCTCTTAGTAATTTTGTACATTGAGAGAATATTTCACGGTCATGTTTCATCTTGTGTCATTCCTTGAATGCAACTTTGACATGAACTTAGTATTCCTTGTATAATTATAACCTAAGTCAATGTATCTCACCATTAAACTTGAGTCCTGATTTATGTCTCTAGAGAAACAAGTAGATCTTGAGAAATGACTTTTATCAGTCTCACTATGAAAAAGATGAAGATAAAGGAGGAAGAGGAGGAAGTGGAGGATGGAGAGGAGGTGGGAAAAGGTGAAGGAACAGGATGAAGGAGCAGATACAGGAAGGGAGGGAAGACCACAAATTGTCCCCCCAGGTTTGATTTCCAAATATAGCTTTTCAAAATCCTTTCATGGATTTTTTAGAAGGACAGTTTTCCACAAGAATACACATCAGAGACTTTTCCCTGAGAAATATAGCAGTCATTGACCAAGTTGGGGCTCAACGATTTCCAGCTGAGAAGGTATAAAGAAGAGTCATGGGAAGGGAGAAAGAAGACAGAATTTCTTGGGAATTTTCTTCTTTCTGGGCACACTTTGTGACTATTTCACAAATACTATGTAGTCATCCCTTGGTTTCCATGGTGGGAGGGGGGTGTTGGTTCTAGTGCCTCTCCAACAAATACCAAAACCCCAGGCTGTCCAAGTCCCCATGGTAAATTGCTGACTGCTTGCTAATCACCTGCCCACATCATCCTGTTTTCTTTAAACTGTCTCTAGAAGACTTGCCACATCCACTACAGTATAAGTGCCTTGTAAATAGTTGTCATCTGTTTTTAGGGCAGAATAATGAAAATGAGGAGAAAATCTATACATATTCAGTATAGAAGAAATCTTCTCAGTTATTTTCAGTCTATAAGTGCTTGGATTCAAGGGTGCAAAACCCAAGGATGTAGACAAAGGACCATTGGTCTATGAGTGTTTGGATTCATGGGTGCAAAACCCAAGGATATAGACAAAGGACCATTGTTATATAATTGAATTCCCAAAGCTGGAAAAAAATAGCAGCCCTAAATCATATAATGCGTAATGAATTCAAGCTAGTTGTGTTCCATAGTTTGTGTTATTTCTATCACATCTGAGTTTGTCTCACAGGAAACCTTTGGTGTGGCCAGCAGAGGCAAGAGCCAGAGAATTCAAGAGAAAACGTTGTAAGTAGCCTTATATCTGAAAGCTGCCCACACAGAGTCACGGAGTCAAACCAGAATACTTAGCACTAGACATTCCTGAGGGCTAAGATATGAGACCTCCGTAGACCCTGAGAGGCCCTCTAAGAGCTATGGACACGATTGCTCAGAGATCTCCCAACATGCTGCACCATTTAGGGATAGGGGAAGGAAAGTCATTAACTGCAGTCCACTTTGTTGTCTGCTTATCTTAAACAGAGAAAATGCAAAGAAGAAAGGTGAAGAATCTTTTCTCGTGTTGGAGGTTGAGACAAGGGAACTGTAAGTTTGAGATGGGTCTGGGCCACACAGTGAGTTCTAGGTAAACCTGGACTACGTTGAAAGACTGTTTCTAAAGTGAATAATATTGATTCAGTAAATAAAACCTGTGTATAACTTTACCTGAGGAGACATGATTAAATGTATACTCATTCTAGAGAACATACCAATGACAGATCAAAGAAATTATTCCACCCAGGTCCAATGTGGATGAATTAATGATTTATTCTACACTTTGCTATTTTGAACTTTAAGAATTTGGGGGTGAGGATGAGGGAGGTCTATACCTGTATGTGTTTACTTTCTTCAGGCAAAACACCTTCTCATTTCTTCTATTCAAACCACAAAACTCTAATAATTTCAGTCAGGCCTCATGTACACAGCATCAGGACCAGCCCTTATACTCAGCCCCATGGTCATCCATCAGTCAGTTTAGCTGCTCTGGATGGAGTAACCTCAAGGCATTAGGAACCATGCCTTAATGTTCCACCACTGGTGACTAGGACAATGTCTGGCAAGTAAGTGCTATCTCTAGTCTTGTTGAATTTCATTTGATTTTTAACATCAGTGTGTAATCAAAAAGAAGCCAAGTAGATTTCCCATTGATAAGTAGATAACGAATAGAACAGATAATGCTAGAAGCCACACTTCCATACTGTCTCAAAATGGAAGTGGGCTCAGTATCATTGAGAATTGTCTCTGATCAATTGTGATGTGTACCCAGGCTTGCTAGTGACTAAATCATGATGAGATTAGTGGAGCACCTCTGGGAATGTCCATGATGGTGTTTCCAGAGACCGTGAGATTGTGAAGGCTATGGTATAATGAATGGATTACTCGGTATCATTATTGGGAGGTGCTGAAAAGCAGGAGGTTGGGGTCTAGTTGAAGGTAGAGGCACGTCCTTGGGGTTATGGCTCCCTCATCTCTTTCTATGTCTCTTTCTATGTCACATTCTGGCTGCCATGATGGGGGTTCCTCTGACCTCTATCCATGATAGGTTAAAGCCCTGAAACTATAGGCCAAAAAAAAGCCCTTCTTCCTCGTAAGTTGTCCAGTCAACTACTTGGTCATAGCTACACACAAGTAACTAATACAGGCCCCTAGGGCTGCAGTCTGCAAGACTTAAGGAAGTGTACAGACAAGATGCTTTTGAAGGCCAGTGACAGAGAACCTATGCCAAGTGGCTTGAATGGGGCAATTTCACTAGCTCCCATAAATGGAAGTCTAGAGGTGCTTTTCTATGGGGTAGGAAGTGCCCATATGGTGTCCGACAAGAAAACAGAGAACAGGACTGAGACCAAGTCCAGGATGTCACCTTCAAAGCCATCCCTAGTGACTCACTTCTGCCAGTCAGCACCCAGCTCATAAAGGTTTTATACTCTGCCATGGGGGTGCACCACCTGAGGGACAGTGCTCAAATCATGAACCCATGGATGGCCTTCTAGACCAGAAGAACAGCAGGTGAGCTGCTACACATGGCATGTGTCTCTGCCTTAGTCACTTTTTCATGCCTTTGATAAATACACCGACAAAGGCAACTTCAGGGAGAAAGGGCTTATTCTGGCTCACAGCTCAAGGGTACAGTTTCTTACAGAGGGGAAGTCAAGGCAGCAGGGGCTTAAAGTATTCACAATCACAAAACAGAGAACAGTAAATGCATGTTTTACTTAGCCAGCTTTCCCCTTTTGCATAGTCTAGGACCCAACCCAGGGCATGGTACTACTCATGGTGGGCAAGTCTACCCACCTAAATTAATGCAATCAAGATAACCACCATTGACATACCCATTTCCATGTGATTCTAAGTCTGGGGCACTGCAGGACCACCCCAGGACCTTCCCAGCCTCTTATGGATGCCCGAGGGAGGCCAAGGCAGCATTAGCCCCTTTCCTGAAAGTAGGCACACCCAAGTCACTGCCTTTGGGGGCAAAGGGAAGGTGAGGAACTCTGGGTGTGACTGCAGCTCTGGGTAACAGAAGTAGCGAGGAGAACTTGTGAACTCCAGACCCAGGGGCAGCATAGGGCACGACATGGCCATGGTCAGGCTGAACCCTGAGAAGGGGCACTCAAGTGCCCTGGGTGGGGAAACATGTGGGGAACCCATGTCTGTTGATGTGAGCCTTGTCCAGCACCTCTCCCGCCTTAGTGGAGCTAGCTAGATGCAGGATATCACAAGTCTCTGGTCCATCTCATGGGAGTCCATGGTGCCACCTTCTTCCCTGTTCTTCATCCTTAAGGTGACAGTGAAAAGTAACCATGTTACTGGGCCTCCCATCTGCACTCTGAAAGGTCCAAAGCAAGAGAAGACTGTTTTCTGTCATTCTCTGTTGAGAACAAGGAAACACCCGGAACCCACAGTAACATTCCCTTGGATCTCATGGGCTTAACTACCTCATGAACCCCTTCTTAACCAATGCTCCCATCTAAACGAGTGCTGTGCATAAATGGAATCACAATGATTGCCTCAAACCCACCAGGGTGCCTACCTGGGGACTCAGGATGCCTGACAACAAAAAGATGCTATAAATGTTAAAGAGGCAATCTCAAAAGCTCTATAGGAATGTAGGGCCAAAATTTACTTTATCAGCACAAGCGTTTATGAAACAGAAATACAGCACATGGAAACACAGGATGTCAGAGTTGGAAAAATCCTCAGAGGTCCAACTCCCACATGATGGAGGGTTTTCTGTTGCCAAAATTACAATAGTCATCCATCCATAAAGAGAAGTTCTATTATACCAAAGGGAACCTGCCTTATAAACAGTTGCTTTCATCTGGTTTGTTGTCTCTTAATTCTTCTCCTGACATAGCCCCAGCCCCTTTCCTTATTCCCATCCCACCCCAAGTCTGACTCTGCTTTGTCTTTGCCTGCTAAACACCATCACTGTTTACACAGAGAGACTTGAGCCCATCTGGAAAACAGCCTGATGCCGAACCTCACATCACTTTGGCTTTTTCTTTCATTATGCATTTGTTCCTGTTTCACAGTCAAGGTTTGCCCCTTATCTTAGCTCCTAACTTCCTATTGTGATGAACTATTTGTCCTTGGTATCTTCTGGGGTTTGTCTCAGGACACCTCCAGCCCAGCTATACCAAAACCCAAAGATACTCAAGTCTGTTCTATAAAACAGTATAGTAAAGGATTTGCATATAACCTACACATATCCTTCTGTACATTTTAATCTCTAGATAACTCCTAATACCTAATATTAAAGGCTCTGTAAATGACTGTTGTCCTGAATTTGTTAGAAAATAATGATGAGAATATACCTGCTCAATACAGATGTAATTTGTCCAAATATCTTTGTGAATCTACAGATATGGGATCCCTGGATATGGTGGAATACCAAATGCCTGGTCTATGGGTCTCCAAGTCTTCCTTTCCCAGAGCAGAAGCCATGGCCACAAATCCTCTGTCCTCTCTCCCTTCTCTGAATCTATAAACCTGACTCCTTTGGATGACTTTTACCCATGTCAACTGCTTGTCTTCTCTGCTTGGAATTTTCCATCCATAGCCAACACCTGGGTGCTTTGCTGTCTTAGATTGGTTTTCTAACATTGACCTTGATGGTGAGCAGACATTTCTAGCCCTGCTCCCTTCCCCACTTGGAAACCTAATGCCATGTCTTATTAGCCTCCTCTCAACTCTATCCAACAGTTTGTAAGATTCAGACACACTCCCTTCCTAAGAGGATCAATCTACTCATTGTTTCTGAAGAAAACCTGGTAAAAGAGAGGAAAACAACTGTCTCAGTAGAATAAAGTTTAAATAGGATCTCCAAGTCAGGAGATATCTTACAAAACAGCTTTGTTCAGAATTCTAAACTCTCATCTATTATTATAGCTTTCTCTTCTTATAATTTAGTGACTATAAGTTCAAAGGAAGCTGGGGTTCTAACAAATGAATTCTCTACTTGGAAACACTGTCTTGAACATATTACTAAACATTAGGATGAATGAACTAGAGGGCCAGACTTAAGTTAAAGGTCATCTGAAGTCCAGGTAAGCAATGGCTGGCAGCTGAGTAATGGAGGAATGGAGACTGAGAAAGAAACTTTTGAGTTTTCTGAATTATGATAGATAGATAGATAGATAGATAGATAGATAGATAGAGCTATTAGATGATAGATATAGAGATGACAGATAGATAGATAGATAGATAGATAGATAGATAGATAGATAGATAGAAAGAAAGAAAGATAGATATACATACATAGATGATTATAGTAGGTGATAGACAAAAGACAAATGATGGATGGATGGAAGGATGGATGGATAGATATATAGACATAAAATAGATAGATAGGTAGATAGATAGATAGATAGATAGATAGATAGATAGATAGATACAGAGATGATGGATGGATGATGGATGGATGGATGGATGGATGGATGGATGGATGGATGGAGAAGGATAGATGATAGACAATAGCTATATATAGATATGTGTTTTAAATTGCATGTAGTTTACAAAATGATTTTGTTTTTTTTGTTGTTGTTGTTTTGTTTTTAGATTATGTCTCTCTTCTTCATAATTCACATTCCAATAGAGGAGACATTGTAAAAAGAAAAAAATGGTTCTAAAAGCCCTCTGTAACTGCAGCTCCACATTGGTGGAACCAACCAACTATGGTTGGAAAGTATTTAGGGAAAAGATGATGTCTAAGCTAAAAATCTACAAACTTTTCTTTATATCCTTTCCCCAAAACAATGCAATATGATGACTATTTACACAGCATTTATATTGTCTCAGAAAGTCTAACTATTCCACATACACAGGAGGGTATGTATGATTTCTATGCAAATGCCATGCCATTTTATATAACAGACTCAAGCATCCTTCGATTTTTCATAGCCATGGGTATCCTGAAAGCAATTACCTATGTAACTGAGGGATAACTGAATGTTTTAACTGAAGGGTCACTGAGATAAAAACATAATGAAGTCACTTCTAATGTGGCTATACCAGTTTCAAATTTCCCTAAACTTTCAGACTACCAGCTAAATGTCCTGATTTACTTCAAGGCAAAGAAAATGCTTCTGGTGGTTTTGTCAACAGCAGAAAAAAAAAAAAAAAACACCCATAGTTAACTACTTTGCAGGCAGTTCATGTGTTCAACTCACAGTGTCTATTATGAATGCATCATGAGTCAAGCTATACTTGGCATATCTGTGAAAGAGTGTGTGAAGCTTCCATGCAGAGCAAAAAACAATAACACCCATACCGTGGATGGTGATATTCTGGGATAACCATATGTGACTAGTGTATCTTCAAAATATTTTATTCTGTTGATATGTGTAAGGCTTGACAATGCTGTTTTCCTGGCTTCTGATGTTCTAGAAGTCTATAGCACTGGCTGCTTAGATTGTCCTTCTTTTCATATTCATATGCAAAAATTACAACAAAGACACTTTTCCAGTAGAACATGCTAAGCAAGCCACTGAGAACAATACATGCCCTTTTACAAAAGGATTACTTTATTTTTGTTTTACATGTGTGTATATCTTGTACCATGTGTGTTGTCTGGTGCCTAGAAAGACCAGAAGAAGGTATCAGATGCCCTGGAAGTAGAGTTACAGATGGTCATGAGCCTCATGTGGGTGCTGGGAACCAAACCCAGTCCTTGGCAAGAGCAATGAGTATTCTTAGGCACTGAATCATCTCTCCATCTCCAGTGTCCTGTTTCTTAGGGTCACAAAAGGCTTTGGTCTTTAACAGAAGGCATTCCTAATGAGTTGTAACCAACTGGCACTCCACTAGTGAGTGTTTTTAATAGTACAAACATTTCTATGGTATAAATGTTTTAATGGACCCAAACAGGGTTCTTTGGCATCTAGGCTAGTATACCAACATGAAGGCAGCATCCCAGAGATATGATGTGCAGTGTGTGTTTTATGTATTACTTGGTACCCCATCTAGAAAGAACTTAGGACAGCTTAGATGGAGAGTTGGTATGTAAGAAGAAAAACCATTAAAGTATGTGAGAAAGCTGAAGGCAAAGGAAAGTGAGTAACATATCTCAAGATTTTGTGGAATCCAAGATGCAAGCAGAGTTGTAAGCCAGTCTTAGGATTTTTTACTCTATGAAATATGCATGTGTATATTATATTTTATAGAACCAAACACACACAAATCTGGACTTTGAAGGCAGAGAACTTATGAGGCTGGCATTTACATTTCAAATGTATTTTTCAGTTTACAAAACAATTCATCATTATATTCCTTTAAGTGGTGGGGCTCTTGCATTTAGAATACACGCATGCTGTCATAGATAAACTCCAGATTCAGATTTGCTATATAGGACATTTTCTAGCCTTTCGGCTATAAGTGAGGCACAAATAAATATTTTCTGTTGTGTAATAAGTGAGTGGGCAAGTGCCATATCAGGATATGACATCAACAACTCGACTCCAGGTAGTCTATCAGAGACATAGAGGGTCCCAGGAGCTAGCTCAGTTTTAGAAAATGTTTGTCTCTCAAGCACAAGGGCCTTACCTCGATCTCCAGAATTCATGGAGAAAAGTTGGGTATGGTAGTGCATGCTGGTAATTCAAGCACTGGAGAGGTAGAAACAAGTGAAGATCCCTGGGGCACACCAGCCAGCCAGTCTGGGACACACCAGCCAGCCTGGGGGCACACCACAGCCAGCCAGCCTAGTCTACTTGGTGGTTGTTGCCTGAAGAAAGATGTCCAAGGCTGTCCTCTGGCCTCCACATGCATGTGTGGACAAGCACACACACAACATGAGGAAGGATTTAGATCCAACTGGAGAAGAAAGTCAGAATATTTGCTGGGCAGGCCAGAATTCACCTGTTTTCAAACACGCAGGCTGGTTTGATGGGTAGCATGTCCTGAATTTTGCTCCCAGAAAGAAATGAGCAAATTCTTTGTTGAACAAATTTCTTATTGATTCCAAACGGACAGATTCCTTATTGATGCTGAATTCACAGGGACTGAATCAACAGAGTGGACTTAGGGCCCATCCTGAAGCTGTGGGTTGGTGCCCCAGGCATTACAGGAGTGGCCAGTCAAACCGAGAGGACAGAGAGATGGGGCAAAAGGAAGAGACAAGTTACTGGGTGACATGGAGGGGACACAGCTGGTCCTGAACTAAAATACATGGGGGTCAGACACGCACAATAAACTACAGCCACACAGTGGCCAGAAATGAGCCCCAGACAAATAGGAGGACTGTTTGGCCTTTGACCTTTCTATATTTCTCTCCCCAGCAGAGATACTCCTTTGAAGGTTTACTCGCCTTGCAAGACTGTCCTTCACATCCCTTTAATCACCAATATTAGAGACGCCAAAGACGAATGACCCGCCCCACGCTGGGAGATCCCAGGGCATCTCAGACACAGAAACTTCCCTTAGCAATCTTTCTTACTCTGTCTTCTTGCTATTTTTCTCAGTAATTTTACAGCTACTCCCCTCTCCCTCCCTCTCTCTCTCTCTCTCTCTCTCTCTCTCTCTCTCTCTCTCTCTCTCTCTGTGTGTGTGTGTGTGTGTGTAAAACAATAACCAATTTTGACTGAAAGGAAGCTTTTATTTGGTATCTTTACAAAATTAAAATGAATTCTGAAGTTTAGATTCATAACTTTCAATTCTCTGGGCTATACTTCAAAGGTAATTCTTATGTCAGATGTAATGTGATTGCGGGGGAGGGTCAGAGAGCGTAGGATCCCAAGACCTTGCAGGTCACCCAGCCTTTTGGAAACAGAACTAATCCAAGACAAGAAAGGGGAGGGTGGCAGAGGAAAACACCAGAAGTCCTGCTCCAGATTCCTCTTGCTTACATAGACATGTACACAACCATACACTCATGTGCGTACAACACACACACACACACACACACACACACACACACACACATCTCAAATAATGTGATCTTTTTTTTAAACACTAAAATTTTGCTTTTGAAATTACCAATGTGGTATATGTCTACTCATTTTCATATAAAATCTTCCAATAACTACATTTAAAGGAAACTGTGCCTTTAAATTTTTGTTTCCTGTTGAAAAAATTGAGAGGGTTTTTTTTTGTTAATTTATTTTTGCATTTATTGTTGGATAATGATGCACTACAGAAACATATAAAACACAAGCTGTCTCATATTTTGTTGGGTGACAAGTTGCTCAATTAAAAGCAGGTTATGTTACATGCCCTTGGCCCCTCCGAGCTGATATTGTATTGTTCAGAATAGTACATGTCACCGTAACTTATTTCCAATGCATCTGTTACATTAGTAGGTGCTAATTAAACATGCATTTGTGGAGTGACTTTACATAAGACCATTTTGCAGTTTCCTGGATTATTTATGCAACACTTAGGGATCTGTGGGTCACAAATCCTACTATAAGCTTTGCTTCCTAAAATTATTAATGGAAAGTGAAGTCCCTCTAACAGAGCTTTACAAATGTGCTCAGAAAATATCCAAGTCCAAATATTAAAGCAAACAAAAATGTATTATTCATGCACACCATGCCCTGTATTTCCCAGAAATTTGACAAACCAACAGAAATGTTCATTATGGGAGGTGATGCTTTAATTGAAGTTCTTCACAATTTTCCTTTTGGAAAACCAACCTGCCTGTGGGAAGATCTCATGATAGGAAGGATACCACCTACTATATGAAGGTAGTAGATGTCAAGATTCTCTGGTGGCTGGGGGATTGGTATGGCTGGGTAGGTCCCACATCCTGATCCAGTGTGGCTATGGCCCTTCCTGGCATTCTCATGCCTCCTTGTCAAATGCACCTCCAAACCTCGAGTCTGGGCCTAGACACCTAGCTTAGTTAATAGACTGCTTGCTTACCATGCACAAAGCCCTAAGCTTGAGCCCCAGCACCATATAAAATTCAATATGTTGTGATACATCTGTAATCTCAGCACTCAGGAAGTAGAGGCAGGAAGATCATAAATTCAAGGTCAACCTTGGTTACATAGCAAGTCTAAGACCAAACTTGGATGCATGAGACCCCGTCTAAAACACAAAACCAAAAACCAACCAACCAAACAACACACCACCTCAAATCTGAGCATTAATTTCTTCAGGAACCCCCAGTCTTCTCAGATTTTCTGAATAGCCCTGAAGCACTGTGGTGTGCCCTCACTGTGAAAGGATCCTTTTCTCAACTATGGCAGTTTCCTTACCTTAATTCCTTTCGCTGCTCTGGATCTCTCTTTCTTCCTTTTCAGAATGCCACATCTATGAACTGAGAAACAGGTCTTGGTGAATTAAGCCAATGGCCTTGATTCTTAACCCAAAATAGCGTCCAGGCATCTCTGCAAAGCTCTAGGGTGGAGACAATTTATCTCTGTTTAACTTGCTGTCTTCCAAGTTATTTGATCTCAGAAACTTTCTCCTAGTAATAGATTGTTATCTCTCAGAACTAGCAGAAAATATTTTGAGAAGGCTACAATATACCCTCTTTGAAAGACTGTTTTAACTCAAATGGCCATGGTGGTCCTCTCCCTTCATCTTCTCTGAGTCTCCCTGTCCTCACACAAAGGGTATCTAAATGTCCGGCTCTCATAGCAGCTTGCCTCAAAGACTTCATCCAGACAAAAATTAAATATAAAAAGATACTTGAGGGGCTGAAGAGATGGCTTGTTTCTATCTTGCTGCTCTTATAGAGGACCCACGTTCAGGTCCCAGCACCTACATGGCAGCTCACAACCATCTGTAACTCAGGTTCCAGGGGATCCGGCTCCCTCTTCTGGCTTCCATGGGTACCAGCCACATGGGGTGCACAGGCATACATGCAGGCAAAATAGTCATACATATAAGACAAAACAATTTGTAAAAAGTTACCTGCGCCTGGATATTTTCTCTGCCTGCCAGTCACATAGTTCACGGCATTTAACACACAGCCCCGAGTACAGTAAGCTAAAGAAAGCCATAAAGCCTGACTAATGCTCACTGTGATGGAAAAGACGCTTGGGGTTTCAGCCAAATCTTGTAAATTTAGCAAAGAATATCAGAGTAACTCCTTCTGTTACCCTAAATGTCAGGGGCTCTTGCATTTTCATGAAGAACACACAGGTCTTGGTTTTTAAAGGTCTTATGCGAGCATGTTCGTGGAAAATCTCAAGCTTGTCTGCACTGTGACAATGTATGCTACAATTAGAGGCATGAGGGCCTTTGTGTTCATTAGATCAAGGCCCAGCACTCTAAGCAAGCTCTCGATGATCTGTCTTGGGATCACTATGACCAAGTCCTCCTGACCTGAGCCAAGTTTCAAACAAAATATACTGTATGTTTTCTTTCTCTACAATCTGAAATTTTACTAGGAAAGCTATGTTCTACTTAAAATCATGTTCAATATAAAGACTAGATTGGGAGTTATTTCTTGTTAAAAAAAATTGTGTGTGTGTGTGCATGTGATGTTGCGTGTGTGCGTGCGTGCGTGCGTGCGTGCGTGTGTGTGCGCGCGCGCGCGCACATATCCATGTCTGTGCATGTGTGTTAGTACTGCATACCACAAAGAATGTGTGGAGGGAACTTCAGGTGTCTGTCCTATGAGACAAGGTCTCAGTGTCGGGTGCTAGACTAGCAGCCCAAGAGCTTTGGGGATTCTCCTGTCTGGCTGTAGGTGCACTGGGATTCCAGATGCAGCACACCACACCCAGTGTTACGGAGATTCCATCTTGGGGCCTCACTTTCAAGGCAAATGTTTAATTCATTGATCCATTTTCCCAACCACCAACCTTGAAGCGTTTCTTTCTCTTTTCAATGTTTATTTATTTTTCTGTTATGTGTATGAGTGCTTGCCTGCATGCATGCATGTGTGCATGTGTGCCATGTGCATTTCATGCCCTTGGAGCCCAGAAGAGTGCATTGGATGGATCCTCTGGAACTAGTTAGAGACTGTTGTGAACCCCCATGTGGGTGCTGTGAACCAAACCTAGACTCTTTTCAAGAGCAGGAAGTGCTCTTAACAGCAGAGATGCCGCTTCAGCATCACACCCATATATTTCATTATAATCTTGTTACAATTGTCCCTGAGTCCTTGGGAAATGAGAGCTTCTCATAGGAAATGCTTTAGAATTTTCACATGGTCTCTCCTCCCTTGATCACTTATAATGTCCAATGTATACTCTATGTAAGTTCTCATTGTACTGTATTGTTTAGAAAAATAAGAAAAGTTCATTGTTCAGATATATTCAGGGCAGACATATTTTTCCAAATATTTTAACCTGCTTTTGTTTAATATATGTTATATGTAATTTGTATGTACATGTGTGTGCTTATGTGAGTTTTTGCATGCCACATGTGTGCAGGAGCCCACAGAGGCCACAGGAGGGCAATAAATCCCTGAAACTGGAGTTCCCCATGGTTGGGTGCTTTCATGTGGGTGCTGGGAACCAAACCCAGGTGATGAGCAACAGAAGCACGCATTGCTAACCATGGCGCCATCTCTCCAAGCCCCCCAGTATTTTCAGCTGCAGTGTATTGAGCTCATGGAAGCAGGAGCCACAGCTACAGACATCAATTCCGCTTTCTCTCCCGAGTGCCTTGCTGGTCTCTATTTTATCATTCGGTTGATGAGTTCTTCCCAGGCTCTGGTCCACCAGGAAGTCCACACGTGATCTGTGGAAGATGAGCTCTGTTCTAAGGTGTCTGGGTGCTCAGCGTCATATAGCTACAAGATTGCTAGTTCTCAAAGCAAACTAGGTCCCATTTGAGTTTCATTATCTCACTTTTGATTTCTGACTCTGTGGTATGCCTAATAACTCAACTGTTTCCAGACAAACTGCCTCCACATTTCCTTTCTCATGGATGTTTCTATATTGCTTTGATTCACCTAGCTTTGACTTCCCCACTGGAAGCCACCTACAATTATAGCCAATTCTTATTTATACAAAATAGGTCCATTTCAGTGTAGTGGGCCACAGAGGAGTAACAAAGAGTGTTGAATATGCACAGTAAACAAAGCACATGTCTGCTAGGCTGGGCCAGTTTTCAGCTAAATGGCTGTGTTTTGAGTGTGCTAGATGCACAAGCTACTCAGGTATACTTTTCTTGGGCTTGCCTTCTAGATGACCTCTTAGCAGTGGCTCAGTTCAGTTCTCGTCTTTAAAAAGGCTTCCATGATTGCATGAGCTCAAGTAGCCTGTGAATGAATATATATATATATATATATATATACTGTCATTCTCTCTCATATATATATGAGAGAGAATGAGAGAGAGAGAGAGAAAGAGAGAGAGAGAGAGAGAGAGAGAGAGAGAGAGAGAGAGAGAGCGCTGTTTGTTCTAAGTTCCAGGCATTTACCATAGCCTGGTTGGTAGTAAATGAATATGGAATTCTTATGAGTTTACTCACCTTTCTGACAGACAGGGCACAATAATACTCATGAGCATCTAGCATGGTTTTGAGAAAAAAGTTCAAGGACCGAATTGTGATTAACTGTCTCAAACTCATACTAAATAGGAGGTATACAGATGAGTCAAAGGGAAAGCCCAGAGGGTTCAAATACCTACAGCTGAGGATTATGGGAGCCAGGACAATGAGATGGGGGTGCAGAGTGTGCCATATCATCTGTAGCGTACACACCTCTGGTGACTGTTTATGTGTCTGTGTTTTTGTATATACCAAGGCCTGCTGATACCCACTGGGAGACAGAAGGTCGAGGTAATATTCATGTGGCTCTGCCCTAAGCCTGCTTTGTGAACTTGGGAGCTGTGGAACACCTCCCTGGGCCACAAGGTCCTCTTCTTGAAAATGAAGTGCTCTCCCTATAGTCTCAGAAGGTAGGCCTCTGTCCACTCCTCCATCCTCTTTGCTGTGCGATGGCTCAGGGTCGGCTACAGACTTGGCCTCTGATAAGGTGCTGGCTACCCCTCCACTTCTTCTTTCAACAAGATCATCTCAAGATAATTTTAGAAACCCTCAAGATTTAAAAAAAAAATACATAGAGTGTCTACTTCCCTTTTAGGTACCTCCCCAAGAGCCCTAGATCACATCCACCCACAGTGTGCCCAGCCCCTTCTCCAAGAGTTCCTCTGAGCTTGAGATGGACCCTCAATTTCAGATGGTCAGGAAGGATTCAAGATAAGAACGGAGACACCGTGTCAACAGTAAGATTCTGTTCTGTTGAGAAGCAGATTCCACAAAGTCATATTAGCCAACCACCCTTCTGGTGCTTAAATTCCTCTTATAGTTTATGCAGTGTGTGTGTGGGGGGGGGGGGCTCAGTTGTCTTCCGAGGAGCCCATCACACCTCTGAAGTTCAGTGACAGTGCTGGGGGCCTCGACCCCTCTCACCTCCCCCCTCTAACCCAAATGCCATCCATTGTTTTCATTTAGAAGCCTAACCCCCCTCCCCCCACATAATGATTACATATCCATTAAAAGAAATATTTTAGACCAGACAATCTTTTCTACCGGTTCTCATAGCATGTCAATGTCTATCAACTCATCACTTCCTTTTTTCTCTCTGAACATTTCTAGTTAATAATTAATATTAGTGCCCAGTATTTAGTCTCAGCGAATAATTTACAGTCTTTCCCACAAGGATATTAGAGGTAACTTTCTGTTTTTTTTTTTTTTCTTTTAAATTTCAGATTTATTTATTTGGTGTACATGACTGTTTTGCCTGCATCTTGTATGTGTACCTTGAGAATGGAGTGCCCACAGAGGTCAGAAGAAGGCACTGGGATCCCCTGAAACTGTATGGTTGTGAGCCCCAGTGTGGGTGCTGGGAACTGAACCCAGGTCCTCTGCAGGAAAAACGAAGACTCCTAGCTGCCAAGCCATCTCTCCAGGCCCTCCTTGTGAGACTCTTAATCAAGACTAAGAACAAGGTCCAAAGTCTAGCGTCTTTCCTCGTCTATAGCCCTGGCGGCACTGTCATGGAGGAAAGGAACTGTGTCTGCCGTGACTTGTTCTTGCGAACCAGGGCTAGTCCTGCCGCATCACCATTCTTCCCATGATACTGTTGGGGAAAGAACACCACTGGTGTGACACAAAGGGACACAAGCGGAGTGGAACTATCTCACCAAGACAATTTTTATTTTTGCAAAACGGCTCTGCGATGACCCAACCTGGACCAGCAAGCACACCAGGGCTGTAAGTTCATTGACTTTTATCCTAGCGCTGGGTGGTGACTATGTGTTACCCCATTGGTGGAACCTCAACCTCACAATATGATGCAATTAGCCAATCCATAAGCAGTGTGACTGGGAGGGAGTGGAATAGAGTCTGGTCTTGGGAATGTCTGGCATGCAGGAGTTGGGCAAACAGGCAAGAGACAGATGTCACAAGAGGAGAGAGGTTTGTAGAAACTGGCCCACAGTGGGCTAGCCCTGCTTGATAGCGTAGGGTCTGAGGAAATGCTGGAGGGAGACTCCGGACTCAAATAGTATGTAAAGTCAAAGAGCATTTATTACACCACCATATGCAGGGTTAGTCACCTGTACAAACTGGCGACAGCCCCGAGAGGAGCAGCAGGCTCCTTTTAAGCACAGCTAAGGGGAGTCTTGGGGACAGTTAGGTCATCTCATACATAACTGGTTAAGCAAGAAGCAGTTACATTAGTATACTTTTAATTGGCTGAAACGGTTAGTCTTATCATTTGTGGACATACTTGCACAAGCTTGGGCAAGTCTGGACGTGACTCAGTAGGGGCTGCAGGACTTGTCCTTGAGACACTGTGACTGACCAAGGCCCTGTGTTTGGTCTCTCCCTCATCCCTAAATGTAAGGGCCTTGTGGATAAACGGCCCTTTGTTGGGAGAGACACCTGCTTTGCCTTTCTCAGAAAATTGAAGCGAAAATTCACTTGTGAGAGTAGGAGAGTTTAACCCCTTGAATAGAAAAGACTGCCTCATAGAAACAATCCATTCTAGCATCTGGATCAGGACTCAATTTCAGGTCTCTGATAATCAGAACAACAGCCCAGTGTTTGGACCTTCCTTATTCGCTACAGATTCCTAACAATGACTCAGCAATGTCTTCCCCAGGATTTCTCATTTTTTCTCTCTCCTGATAAAGGATGAACCACCCCAATCAAAGTGAAATGGGAAATCAGGAGGACAGGAACCCAGATGAAGTCTGTCAGCAGGAATTCCAGCCTGATTAACAACATTTTCAGTGGCATTTGCCTGCATGGAGACAATATTCTTTTTTTTTTTTTTTCTCTTTGAGAATCTCTTTGAGATTCAAATAAGAATGTTAAAACAGCAATGGATGCCTAAGCCTAAGCATGTATGGCCTTAATCCTTGCTGGGCTGGAAACCTGTGATTTCCTGGGAATCTCACAAACAATGCTTCATTTGCAGTAAATGAACTTCATCCAGCAAGGCTGTACCACCAAAACCTCCCCCAAACAGTGCCACTAACTGGGGTCCAAGTGTTCAAATGCTGGAGACTATGGGGGACATTTTTCACTCAAACCACTACAACAAAAAGAGGTTCATAAAAGAACTTCTCTGGCTGCTGCAGTTGGCTGCATGGAGCTGTGTCTATGGCCTGGGCCTCTGCTGCTAGCAAAGCTGGAATCACCGGGCGAGGTGGCCGACGCATGCCCTTCCAACTGTTTGTGAGGCCGAGGCAGAAGGATGCTAGCTGGACGCCAGCCTGGGTATTCCACCAGACTTAGTTTCACAATAAAACAGGGTAGGGGTGTACCTTGGTGGTAGACCCTCAGTTCCATCTCCCAGCACCATGGCGGGGCGTCTGTGTCTGGTATGAACTCTCCTCTCTATAAGCCTGATATTTCTGAGGTCCCAGAATTCAGTTTGGCAGCAGTTTTATGATCTTGAAAATTCAATCCACTGTCTTCTTTTGGTCCAAATGATCAGGTATAGGGGAGTCCGAGAGCAAGAAAACTCCACAGCAGCCACAGATGACAATTGGAACCTGTTTGAATTTTTCTCAGCATGCATCACATCACCCGTAGGAAAGAAAGGGAACTATATTTATTTTCTGCACTCTGTCTGGGTGTCATCAGCGGATCTCTCCTCTGAGAAGGAAGGCGGTGTCTGCTGGTCTGGATTAAAACACATTAGCAGGGGAAGCATATGGTCATTTACCCAGTGCCTGCTCCCACACTGAGCCAAGGTTAACAAATTAATGAAAAGGAAGAGTGCGGTATAAATGTTGAGCCTTATTAAACATGAGATCATCGCTCCCAGCTATCTTTATTAGAGAAGTTCTCCCTCCTCCTGTGTGTACACACTGAAAATTGTTCTTCTGAGAGCTAATTGTGTTTCTGAGGATGAAGGACAGTGGCTCACTGTGTGACTGTGAGCATGGACTCTGCTCCAGATGGGTTTTATTGAGATGATACGGGAAGAAACAGTGCTATTTATTTAAGGACAGCGCTGCATTTTCTTTTGTTCCTTCAACAGGTTACTAATTACAGGAGTAGTAATTAGCCTTGACAGAGAGTACACAAGAAACGATAAATGGATACTGTGCGCACGGAGAGGCCTCTGCGATGCCAGGCTTATTATTTTCAGTCGCGCTAATTATCCTTATTATGCCGCGTGACTCTTTTTTGCTTGAATTATGAGTGAAAAAGTGCTGAATAGAATTATTTTTCCAAAGTGCCCTGAACTATAGAGGGAAATGAAAATCACAAACAATGAAAAGCTTGTTAAACAATGAGAGTGATCGTCTATAAAGGCATCCTGAGGGAACATCCCTTTTCCTGTGCCATAGAAATGTAAAGTGCTTCTCAGAAAATGAGCAGGGTTTTGTTTTTTTGTTTTTTTGCACACCAACGATGGTAAGAAAAAAGCTGATCCCAGCTCAGCCTGCAGGCAGTGGCAAAAGCAGTTAGAAGGAAGATGGGAAGTCATGAATTTTTACAAAAGAACAGAAGCTGGGGCCACACTTAATTACTTGGCTTCATTCATTTATTCATTCATTCACTCATTCACTCACTCATTCATTCATTTTGCTTTGCTGGGAAATGGACCCTGGAACCTCCTGACTGTCAGGCATGTCCTCTACTAGTAAGCTACATCCCCAGTCAGCCTCAACTCTTGGACCTAACAAATACGTGATTATAAATCCACGTAATTAAAGCCTGAGCAAAGAGACTCTTCTAAGTGAGGGAAGATGGCTGAGTGGCCGCCTGGCTCACACACTGCCTCCAGACTGATCTGGGCAGGGGGAGGTTTCAGTCTGGAAAGAGTAACAGTATGGTCTTTTCCTCGTCCACTTCTTCTCTGATGCCTCTTCTCAAGAGACCTAGAAACACCACCTCACTGGTGGGGTCCGCTTTTACGAACTCCCTCCTGAAATTTGGTTTGAAATTTCCCCACTGTCCTCTGTGCACCAGATGAGCTTAAATGTCTTTGCCACCTGGATTCCAACACAAGACGAAGAGGGGAGAAATGGTCACCGAATGCCTAGGATCTAAGCTCCCGAGGATTGCACACTACAGCAGATGGGCCTGGCCTCTGGGCACCGGCCAGCTTCCCTCTCTCCTGCAGCTCCAGTCTGTCCCATGAGTAAGACATGCAATCCAAGGATCACTGCGTTCTTCAGCCTCCTGGGCTTCTTTCGCCAATACAGACACACACCATTTTCAGTTGTCTCGATTGAGCAGCTGTCCGGATTCCAGAGGGACGGGATGGAGATGCTCCCAGGAGTTCAGGAAGAGGCAGATTCTTTAGGACACCCAGGCCCTGGAGAGCAACACCAACTAAGAATACGGCCTTGGTTCCAGGGTAAAGAGTGACTCAGTACTGTCATTTAGTGTGTCGACAGTTACGTACTCAAGGAGTTGGGCTGAAACATTCTTAAATTGCAAGTTGTGGGCTCTCTGCATAGGCTTAGAAATGTCAGCCTGGAAAAGCCTTCAACTAATGATTGCTCAGCGTTATCTCCCTCTAACCCTCCATCACACATGAGCTTAGGAAGACAGGTCATTTTCCAAATGAGAGCATGCTGTGGTAAAATCTACTTAAGGGAGGTAGTAGGCACTGAAGAAGCAAATTTGGTTGCTTAGCTAGGATACAATTCCATTTCTGCTTGTGATGTTGTAACATAGGTCAGATATGTCCATGGTCCAGTGGTCTAGAGCCCAGCCCAGTCCAAACATATTGGAAAATGATTGTTGTGTCCCGTGTTTCACGCCCTCCCATCCAGCTTGGGTTCACTCTTTCCAAGTCTCATTAAGATGAAGACACTCCAGTGTTGCTGCTTCTGAGTGTCTTCCTAGCATTTTCCTGGAGTGGAATGTGAAATTCTTGGAGCCACGCTACCAAAATATGACATTGACTTATTTGACCAGGGACTAACTCGATGTCCACTTGCTCTGTTCACACAAATTGGCTCATAGTGTCCACAGCCAAGCTTGTTCTGTAATGGCCTGGCTGATGCAGACAGGGTCTTAGAAAACTAAATCAATTATTCTGGTGAAAATGCTTCCCAACTAATTTTGAGGAATGTTTCTGATGCCATCATTCACTTTTTCTGTCTGAGGGTGGCAGAGGGGCTGCAAGAGAAGGGTAATACAGGTGGGTTTCTCCATCTAGACTGAGACCAGCTCTGTCCCACCAGCTGCTCCCCAAACAACCACACAGAGACTTAATATTAATTATAAATGCTTGGCCGATAGCTTAGGCTTGTTTTTAGCTAGCTCTTATAACCTAAATCAACCCATTTCTATTAATCTATGTACTGCCCTGAGGCTCATTTACCTCATGTATGTACTTCCCATATTGCTCAAAGCTCTGTGTCTCATGGCGTCCTCTCAGATTCTGTCCTTCTTCCCAGCATTCTCTCTGACCCCAAAATCCTGTCTAGTCATTGGCCAATCAACTTTTTATTAACAATGAAAGCAACATGTCTTCACAGTGTACAAAAGGGTTATTCCACAGCAGAATGGTCTAGACAGACAGTCTTCAGAGGCAGATCTGTTGTACAATGGATCACGTATTATGTTTCTGGTGAGGAGAACAGTTGCTAAGACTGAAATTTTGAGACTATCCTTTCCTTCTTACAGGCCCAGAGAGAGTGATTTATACCTTTTTGGGTGATGTAGAAATGATTTCAAAGGGGTTATGTTAGATCATTTTCTAAAAGTTCAGATAGTTTTTGGTCTCCAGTAAGCACTCCATATCATTTTGTATGTGTTGTAGTCACTTAAAACTGGACAGTATGCATTGGCATATTAAAAATAATGGTATTCCTACAGTGAGAAAGACAGCAATGTACCCATTCAGGGTGGCCATGTTTTGCCAATGGAAGGTAATTCACATCTGTTGGAAATTAGCTCCAAGTGTAGAATGGTTTAGAAATCCAGACTTAATCACTCACTGATCTTTTTAAAAAGTATTTTATTAATTCTTTGAGACTGTCTTATGATGTGTGAATATATATCATATTCACCATTAACTCCTCCACCTGATTCTTCCCAGAACTAACCCATCTCCCTACCCATCCCAGATTTATAGTCTCTTAAAACACACACACACACACACACACACACACACACACACACACACACTTTTTTTAAATTTAATAACTCATGAGCTTCAGTTTGTGCTGCCCATTCCCTTCTGGATTCAGGGTCATCTACTGGGTTCAACATCCAGGGAACCTCATCCTTAAAGAAAACTGACTTTCCTTCCCTGAGAAGGCATCAACTATCCATAGCTCCTCAGTTAGGGGTGGGGCTCATGAACCATTTCCCACTCCATACTGGAATGCTTACTGGCTTGATCTTGTGCAGGTGACCACAGCTGATGTGAGTTCTTGCACACAGCAGTTCTGTCATGTACAGAAGACACTGTTTCCCACAGTCTTTCTGGGCCTCTGGCTATCACCATGTCTCTGTCCCTTCTTCTGAGATGGTCCCTGAGACATGGGGTGTGGGTGTGATACAGATGTCCCATTTGGGACTGAATACCCCGCTGACACTTACCCATTGCATTTTGACCAGTTGAGGGTCTGTCTTACCCACCACACACCGCACAAAGAATGTTCTCTGATGGGTCTAAGAACTGCATTAACCAAAGGGCGCAGAAACATAAGAGGTCAGTTTAGCAGAATAATAGCAGTAGGTTCACCCTGGGGTCTGTCACTGGTCTTGAATCTACATGACCCTTAATGCTCCTTAGTGTAAGGCCAAGTCCTGTGTTCTTGACTTGACTTTGTAATGCCCTTTGTAGATGTGACTTGCATGACATTGACCTTCAAGTCCACACTTTCTTCTATCTGTTATATTTCCCACACACCTAACTCTCATTGACAGCACCTACACATGCTTCAGGATCTGGCTCCCAGAGGCTTCCCTGGATGTCCTCCCAGTCTCTGTATGCCTGGTATCCTGATATGCCTGACTGTGTTGCCCTTGGGTCTGATACTCTAACTTTATAAGTTCTTGATTTTTGCTTTTGACACAAAACACAGCTCTTGCTCAAAGCGAATAAGAGAGTTTATTCTGAGCCGAATATGAGTAACTGTTCCTGGGGCACACATATTCAGGTTGCCCCACGTGACAGGTTCTCCTGGGGAAGCTGTTACACAAGGTTTGCAGTCATGGGACAAACAGAAGTTAGAAACCAAGGTGCTTGGCAACTGTGTTGGTAAGGATATTGAGTAGATGTCCAGCAGAGCAGGGAAATTTCTGGTATTGGTTTCAGATGCAAGCTGTTTCCATTCTGAGATTTGGGTTAGTCAAAGCCAACAGTCTCCTAAGTTAAAACATTCCAAAAGGTGTCGGTCAGGTGGTTAGGTAGGTGATAAATGGCTAAGGAGACTAAAGATAACTCATAATAATCTTGGCTCTTGATCTGCAACATTCCAACTTCCCATAGTCACTAAGTTTCAATCAGTCTGCATAATCTTCACTGTAGGTAATAAGGCTTTTTCAAGGAACTTCCCTTAACACTCCCAAATGATGCTTTAGAATTCCTGTCTTCTTCTTCCCTAGTATCACGGGAGCTCCTGGAGGATGAGTATGTGAGTGTTGAATTCACTACAGTTGCTCACAGCTTGTCCACACGCACAATTCGTTTATAGAATAAATTATATTGAGCCTATACAAAGGTGATGATGCCACATTCTCCATCATCCCACATGCATACTTCACGGCTCAGATGAATTAATAATTTAAAATTAGATTTCACCTCCTACTAATGCATAGGATATGGCTGGGTCTGGCTTATCCTGTGGCCGTATGTCATTAGGAAATTCTAAGAGGATGTTAAGGTTTGGGTCATCTGCCAATAGTTGCCTATGTACCAGTCTTTCACCACAAAACACCTTTGTGGGTGGAGTTGTTGAGCTGCAGAGCTGGGGAGGAGACCCTGGACTCTTTATTTGCATAGCAAGCACATTGCTTGTTCACTCACCTGAGATACAGTGTCTGTGGGGAGGGGGCGGGGGCGGGGGGATGAAGCCCTGCCCACCAAGCCAGGAAAGATGCTTTGCACATTCACAGGCAATCGAAAACATGCCCCCGCCCCCGCCAGGTTGTGCTGCTACCAGGCCCTCCATGCCAGACCCTCCAGTTAAATGTGGGAAGAAGTTACACCGAAATTTTAGAACACGGGGACAAGCCCTGACATACGTGCCGTACTCTGCGAGGCTAGCCAATGGAGTGGCTCCCTAGCGAACTCCAACACCTGAAATTCCAATTTCCTGGTGAAGGGAGGAAGGTGCCATGTTATTTGTTGACAGTTATGAGCCATAATTGTGCTTAAATCGCCCTGCAAATTGTATCTGCTCTGCCCACATAACTGTGCCTGGATTTACAGCTTTCCTTGAGAAGTCACTCCAATACTATTAGATTTTTAAACAGCCCAAATGCAGAGCTTAGCAATTTATGCCTCTGGAAAATTATAGATTTTTGTTAAATATATCCTTCAACTATAAAAATGAGAGTGACCAATTTTGTTTGTGTATCTCGGTGTGTTGCTTGTGTGGCTAAAAGTCAGGTTGCCATCAACGGAGAGAATTAAACATGAGTCAATGGCTAAGAAAACTTTCAAAGATTCAGATATAGATAGCTACTTTTAGCTTGCTGAGTGGTTGGTGTCCAGTTAAAGTGACAGATGCATTAATATCTCTCCAATGTCACACAAATACTGCAGTGGAAAGCTAACAGATTTCTTTAGAGGGTTTTGTGTGTGTGTGTGTGTGTGTGTGTGTGTGTGTGTGTGTGTGTGTGTGTGAATACCAGAGGTCAACATTGGGCATCTTTCCTCAGGAGCCTTCCACATTATTATGATTATGATTATGATTATGATTATTACTATTTTGAGACCAGGTCCCTCACTGGAACCTGGGACTTAAGATTAGGCTAGGGTGCCTGGCCAGGGAACCCCAGTACAAACATGTGCCATTACATTGGCTGTTTCCTCGTGCACTGGAAATTAAACTCTGGTCCCCAAGCTTGTGAAGTCGGCACTTTACCAAAAGATCCCTGTCACCAGCCTTACCAGTTCTGGTTCAATTACGACCCCCCACTGGGAATGCTAAGATTCACTGCCAGCTTTCTACTACAATCATTTTCTACTGTTGTTGAGGGAGGTAGAAAGAGGGAGGCCTTCCTTTTTAATCTCAATATGAGGCATCTGCTCATTTCTCCAGGAGGACAGTTGAATTACACTAGTGTGTCAACATGACTATGCCAAAGTCGAGAATAAAGAAATGGGCAAGCAGAAAACATCTTCGGCTATGACACTGGAGGGTTCTGCCCTTTAGAGGAAGAGGCCTGATGTCTGTGCTTTTTAAATCTCCAACCATGGCAACGGTGAGGTGATATCACGATACTAAGATACTGTTTGTGTTTATAAACAAACAGAGGGCATATGTGTACCTCAGAATGCCTCAGTCAAAGGAGACTGTGACAAAGCGAATACTGAGTCAGTATTCCTGTACTGCAGGAAAGGTCAGAGAGACTTTTGTAAAGTAGGAGGACTACAAGGGTGTGAGATTCTTAGGAATCCTTTTTGGTCTCTTATTCACCCTCCAAAAGCACAGCCTGTGCCCCAGCCTGGAGCCACCACATAGAACATGGAGTGTGGATGGATCCAAGTGCTGCTACCATCGAACAGTAAACCCAGATGTCCTTGCCAAGCATTGTAGACAAAGGCAAGTAGGTATTTCCATTCTGGACACTCCAGCACTCACCTTGACCTCACTCAGGTGACTCCAGCTCTCTGAATGGAGGTACAAACGTTCAGACAATTCTCCAGCAGTGCAATGGGTACCACCTACCCTGTACATCCTTCCATACCTTTGTGGTGAGACACATCACTCAGTGACTTTCTCTGACATCTTTGCTATTTATGCTGTGTTTATCTTCCTTGTGACTCAACAGCAGACTTAAAACCCCAGACCAGGAGAGGCAGTAACCAATGGTACACCAAGTTCAGCAGACAATAGACTTGTGATTTTCTACCAGGGGTTGGGTTTTCCATGGCACCAGGGCACAAGGACACCCCTTGCTGAAGCAATGAAGCCTGAAAGCATGCAAATTCTCACTGACCCACAGTTCTGCCACGACTGAAGAATCTTCAGATCTTAAAAAAACGAGGTCTTCCATGAAATTATTCAAGGCCTCCAAAACTGAAACAATATCTTTCATTCTTCAAAATTCTCTGCTTTATTAAAGATAAAATAGCTCAGAGATGAATCTCAATGCTGGATCAAACGCCTCTTCCAAGTAAACCAGAGATGCTGTTGACTTGGGAGCTTAACTGCTTCTTTGAATATTTATTAGAAGCAGGATAGTTTATTTTTTATTTTTTTAACTGAGCAAAAGCTTTTTCATGAAGTTCCATGTTTTCAGGTACATTTTGACATTAAACAACATAGATGGGTGCACAATCAGGGTGGGTGGGGTTGCAATCAAGCTCATATTTTTTTGGCCAGTGCGTGTAACCTAAAGCGGATACGTATTTCTAGCTATCTGGTGATACTTCAATTCATGAATAGGTTATGCCGTGTTTAAATCCAGATAAACAAAGTTTTACTGTTATCATTTTAAGTCACAGTGAATTTTCTTTAATGGCCATGGACAGGACAGCTTCAAGTCCCCATGGCTGCTGGCCTGTGTGTTGTAGGATATGGGTGGGAAATGGTTTGACTTTTACTCTCTCTGTATCTTACTAAACCCACAATAAGTAGCTAGAAACATAGTGAAAGGTGCGTGTGTGTGCATGCATGTGTGTGTGTGTGTGTGTGTGTGTGTGTGTGTGTGTGTGTGTGTAGAGGTGATGGGTAGTTGTGATCTGCCGGGCATGGATGGTGGGGTATGATCCAAACTCCAGTCCTTATGATTAAGTGCAAGTGCTGGTAACTGCTGATCCATTGCTCCAGCCCCAATGGAGAAACTACATTTTAAACTACAGTGTCCTGAGAGTTAAAAGGATTTATGTGTAAAGCACACGTATTACCAAAAAGTCAAACTACCTTTACCAAGTGTACTTTTTCTATAACCTGTGCAAACTGTTGACTATTACACGAGACTAATAGCTGGAAGAACTGTTCAGTACTTAGCATAAGAGGAACACGGTATTTATGTATATTTTAAGCAGTCTAGTCCATAACCATAACAGAAAAGCAACGGAGTCCCAGAGGGAACTGCTGTCGCCATTTCCTCCCCACTTGGTATACCCTTGGATGTTAGCTTAGGGGGCATCTCTAAAGGTCCTCAGGACTGACTAGCCATTTCTACAAAGATATTGGCCTGAGAATTACTTATAAGGGGGTTGAGTATCTCTTAAAAGGGTCCTAGGTGCTCATTAATGGCTCATCCAGAACCTTTGGCCACCTTTTAAAAATATATGTCACACACACACACACACACACACACACACACACACACACACACTGAAAACCACTAGGAACAGTAATAAAATTTTCTGAGAAATGAATGGACATTCCAGAAAATTCACTGTGTAAGTGTATTCGTAGCTAAGGAACAGGACGGAGAGCCAAGAGAAGTATGCTGGGATCTTGGTTCCTCCAGGCACTCGCCGTGTGTGACAAGGGGACCCAGTCTTAAAGCCTTGTTTCCTTTACCTGGAGTATGAGAGGGCATCTTCTGAGATCACTATAAAGATGAGGTGGGGGAGCTGACAAGAAGCATTTTCAACAATGGGACTCATCTTTTATTATAGAAAAAAAAATCCAGATTCTTAAATGTCAAGGTCACTGAAAAATCAATATTTGATTACCTGTAAAGCTGGGTCTAAAACGGTCCGTGTCTGGACATGTTCTCTTTTTAAACCTCCGGTTTCCTGCTTGCACAATTGTGATGATTGTGGTGGCGGAGCGGTGAACTTTAGTCTTTAACTTTATACAGCATATTCATGTAGAGCCAAAAACAAACAAACAAATAACCCTAACCTTTTCCTAGAAGTCCCACTGTACCGGCACATTCTAATTCCAAAGTGGCTTTCTGGTCTTCTTTCTTTCTAGTTAATTTTCATTCAAATTACCTAAGCAACAAGTGATGAGTTTAGAAATTTGAAGAACAGAAAGTCAGGTCGAATGTAAAATGGTATAATGTCATCATTTTCAACATGTATCTAATCGAAGAGTAAAAGACTCTTATGCCATTGGACACAATTCCCAGAGACCATTTCTATTTTCTGTGGAGCGGTTGTGTATTCCTTTCTTACTTCTCCATCCTCATCTAGCTCATCCAGAAAGCCCCATGTACGACTAGTCATTACAGCCCATTGCTTAATAATCTTTCAATTTACCAACACATAAAGCCCATATAGCTTTACACATTTTTTCCAACGTGGTCCATTTGAAGCTATATTTTCAGTTATAGCTTATTAACTTGATTTACACCTTTTGTATATTTCAACCAATAGTAAGTGGCCTCGGTGTGTACTTTGGACTAGCTCTCCTATCCCTAGGAGCAGTTACAACAGATAAGCTGCTCCAGCATGTGCCATTTCAAGAATTCCTCGACTGACATTTTGTTCCCAACCCAGAGCTTTTTCTGGAAATTCTTATGTGGAGGAAGGAAAGGGACAGGGATAGAAGACATTGGAAAGTATCAAGCCACTGGTCCATTTTACTTCTGCCGTAATGGTTAGCATACTCGTCGTCGATGTCGTCCCTGCACCACACTCCAGCCTGGAGGGTACTGGGCCAATCACGTTCTAAGTCTGGAGCAGACACGCACGAGCCAGCTGTTGAGGGAACAGGATGAATGAACAGTCCTAGCACCCATGCCGCGTCGTTTCAGAGGCATACTTCCTGGTACATGTATGAGAACATTAGTGTCCTCCGCTGACAGTCAGGGGACAGTGTAACCCTAAATAGGACTTCTGAGATGGAGTGTCCCAGTGGAAGTTGTAACTCACATTTTAAAAGCAATATACCTTGTATGTAGCTGAGACAAAACGTATTTTGACACACTGATGCAAAGCAGACCCTCTTCTCTATGTGGGATACTTCCCAAGTCCCCAGTGGAAGCCTGAAACATACAGCTAGTGCTGACTCCTGTATCTGCTATGTTTTGTCCTATAAATACACAAAAACTCCTGATAAAGCTCAATTTAGAATTAGACACAGTAATAAGCTAACAATAGCTAGTATGTAGGGGGATACTGAGCTATAGTTATGCCTTCTCATTAAAGTATTCATAAGAATACTTTAAAATAGCCATAAGGTCCTAAGATAAACGGGTCTCTGGACCAGCCATAAATTCCTGCACAAGGTGGCCCTGAGATCAAGGTTAACTGCCTGACCATTTAACTGCTCTCTTCCAGCTTCTGTAAACAATGCTATGCTTGCTGTAGATGTCCAGAGCTTGCTGTGGATATCGCTCTATATAATTGATTGGCCAGTGACCAGGCAGGAAGTATAGGCGGGACAAGGAGAGAGGAGAATTGGGGGAACAGGAAGAAGGAGGGGGAGACACTGCCAGCCACCGCCAGGATAAGCAACATGTAAAGACGCCGGTAAGCCACGAGCCATGTGGCAAGGTATAGATTTATAGAAATGGGTTAATTTAAGATATAAGAACAGTTAGCAAGAAGCCTGCCACAGCCATATAGTTTATAAGTAATATAAGCATCTGAGTGATTATTTTATACGTGGATTGTGGGACTGCGGGGCTTGGTGGGACCTAGAGAGAAGCCCTCCAGCAACAAGAGCTGCTTTTCTGTATACATCACAATTGCAGTTTTGTTTTGTTTTGGGTTTTGTTTTGTTTTGTTTTGTTTTGTTTTGTTTGCCCTTAAAAACTCAAACCAACTAGAGGTCAAGGCTACTTCCCATTGATCTGCTTGGGTCAGTCGTGCCAGTGGTTATAAAGACTTCATTCTACTTACTCATGCCTCTCTGGAGCTTTTCTCTTCAGGTACCCCCATAACAAGTAATACAATAGAGCGATGGGATCCCTCTTGCAAAATAGTTAACTCTACTATGTGCATATATAATTTGTTTTCTTTATTAAGTGCTGTTTTCACCTTCCCCCTAGAGGAAGAGCATCAAGGTATCCAAATCACCATCATTGATACTGGTCCACTTTGGGACCATATTAAACCAAGTAAGGGTCACTTGAATGCCATCATTGTGATACGATGATGGTTTGTCTTGACAGTTGAGGAGGCTACTAAGCAACTCAAAGCTGGCAACACATACAGTGTGGATATGCAGGACAAAGAAAATGCCTCCTGTCCCAGGTAGGCTACAGCCAATGATGCATAATTTCATCTTGTCACTAAGAATGATTGAAAGTTGAAACATGAATCCTTAATTTCTGAAATTGTCCATATTTTGGATCTCAGATGAGCAGGAATCACCCAGGGTATCAAATCAATTCTATGATCAAATTCACTTTAGTTTGATTCTATATCGGCCCCCAAGTGTAATTCTGGCCCTGGGAAACAACAGTGCAGCAAAGAGCTGAAAGGCACAAATTCAAGGCAATGAAGATTTGCTTGTGCATCTTAGAGACAGGTGAGACTCTGTCTCACTGTGTCTGCCCCTACAGAGTAAGTTTCCTGGTGTTTACAAAACGGCAGCCAAAATCTGGGAAGACTCCCTGTTGCCAGACTCAAAGTGATGGATATTTTATCTCTAGTGTAGATGTTTACATAATGTAAAAGGCCCTAACAATGAAATCACAAGCATTGCTTAAATACACTTTCTCAGTTGCCTATCCTGGAAAGCCATGCCTATAATGTTGCCCTTTCATTTCTAAGAGTCTTCCCTAAGGAAATCATCAGGGATATCTACATATAGTGAAAGACAATTATATTTATCCCAACATCGTGCATGTCAGTAGAACACTGGAAATGATTCTAGCATCCTGTCCTAGGAGACTGGACAAGTGCAATGTGGTATAGCCGCTGGACAGTACATTATGACACCATTAAAAAGCAGGTCACAGAAGGACTTCAAATTATGCAGGGAAAGAATCACAGGGAATCTCTCTGCATATTGTTTAATGAAAAGAAGGGTTTGTAAAAGATCATGGCTGTAGATCTCACCATCTCTATAGGAAGATAAGTCTAATAAGACCCCATGGATACCAAAATGGACAGATGCTCAAATGCTTGAATCTCTTATATAAAGTGACACAGTGTTGTTGTTTTTTTAAAATATAATATAACCCACGTCCATTGTCTTACTCAATACTCTATTGCTGTGAAGAGACATCGTGACCAAGGCAACCCTTACAAAAGAAAGCATTTCCTGGGGGCTTGCTTGCATATGTGTGTGTGTGTGTGTGTGTGTGTGTGTGTGTGTGTGTGTGTGTGTGTGTGTAGTGCTGGGGATCAAACCCAGGGCCCCATACGTGCTCGCTAAGTTCTCTGCCCCTGAACTGTATCCCTAGCCCTTCCATGTATTTTAACTAATCTCTAAGTTTCTCACAAGGGCTAATACCATGCAAATGCTATGCAAACACTTGTCATACTACATTGTTTAGTGATGACAAGGTGGGAGGGGGAGGTCTGTGCATGCTCAGTGTGCAGACACAATTTCTTTCCCAGCATTTCCTTCCAGGGTTGGAAAATCTGTTGATGCTGAACCCACAGATTCTGAAACTGACGACACAAAGGGCTCCTGTTGTTTTCACAGGCATAGGGTGCTCAAAAAGCACCTTCAGTGATAAAGAGCGACAGGTTACCGTGGCATTGCTGGGTCACATCGAAGTGACATCATTTTTGCCTTTGTACCAGTTTCGGCTTCACACTTATTACAATGAACACGTAATTTTTTTTAAAGGTGTGTTATTCTAAGACATCCAACCAAACCGACCAAACAAGCCAGCCAGAGCCTGCTATCTGCATTCTGATCTAGGCTGGAACTGACTGCCAGGTCTTCTACTCATGCCCCGCTCTGTGGAGACTGCCCGGTGCCCTCTCACTGTGCTGTATCATTTGGGTATTACTTGCTCTGCTGCCTGACACAGGCATGGTGTTCTCATGTGCACTTCTTCTTAACTTCCACATCCCCGGCACGAAAGAGATAAAATGTCATGAAGCCATCCTAGGATTACCCAGAGATCTGGGAAAACATCAACCCAGACCAACCCAGACATAGCCTGAAACTTACGCGTACCCCGAGCACATTCCTTATCCTCCCATCTGGTCATGTACATTAAACAGCCATGATGGTCAAAATATCATAGTAAACCAGATGTGGTAGTACACACCTATAAACCCAGCACTAAAGGAGGCTGAGGCAGGAGGATCAACAGGTCATTCTTGGCTATGTAGGGAACTATCTAAAAAACAAACAAACAAACAATAGACCCCCCCCCAAAAAAAAACAAAAGTCATATTAAGTTCGATGTGACAGATCTCAAGTGGACCCGCCTGACTGACATGCCTTTAGCAAATGTTGTCTTTCTCACTGTGTAAGCATACCGTCTGGGTTTAAATAATTAGTTAAACATAGTACTGGACATTTCAATCAATCATGGGATATGAGTTCTTTGTTAGAAGACTGTCCTTAACATTACACTTCATCAAAGGGAAAAATCAAACAAAATGTTTTCCCAGGAAGTTTTCTCATTTGATAAGTGAACAAATTCCTCTTGGAAATGGGGAATTCCATGTCCTTCCATCAAAAGGAAGGAGAGTGTGGTCTCCAGTTGACCTCTCTCTGAGACCTGGACTGGTCTTACCTGTGAAGACATCATTGGTACATGTCTTCAGGGGATTTACGCCATCTAATTGGAGTTATGGTGACCAAGGGCGTTCCCTGGAATGCCTGCTGCAACATTAGACACCAGAGCACACAACCGCCTTCAGGTAATTAGGGGACAGTATGAACTAGTCTAGACTTCAGAATCATCTGGTTCCAGCACGCCCAGCCAATCAATAGGCATTAATCATCCCATGCTCATTGCTAACGTGATTCAGCCTCCATGACTCATCAGCATCACACACAGGGAAGTCTGTTGTGACTGGAGATGGGCAAGAGAATTAGTCGAGAAACGAGCTTTGCCTGAAGGTGCAGAATATTCCAGTGGTGAGTGATGAGAGAACCAAGGTGGGGTAGGAAACAAATGCAAGCCCACGAGGAGCCCTGAACAGCACGTGGAAGGTGCCTGCCTGCCTAGCATTATCTGCACAGCCAGGACCGCACAGAGCGCGCACTGTTTTCATTTCCAAGTATTTTTCATTTATGGAGGCCTTATCCTTCCAACTCCCTCATATGCTCTAGAAGGGTAGGGGCCACGTGGGTTCCTTCTCAGTCCCTGGTGCCTAACTTGAGATAGAGAGAAGTGGCCACCTAGGGGTGGTGTCCTGTGCTGTTTGTCTCCTTGGGGATAGTCTTGCTGTGGCTTCCAGAAAAAAAAAAAATCTCTTAGGCTGACCCAATAAAGGTGAAGACTTCAGAGGTGTTGTCAAGCTTGGGTGCCCAATAAAACTTCTTTGGCCTGCTAATCACTGCAAAACAGGCTCTCTCACTCAGAGAGAGTTCCCCTCCTTCCTGTTCTCAGCTAGAAATACCATGAGAACAGACTGTCTCACAGTGTTTTCAGACTTCCACTCCTAGTCCCTGCCAAAAGCAGGAAGTGCAGAAGTGGGCGATAATTCTTCTTCTTCTTCTTTTTTTTTTTTCTTTTTAGAACACTTTATTAAAGAGTTTTGGTTGTTACTTGTTTTCCCTCCCCCTGAACCTCATCAGAATTAATTTGAGCAATACTTTCAGTTTACATGATGGTTTGTCAAACAAGGCACAGAAGGGATTTTATTTATCAATGTCACTTGCCTATAAGGTAAAGTAGAAAGAGGCACCAAAGGACTCAGGACGTTAGAGTGGGAGCACCCTGAGGCTTTTCTGACCCCCACTTTTTAAGCTGATGAGAAAATTGAGATGGAGTGATATTACATGGAGCATTTCTTACTCTATCTAGCCAGGGCTCTAACCCAGTGGGGCGGATTCCCTACTCCCCCACAGTAGTGGAACACATCATGTCTCTTGTCCCGGTAGAAACATGACCCCCCACCGCTCCCCACCAACACCCCTCCCCAGGTGAGTCTGCCCTCTTTGGTTTCCTGTTCTTTGTCCCTGTGTCAACCCTTTTCATTTGTGAAGACTGAATGGAGACAGTGTATCCAAAGGACCAGGGAGTACTGTGTCTAAGTATACCATTGGGAAGGAGGGAGGGAAAAGTGGAGGGGGAGGAGGGGGAGGAGAAAGAGGGGGGAGGGAGGGAGAGAGAGAGAGAGAGAGAGAGAGAGAGAGAGAGAGAGAGAGAGAGAGAGGAGGGGAGGGAGAGAGAAGGAAATGTGTGGAGGGAGGAGGGGAGTTAAGGGGAAGAAGGAAAGGAGAGTGGGGGGAGGAGGGAAGCAGGAAGGAAGGAAGCAAAGAAGCAAAGTGAGTCTGAGAAAGGGGAGTGAGGAAAAGCTAGGAAGCAAAGCTGAATGTGAGGCCAAGGAAGCCACAGCCCTACGGTAAACCTGCTTTCTAAGCCCGAGTGAAACTATTGGAACACCAGGTCATTTGAATGTAAACAATACGAAATGGGGTCACAGAGTAGTTAGGGCCCTGATCCATCAGGCTGGCGGCCTTAAAAGAAGAGGAACAGAAAGTGATCTTGCCCTTGTTGGGCACCCAGAATAAAGGGTGCCTGAGGACACCAGGAGAAATTGGCCATAGATCTCAGACTTCCAAGCCTCAAGAATTCTGGGAAATGAGTAAATGTTTTTTAAGTCAGCCAGGCTGTGAAATTTAGTTATCACAGCCTCAGAAGGCTAGTGGATAGATAGATTATCACTGATCAAACTCAGATTCTAGGCTTTTCCTATGGCATGCAAAGTCTCCTAACAGACCTCTCCACACAGCCTGGACACACCTTGTGGGAGCAATGGCTTCTTGGGGTGTTCAGAATCCCAAGTTGCAGATCTAAGGTGCATTAGCATAGGACTCAAAGGAGATGCAGTACTGAGCCACAGGCTGAAGGGAGTTCAGCTCAAGGTCCCAGTAAAAAGCAGGTTAATTCATTAGAAATGACTCAGGGTCCTGCTTGCTTCCCCAGTTAAAGCTGTCTAGTCTAAAGCCCATGAAGTTGGGGCTTCAGGATGCCAATTGCCCCTGCTAAGATCTGTACAGAATTTTGTATTGAATTCTAAGAAAAGTTTAAATAGAGACTGCAAAATTATGCGTGCCTCCTACCCCAAATCTCACTCTTGCACCCATTAAGTATGTATGATATTATCTGGTCTGTGGTAGCCACAAAGACATTAGGAGAAAAAAAAAAGCCAAGACATTCAGGACAAGTAAATGACTGACTATAAACTAGGAACAATTCAAGCAAAGCCATCCAAGGGAGATGAGAGAAGAAAGGGCATTTGTGAACCCACAAAGACTCAGTGGACACATACCAAACCCAGTGTACCTCTCCGGTGTCCCCAAAGACTCTGGATGGTGACATTTTTCACCTGCAGGTAAACATAATTTGTCCAGGGACCTCTTGATCCTGGGCAGAGTACTCAGGGGTAAGTATGTATCTTCTCAATCATTTCCTGCAAGAGTCATGTGGTGTGAGCATGACGGTTCAATGAGCATGAAGTTCAATGTCATTAACGTGAGCTCTGACACCCAAGCCCACTTGAGTCCAAATCCTGAAGGCTGCCAGTTTGTTAGAGCTGGTAATACTGTGATCCAGGCTGAGAGCAGCAGCAGCAGGGGATGGCTGGAGAGGGGATGGGGACAGTGACACTCTGCCGCCTGCATAATAACATCAGCGATTTTCCAAATGGCATTCTGTCCTTGCTGCCTCTCTGCAGGTCCCAGTTTTGTCTTTAGCAGAGTACATGGTGTCTGTGAACAAGTACAGTGCTGTAGGCAACACCAGGCATTGGGGTTCTCGGCTCTCCTGCTTTTCTGGTTCTTTAAAGGTTTTGAGCTCTGCAAAATTGGTAATTTTGAATGCAAGAGCCATTAGTGATCGAGCCAAGCTTTGGACATGCAATTCCACGAGAGCGAGAAATCGTGGGGATTTTGAAAAACTTGGAACTGAATTAATCTTGCTTGGCTACAAAATCTTCATCCTGCCTAACTCTTATGTAATCTCATTGTGGCAGCTCTCCTGTGTGTGTGTGTGTGTGTGTGTGTGTGTGTGTGTGTAATATATATTATATATATGCATATATGGGTAAAATATATCATACGGGCAATATATGTAGGAAATATATAATATATCATATATGGGTAATGTATATGATATCACACACACACACACACACACACACATATGAGCATGTCTGTGTTGGGGGCAATGAATGATCATATGCCACCCTCTCCTTTGGCTGTGAGTGTAACAAGAGCAACTAAAAGACATGTTGTTTTTCTTCCTTTATCTTCCAAAAAGATCAACCAGAAACCCAATATGAAAGAGGCTAATGCAGTACTAAGTTTGCAAATTTAAATTGAGCCCTGCAGTCAAGGTATGCAACGTTTCCATAGCAACCTTAGCTCTCATCTTGAGGATTTTCAGTCCTATTAAAGGCACTAAACTCATACAGTTATATATACCAGTGTGGCCGAACTTAAGGTGGAGGCTTATTTTCCACATTTTAATTATAGGTCATTCCTCCTGCTGTGGGTGGGTATACCTGTGTCATGGGGTTGGGGAGGGGGCTTGGATAAATGGATAGTGTAAAGCACCAGGTTGATGTGTTTTGCTCTTCTCTTGGTTTTTCTCCCTTTATGTTACATTTACTCGGTACCCTGGATTCTGAAAGTGAGAAGGATAGTGAAGTAGCTGCTATAAACCACCCCAGGAAGGTACCTTGCTATAATCCATGGTGCTACCTCCAAAACAATACAAAGTCAGTATCCCCAGGAGGCCCTCTGGGAAAGGCAGGGAGGGCCATTTAGTGGCATAGTTGCGTAGCTGGTTCCATGCTGGGTTTCTGCATCAGTTTTTAAGAAGTTTTGAGTATGTGTTTGATAATATATATGTGGGGTGTGTGTGGGGTGTGGGTGTGTGTGGGTGTGTGTGTGTGTGTGTGTGTAAGTATATGCCCACGTGCATGCATGCATGCACATGTGATGTGTTTGCAGGTGTGCTCAGGTGCCATAGCACATGTATGGAGATCAAAGACTAACTATAGGTCAATAGTCCCACCTTGTTTGAGGCAGGGTCTCTTTTGTTAGACACTAGGCTATCAGGCTTATGAGCTCCCAGGGAACCTCTGTCTCCTCCTCCCTTCTCCCCACAGGAGTACTAGGATTAGATTCATGTTACTGTATCTTGTTGTTTGTTTTTTGTGTTGTTTGTTTGTTTGGTTTCTAAACAGGGCTTCTGGAGATTCGAACTCAGGTCCTCACATTTTCATGGCTAGTGCTTTAGACACTGAGCCATCTCCTCAGCCACTGTATCACACTTAGTTGTTGGCACAGAAATAGGAATAGGCACCGGACTCAAAGAAAGCCAACCCCTGGAGGAGAAAGACACTGCATCTCTCCTTGGTGAAGTTGGAGTGGAAAATTTAGTAAAACCTCAAGTCAGCTGGAAAGGAGAGCTGTGCTCGACTTTTCAGGAGCCATCCATGAAAAAGAAAGAAAAGGACATGTGTAATGAACATTTCCCTGGTGGAAAAAAAGAAGTAATAATTGCAGATCCTTGCTAGCAATGTGGATGCTGCTCAAGTGACTGCAGCAGACGGAGATGGCAAAGATGCAGGAAGGTTCACCGAGTCTTCCCAGCACACAGCACTGTTGGGCAGTCACAGAGAGCTGGAGACAGTGTTGGGGGAGGCAGGGAAGCGTGTCTTCAATGCACTTTTAGTCTGAAATAGTACCAGGGTGTCACAGACATACAGAAACTCTGAATGAAACAGACAAATGGATGTGGCAGAAGGCTCACAGCAAAACCAGCCTGTGAGGATGGGGCTATTTTTAGGCGCCTAATGAAGAAAGCAGCTGTATTCAGAGAGGCTGTCACTCGCAGCTTGTGGGACCAATTTGTTCTGTTCCAGGGTTCCAGCATTGATCAGCAGTCGGCCTCCTCTCGGATGCCCAGGAAGGGGCTCCACATAGTAATTACTGCTGCTTTGGGGTTTTCTTTCAGAGTTTAGAGAAGATGTTTAGTTAATAGACCCATTAGAATCAGGGAATATAAGAGAAACAATGAGCTATTCCGGGGCCCTTCTGGAGCAAGCCTGGCCCCATAGAAACTCGTTTCAAAGCCTTAAGGCGCAGAGGACAAAACTCCAGCGTGCTCGCTCTATGACCTAAGTAGCCAGGCTCTGTCTCTTTTGTTCTCTTTGACCTAAGCTGCTAAGCAAGAGTATAGAAGGCAGACAACATCGCCGGGAACTGCAGGGCAAGCTGGAGAGTGACCCACTTTTGGAAACAAAAGCAAGCAAGAGAGAATGCCTTCAGGTCCCATGCAGAGCACCGAGGGGGTCTAGGTATGGAACAGGGAAAAGTTGCTCCCTCAGTTCCTGGGGAGGTGGAGTTGCGTCATCCTAGGTGGGATAACAGTGTGTCTCCTGTTCTTGTCACACAATGCGGTGTTGTTTGTACCTGAACCCTTTCTGGGATTCTACAGAGAGCCACAGACTCCAGATGTCACCTGCATCAGATTGCTCTGATTTTCAGTGGAGGGGTCCTTTGCACTTCTGGTCTCAGAACCTTGTTTTATTTGCTTATTATTGTAGGGGGTGGGTGGGTATGAGCATGCCACTGTGCATGTGCAGAGTGCCGAGGTCCACTTTGTACATCAGTTCTCTCCTTCCATCTTTACATGGGCTCTAGGAATTGAACTCTTGTTACCAGGCATATGCGTCAGGCACCTTGATTGAGTATCTTGCTGACCCATTAGTTTTAAATATTTAACTTTTTGCCAGAAACTATGCATTGTATTGGAAAGAGCATGTGAAAACTCATGAAGATACAATAGTCCTGCAATGAGGGCCAGAAATCCTCCCCACAGATCTGAACCCTTCCCTACCTCAAAAAAAAAAAAAATGGAAGAAGGGTCTCGAAAGGTACTGACAAGCAGCAATGGAAATCAGAATTGGCAGAGATCAGGACTCCCCATTCCAGGCACACCCTGACTCCTCACAGTGCAGAGGTACCCAGGTAGAGCTTGGGAGTCCTCAGCACCTTCTAAGTTCAACCCAGCTTGAGACATGTTTGCAGATCTCTTCTATCTTAAGAAGGGATGAACGGGAGGGAGTGGATGCTTGTAGACAAATGGTGTATCCTGACACAGGAGGGTGAGTCAGTTCTCTTCATGGTTGTGGGTCTTGAGAGGCTATCTATGTTCCAGTAGACGGTCCTCCACACATGCACATATGGGCAACATTAAGTCACTGGTGGTTATTAGAGAGAAGGGGGGGAGGGAGAGAGAAAGAAAAAAACATAAATAGAGGGAAGGGGAGAAAGGAGGACTGAGGATGTAAACAAGAAAACATTGTCTTCTGTAGAGCCAGAGTCCTCTTGGGAGACCCCAATCCTGGACTTATATGATCTATAAGGCACATTGGAGTCCATGATAAACAACTTTCTGTCTTCTTCTGACACTTGGACACAAGAGATGTCAGGCCCTTCCTAAAGCTTCTGGGGAGCTTTATAAAGACCCCAATGCCCAGGTCCACGCTCAGATGGCTATGCCAGGCTCTCAGGAGATGATCCAAGCCCTCATCATTTTCTACCAGCCACTGTCGCAACTCAACTTCAGTTCCTTCTTGTGTTCCCCTCCTTGTCCCAATTTGAAATGTTCCTTCAGTAGAAAATGCACACTGACTTACTATAAATATAATATAAATTTACAAATAAAAATATAAAAGATTTAATATAAATATAAGTGAAAAAGGAACAAAGGGCCAGGGAGACTGAGCAGGAGGTGAAGGTACTTTCCTCCAAGAATGGCAACCTAAGTTTGGTGCCTGGAACCCACATAGAAAGAGACAACTGACTCCCATAAATTGTCTTCTGATGACCACTTGTACGCTGTCACAATCACAACACATACACATACACACACACACACACACACACACACACGCTAAAATCATAATTCCAGAAGATGAAGAAAAATCAAAACAAATGAATGTAAATTCTCATTAAAATCATTTTAGTTGACTTTACATTGAAATAACACTTCAGAGCTGTTGAGTGAAATAAAGTGTATTGATAGAGCAGTTTTGCCTGTTGCCATGTGCTTGGCTCCTGTGGCTCATCTCTATTCAGATGTGACAATTTCTATTAGATGGATGTTGTACTGGACACGGTTCACACTCCTGGAGCTCTTCATCTTTGGCATTCCTTTCTGCAGTCTGGGAGAGCTTGCTGCATTTAACCTTTTCTTCTCAACTACATTCCAATACTGGGGACACTGTTATTCTCTGCACCTCTCCCATGGTGGGGCTTCGAGTAAATCTGAAGTGTCTAGACAGAGAATCTGCTCAACTTAGAGCATAGCTTGGATCTTGGGTGGCCCCAAAAGATCTATACTAAAGGCTTGGCCCCAGGATTTGTGATGCTGGAAGATGGTGAAGGCTTTAGAAGGTGGGACCTATTGGGAGACCTTGTAGTCATTAGGAGATCACCCTTAAGGGAAATTGTGGATTCCTAGCCCCCTCAAACACCCCCAGTTTGCTCCACCATGTGACCCCTCTGCCTCATTTACGGGTCTAAAATCTTGGGGCCAACCAGTCATTAGGGAATAGAAACTCCAAAATGAGAATCTCAAATAATCCTTTCCTTCTTATAAGAACATTGTCTAAGGGTTGTTGTCACAGTAACAGAAAGCACATATGGTTTTAAATTCCCCAATAGCTATGTAGGCCAAGTGCAAAGCGAGGCATTAAAGGGGTACTGAAAGTCTCAGAAAGCATCTCAAACTAAAATTGCCTCCAACACTCTACTATACGACCACTGGAAAGATTTTGGGGGGCCTGAAGATATGAGCTGGCCCCAAGCCTTTACCTAATGTTTGCTTTATAAATTCTTAATCTTCTAAACACTCTTACTACTTGTGCAAAGACATGATGTGAGACGTCAGGATTCAGAATGGGAAATTCTTGTTGTTAGTTTGGGGTTTATGTGCAAGATTTGCACAGACCAGGGTAGTGATGATATGGCTCACTTGGGAAACTGTTTACTGTGTACACACAAGGCCTCAGTTTGGATCCATAAAATCCAGACACAGAGGCATTCTCAGCAACCCAACTCAGGGAAGAGGCTGATGGTCCCTAAAGCTCTCTGAACAGCTCATCTAGTCAGGGGGTTAAGCTCCAGGTTTAGGGAGAAAATCGGGTTCAAAAACTAAGAGTAACTGAGGAAGACTCCAGAAATCAATCTCTAGCTTCTACAAGTGGGTATGCACACATGCACCCGCATGCACATATACTCACGGACATGGACATGCAACACACCACAACACACACACACACACACACACACACACACACACACACACACACACCCTTAAAAACACAGACTCATTCATACATTGTGGTGGTTTGAAAGAAAATGGCCACCAAAGGGAGTGGCACTATTTGGAGGTGTGGCCTTGTTGGAGTAGTTGTGGTCTTGTTGGAGTAGGTATGGTCTTGTTGGAGTTGGTGTGGTCTTGTTGGAGGAAGTGTGTCACAGTGGAAGCAAGCTCTGAGGTCTCATATATGCTCAAGTCATGCCAGTGAGACAGACCACTTCCTGTTGCCTGCAAGATGTAGGACTCCGAGCTACTTCTCTAGCACCATGTCTGCCTGAAGGTCACCATTGACCCACCATATTGATAATGGACTGAACCTCTGAACTGTAAGTGAGCCCCCCCAATTAAATGTTTTCCTTTATAAGAGTTCTCATGGTCATGGTGTCTCTTCACAGTAGTAGAAACCCTAACTAAGACACACACATACTCACACACACACTCACTCATGCACACACACACACACACACACACACACACACACATACACACATCCTTAAAAATATAAACTCACTCATATACACACTCATGCACTCATGGTAGAAGTAACCATCTTATTAAATAAGAAACACAGAGCCAATGCAGAGATGAAAGCCCAAGAGGTCAGAGCTAAGAGCCTTACCCCTCACTGTTGCAGCTATCCTCTTCAGCCAAGAGAGCTACTTCCTGTGTGTTTGTCTTTATATAGACTTTCTGTTCTGCCTTCTCATTGGTTGTAAACCCAACCACATGACTGCCTCATCACTGCCTGTCTGTACAGACCTCCAGGTCTTCTATGGTTGGTATTGAGATTAAAGGCCTGTATCTCTATGCAGGCTGTATCCTTGAACACACTGAGATCCACCTAGCTCTGCCTCCCAAGAGCTGGGATTAAAGGTGTGCACCACCACCGCCCAGATTCTGCGATGGTTTGCTATTAGCTCTGACCCCCAGGCAACTTTATTTATTAACATACAAATAAAATCACATTTCAGTACAAATAAAATATTACCATACTCACACACAGGACAAGGAAAGGCATATTGAGAGGAGAAGCTGGAAAGAGAAATGAAACTAGTTGAGGCATCCACAAATACATGTACTAGACAACTAGAAACTCATAAGCATCTAGAGTTCTCCCAAGCAACTAGAGAAAGCTGGGACTCAAGAAAGATTGTCTATTGAACAATTTCGATGAAAGAAAATTAGTCCTTTTAATAACTGTGTATTTTTGCCTTTAAATAATAACTCCTCTGGGTATGTTTTAGAGAGAGTTTTATTTACATAAATTTGACTTAATCGCATCCACATTATTGACTGTAACATCTTGTTTCCCAGAAAGGGCGGAAAATTTTTGGGAATAATGACAGGATTGCTTTGTTACGGCCCTCACTCACTCCTAGTCTACATGCCTTGGGAATTTCAACAGTTTTTCAACCTCTCTGTGGGTGCTGATGCTTCGTATCAATGAACTGTGTGGGTGGCCAGTACTTAACTCAGACCTGGGTGCTTGGCATGCTTTTCACCCAGGGCAATACCAGAAACTGATGAATTCTGGGTGTTTCTGACAGTCAGTCCCTCCCTCTGCTGACAATAGCACCTCGAAGTGCTAGGACCCTTGTCTAAGGTTGACACGGTCACCCCAAGGATCATTTTTTCCATGTGAGGCCAACTTAAGGGTTCTTGGATATTCTCTTTCCTCAGTCCATGTGACCTCAGAAAGTGAGCAGTAGTTAGGTGATAGTCAACCTCTTCGTTGATGTGACCAAATACCCAAGGCAAACAAGTTACAGGAAGAAGTTTCAGCTCACACTTCCTTTTCATCAACAGCCAGTTGTCTCCATTGCTTTAGGGCCCAAATTGAGACTGAAAGTCTTGGAGCTGCTTGATCATAGCAGCAGGAAACAGAGAGAGTGAGAGAGAGTGGCTAGAGGCAGGACAGATCCTTCAAAATCCCACCCCGGGACTGACTTACTGGACCTCACATCCTGATGATCTATCCAGCTAGGAACTCACCAGTGTGTGAGTTGAAGAGGTTAATGTTGTCAGGGGCCAATCACCTGTCACCAGCCCTGGGCTGGCAATAACATCTTGAACACGTGGCACAAAGGATATTTAAACCATAACAACAGGACACACATGTTCTGTAATGTTATGGTAAACTTAGTCCACAACTTCTGGAAGGTCTCTCTCCATCTGACTCAGCCTGTTTCCCCCCTGAAGTCAGTTCTGCTTATGCTGTGCTTAAACTTGAGAATGCCTCCCTCCCTCCCCCTCCCTCCCTCCTCCTCCCTCCCTCCCTCCCCCTCCCTCCCTCCTCCTCCCTCCCTCCCTCCCTTCTCCTCAGTCCCTCCCTCTCTTCCTCCTTCCCTTCCTTCCCTTTCCTTTATTTTTGCTTTTTATTTTGTTTTTTGGGAACAAGGTCTCAGTCTGTAGTGCAGGCTGACCTGGAATTCACTATATAGCCCAGGCTGGCCTACTATCTCAGACGCCTAAGTGCTGGAATTGCAGGTGTATGCTGCCATAACTTTGATCCCCTTACTCGTTTCACACTCAACATATGAAATTCCTTGTGTGTGTGTGTGTGTGTGTGTGTGTGTGTGTGTGTGTGTGTCTGCACATATACAGGTCAGAATAGGATGTTGCCTTCTTCCTCTATAGCTCTTGAGACAAGGCCACTCACTGAACTAGAAACAAGCCACTCAGCATGTCGGCTGGTCAACAGATTCCTGAGATCTAACCTTCTCCATACCCTAGTGCTCAGGTCACAGACTCACATAATCAGGCCTGGATTTTTATGTCGGGATTTGAATTGCCATGTTTTCACAGCAAGTGTTCTTATCCACGGCACTGTTACCTCAGCCCTGAAGCGCCTAATGTCGAAGATCCCACATAAATGACATGTAACTCATCTTCTAATTCTTTCCCCTCCCTTTCTCCTGCCTTCTTTTTCCTTTATTCCTCGATTTCTAAAAACAAAATTACACCCCCCCTAAAAAAAACCAATAGGGTTGCTAGCACTACACAATACCCAGAGATATGCCAGATTTAATTAGATAGCCCTTTCAAAAGTATGCTAACGTCCAGGCAATTTGGCATGCATCCAAACTAGAAAACTTGAATCATTTCTATCTGTTAGTTTGCTAATTTTGAGCTTTAAATGCCAAAAATAAAAAATAAAAAAAGGAAGCCAGGAAGCCAGACATAATATTCATGCCTCTAATCCCAGCACTCTGGAGGCTGAGGCAAGAGAATCTGGAGTTCAAGGCTAGCTTGGGCTATCTAGTATTTCTAGACCAACCTGGAATACCTGTGTGAGACCTTGTCTCAAAAAAGTAGGGAAGAGATCAAAGGCAGATGACAAAGTTATCATGTTTTTGAAAACTTCTTTGTAAATAGCTTAGATATATATATATATATCCAAGTCCCAAATAAAATCTTGGGGGATAGTAGATCAATCTCTCTCTCTCATTCTGTATATTCTCTCTATATATATATGCGTGCGTGCGTGCGTGCGTGCGTGCGTGCGTGCGTGTGTGTGTGTGTGTGTGTGTGTAATTTTATTTTTAGGTGGGTGTGTATATGTGAATGCAGGTGACCTAGAGGGCAGAAGAGAGTGTTGGGTACACTGCAGCTAGAGTTATAAGCTGCCTAAGGTGGGTGCTGGGAACAGAACCCTAGTCTTCTACAAAAGCAGTATGTGCTCTTAACTGGTGAACCATCTCTACCCTTAACTCTGTGTTTTAGTGTTAAAGTTACTAGTGAGCTGTGAGAGAATAAAGTCATTTCATGAAAGAGAAACTTGAACAAAGGGGCAGCTTGGAATGCATCTTGGCATGAGACAGACAAGGCATGAAGAAAAAACCTACACCTGGCACTCTCCTTCCTTGGAGCGAAGCTGCATTTTACAGGAGGCATAATTAGCTTCGACGTTCTCCAATCCTGTCTGTCTAGCTAATTCTATAGAGACAGGCTATTTAGGTATTCCACAAACACCGTGCTGGTAGTGCTTGTGTGTGAAAACTCAAGGCCTTCCAAAGATTTTCCAGGATGGCAGGGAACTGCAGCGAATCGGCAGGGTACGAGTGAGTAGCTTGTGTCTGAGACTTTGTTGCAATACCACGCCTCATCCGGAGGTTATGAAGATTTGCTTCTGAGGCAAACGTTCTGTCAAGGTTCCAGCAAGGGCTCAGGCTGACCTCTGAGATAAGCAATATAAAGTAGAAAACTCATAGTGCTCATATACCTGTAGTGCAGGGCTTCAGTTACAAGGAATGGTAGATACAGAACGCCATGTTCAGAGAAGCCTTCGGTAAGGCAGACTCCCACAGGGAGGCAGCCTCTGTGCATGGCTCTGAGTTCACACATCATCCATCACCATGTGTCATTTTCCAGGTGACCAGGAGCAAACAAGAAATTGAGCACAATTTTACAGTAAAATACAGGTCTACAAGTTCCTATGGACAGAACCAATGGTGCTGCATGGATAGCCACAGTGGGAGCCAATCTTCCCAGATAGTTGTAAACTAACAGCAGTTCCCTAAGAAAGTCAGTGACCTGGGCTTCTGCCTTCATGGTAGGTGCAAAGCTGTCTGAGGCTTGTATCTCCTTGCTTTTAAATGCAGTAAACTACCAACCTGCTGAGACATGAGACTTACTCATGTACCATTTTCTGATCCTAACATTATGTACCAAGAGTCCCAAGAGAAGGCAGAGGAGATAACTCAGTTGGTAAAGTTCTTGCCTTGCAAGCACAAGAGCTTGAGTAGGATCACCCAGTATATAGCTATAAAATCTGGGTGTGCTGAGCTTGTAATATGAAAGCTAGGGAGGAGGAGCAAGGTGGGTCCCTGAGTTCAATTGCAAGCCAGACTTGCCTACTTCTAGAACTCCAGGCCAGTAAGAGACCACGTTGCCCCACCCCCACTCCCAAAAAGGAATCAAGGTGGACAGTCAGTCAGTCAGTCAGCACCCAACAAACATCTAACATATGCAGACACAGCCCAGGGTTCATGAAAGGTCTCCAGTTTCCTAGAAAGAACTTGTTAGGGAAGTGGAGATGATGTGCTGGATGTGGGGTTGAAAGGAGGATGTAGGGTGAGGGTTAGTGCAGGCAGAAAGAAATATATACATTTAGGATCATGGGAATATCTGAAAAATGCTATGGGACTCAGCCCCGAGGAGGGTCCTCCTTCATGCCTGTTCTTTCTGACAAAGGGAACCCATGCTTTTTCTTGTCACCCCCACTGGGTTCCAAAGCATCTTCCACTGCTCAGTATCCGTGGAAGCATTGGATGCATCTGCCTCCGAGAAGCTCTTTAATTTCAGGGAGACCTAGAGAGCAACGTGTAGCAGTTCCATCCTCTCCTCATCAGAGATCCAACCTCCAGGATTTTTTTAGTGCTAAGAATAGACCCAGCAGACACTAGGCCCACACTGCCTGGTCACTTCCTGGGTGGGTTTCCCTCCCTCTCTCTCATCTGCTTGGGCACAGCCCACAGCCTGCTGCTGTCTTTTCCAGCTCAGAGTAGCAGAGAAGAACACGTACCAGGTTACCAGGGCTGTGGCACTCAGCTTGCCCAACCACTCTTTAGCTGCAAAAAGAGGATATTGGGAGTTGGGGGTATAGCTCACTTGGAGAGCATGTGTGGGGCCCTGGGATCCAGCATCCCAAATCAATAAGACCAAGTAAGATGTAGAAAACAAGACTGCTTACCACAAATATGGTTATGGTATAAACTTTATTAATATGTGGACAGTGTACGAATCACTACCTGGAAGGTAGCAAACACTCAGTAAATGTCAATGGTGACTTTCTTCTTATTAAGAAAAACATCATGGCTGACCAGTTTGGGAATGATCACATTTACTTTCTTTCTTTTAGACAGAGTCTCATATATTTCAGGATAGCATTGAAATCTCTGCGTATCTACAATGGCCTTGAACTCATGATCTTTCTGCTCTTCCCATGTGCTGGGCTCACAGGAGTGGCCCACCACACTCTAGTTGTGCCATGCTAGGGATCAAACTCAGAGCTCTGTATGTTAAACAAGCTCTCTACCACTGAGCCATATCTCCAGTCCAGCCTTAGAAAAGATGACTCCAGTTTGACCAATCATCTGGCTGCGGAATTTGTTGTACTATCAAGGTGGGAATTCCAAGTAGGCAAAGCCTGGTTGAATCAGTCGGTGGTTCTGGGCTAAGGTCTCATACATGTACTGGACTGATGGACCAGAGGCTTGTGGCTCTGGGTCCTGAACTGAACAATATGAGGCAGAAAGATTTACTGTTCTTGGTGCTCTTTCAGGTGCTGATGATCCGGTCCTGGACCTTAACACTCAGTGGCCCTGTCCCTGGTAACTATCAATCATACCACTTTGTAGCCTCAGAAGGTATGCTGCATGTAAAGACTCTTAGCTCCTAAAAGTGAAGCCATTACAATTCCCACTTCTTGGGTATCTTGACCATTGGTTCTTAGGTCTTGGCAGCTCCCTGAAACCCTTAAGTGGGCTTGAACCTGCAGCTTCTAATCTGCAGCTCTTCAGAGCCTTTAACAGCTTTGGCTTCATGCCTCTTCCCGCCTTTTTCCATCATCTCAATCCTGTCTGCTCTCTGTTGGTTCTCTGTCCTTCTGCAGCCTTCTCATGGCTAACAAGACTGCTGCACCATCCAGACAGCTGCTGCTGCATCCTCTGCTGACTCCACCACCGCCTCCTCTTTGTATTTCCAGCTTAGGTGACTCTATTCATAATACAGGTCTCAAGCAGGCAAGGGAAGACCATTCTGGAAAAGCAGCCTTTTGCAGGGCTTAATGTACCACTGGAGGGCATCACGTGAGAGTTATCTTGTAGCTGGCTTGGAAAATGAACTCAACGGCCTGGTTACATAATTGGGGAGGTGTTTGTGGCATGGGTGGGATGTGCACAGGGAGGGTTGCACTCGCATCCGTGATAACACACTTGGAATTCCACCAATCACAGGCCCTGCAGAGGGACCAATAGCAAGTCCTGCATCGCACCAATCACTGCCTTCTTACTGAGTTACTAAGGAGGGAAGAGAGCAATTGAGAATATCTGTGGGTTCCTCTGGAGTCCTGCCTAGAAGGCTGCCTTCCAAGGCTGAAATAGGCTGTCTGGAGTAGGCATGACTGTTGCAAGACCTCCTGAAGCAGGACTTGCAGCCTTGGCTGCAAAATTCCTTGCACCTGGAGTCTTCTAAGGTGTCCATGGAGGAACAGCTGGACTTCGGTTGTGACTGTCCATTAAGTCGCTCCAAGGATAGCTGCTCAGATGACAGCTGTCCTCTCAGGCCTTTCAGGCAGAAGAGTTATCTGTCAAAGGTCTATTCCAACAGCTTTATTCAAAGAAAAAGAGTAATAAATACCCAACTTGCATTCTCAACAACATTTACCAGTGGCCAAGAATATTTAGTAGTGTTTAAACCTCTTTCCCCATGAATCTGCTCTGTCTCACTAAGAGAGTGGTCAATGAACTTTTTTCATAAAGGGTCAGATAGTAAGTATTTTAGACCTCACAAGCCATGGGATCTCTATCAAAGCTACTCAACTCTGTTGCCTTAGGCAATATGCAAATGAAAAAATATGGCTGTGTTCCAATAAAGTTTTATTTACAAAACAGTTAGAGGCTGTTTATCAGGCCCTGTCCTAGATGTCAAGTTCTGAGAGACAAGGACCATCATGTACTTATGTCTACTACTCAGCATTTTACCTAGCACAGAGTTTGTGCTCTTGTTCTAATTGTTTGTAAGAGAATGAATAAAAACTCAAGAGGAAGTGGTTTTTCACTCTTTTAAACACTAGGCTTTGACACTCTTTTCAGACCATGAAATTCGTGATTCTATGTTCTGCCAAGAGACATGTCAAGAGTTCCTAGGAATGATGCTGCATGCCCATCTTAGGCTGCAGGCTCTCTAGGCAAAGAAGTGTTCTGTCCTAAACAAAGACTCAAAACTACAATGTCAGAGATGCCGATAGCTCAGACTTGACAGTGGGATAGCCATTGTGAACTCAATCGGCTGAAATATAGCTCAGTGGTGAAGTGTCTGCCTCTACTATATTATGGACTTGAGCATGACAAGAGCAGTAGGCCATGCTCTTGGGCTGGGAAGCTGAATCTCGTGTTGCATTGCTCCCAGGATTATGGGAGAGGTGATTCAGAACACTGGTGGGGGCTAGCTCTGGAATGAGACAGTGCATGGGCCAAAGGGACTGATGCCAGTGACTTCTGTCTTTCTAATTTCAATTCTTTCTCTACAGATTGGAAAGAGTAATATGATTGACCTCCATGGTTCATGTGGAGATGAAAAGGGATGGTGCCCAGCACGTTGCCTATTTAACAATCACACAAGAATTGGCTTTGTTATTTCTATACCAGCACACCGCTCCACCGAGGTAATTGCCCAGTGCTGCATTGGTCTGCGTCTGAGTAGACAGTGAGGCATGTGTCTAAGGACAGCACTTGCCAGTACTCTGCAGGAACAAGGGCATCAGACAATGCTTCCTCCTGCATTTCACTTCCTCCGTTCTCCCCCCCCCCCTTGGACTTTTCCATGTCAACAGTAGGGGGCAGTGTTCCAGAAACTGGGGCATCTTCCAGAACCTAAGGAATGGGCTCCCAAGTTTTACACACAGGAGAGGCAGAAACTGTCTCTCAAGCCCCTGAGAACAGGGAGTTTCAACAGGGGAAAGAGTCTGGGCACTTTTTCACATGAGCTACGTGGAGCAATTTCCCTTCCCATTTTACAAAGAGTAGCTGCGAAGCATCAGCCAATCAAAGCCTCGTGGTGCCTCTGACTCCTCACTGGATAGCAGGAGGTCACCCTGTGAGGACTGTGGAGGGCATAATTCAAACAAGGGTCAGGGGACTTGGCAAAAATATAGCATGATATAGGTAGGGTGGCATCGCTTAATAGGGCTGATGATGGGGGTACAAGATAACAGTATCAGCCACCGCGGGTCTAAAATGGTTTTAAGAACAGCTCTGCCCAGAGGCTAAATGACCTCAAAGCACCTTCCAACGCTCTGATTTTCCATGACTACAGGAAAGGCTCATCAATTTCAGAATAATAGGGCAGGAGTTAGTGGCAGAGCCCATGTGAATTAAAGAAGAGACGGGCTTTATTGCAGCCAGAACACCAAAACCAGCCCTGTTAGCTAGAAAGAATTTAAATGACCTTACATCTTTATAAGACGTTTGCTTGAAAACATACAGGAAGCCGTGGCAGCACACACATTCTGCACTCAGGACTAAAATGGAAGGATCAGGAGTTTGAGGTAAGTCTAAAAAGACCCTGTTACCACTCCCACACCCAAATAAACATGCCCAAATGCAGGGTCCAGGGAAAGGAAGAAAGAAAAGAAAACCAGGTATAAAGAAATGGAAATAAAGCTAGGCAGGTGGCACATGCCTGTAATCCCAGTTTTCAAGAGGCAGAGGCAGGAGAACAGTCAATGTATTCTAGACCAGCCTGATCCACATAGTGAGTTCCAAGGCATCTGGAGTAACATAGGGAAACTCTGCCCTAAAAGTCTGGGAAAGAAAAAAAAAAAGGATGTAAGTGATTGATCACTGTGTATAGTTGAGTAGGTACTGACAGAGGGTCCCACGTTCTTGAAAGCCCGAATTCTCTTCATCACTATGCATATTTTCAGCAGTTTGGGCTTTCCCCGTATTTGACGAGACAGACAAGGACAGCACTGACTATCGTTTGGGCAGAAAATGCCATCTTCAAAGATACTTCAAATGCAAACTTCAGTACTGTCCAAGTTACAGCCATTTCTGCTCCAGTTTCTCCATTCTGCATTCCTACAGGCTGTAGGTCCCCATGCTACACACTCTCCAAGAATGCTGAGGCCAGGGACTCCCAGTCTGTTGAGGAGCCTAGCCTTGTCAGAGTGCTATGACCTCTCACTTACTACCCTTTCACCCTAACCAGGTGCAGCTGGCCACTGGGCTCCTAACAAAGCCCTGCAACCAAATTGACCAAAAGGAAAGCAAATAAAGTTGAATGAGCCACCGGTGCTGACGATGGAACCAGGCCTGCAGGAACTTTAGCCGAGGTCCAGACCTTCCAGTCCTGGTTGCTGGGTTGACAGCCAGTGGCTGTGAGCACAGGCACGTAGCTGGTATGGTCAATTGGGGTTACCCCAAAATGACCTTTGTAGCGACTGGCCTGGTGCTTACAGGTCATACAGACAGATAAGCACAGGGCAGAGGTTCAAGTGCCACCGTGTGACTCCTGCTGACCCAGACGAGTGTCCTGGAGAAGGGACGTCGGGCTGAATGGTCTGGGCTCCAGTAACCGTTTGCTCACTCTTGTTCCTCTGTGTCCCTGGCTTCCAACTCAGGAGTTGTGCTTTGTGAATGAAAGAATGAATACTGGCTTGTTGAACAAGTAGGAAGTTCTGGACCACAGAAAGGCATGTATTGAGAAGTCTAGGCCAGAGGAGATTTGCAAAGGTAAAGTGGAGGAAGTAGAGTGCATTTGTTGTACGGGAAGTTTGCCGCTGAGTCCACGTGCCACACTGGGTAGTGCTCACCCCTCAACCAAAAGGGAGCCCCCTACGCCCCCTCTCGGCACCCATGTGATGTGTACCAGGTACATTTATGCCATGGTGGGAATGGTTGTTTTTCTGTTCTAGGGCACTGGAAGAACAGCTCAGGATTGCTGAAAGCCATTCGCATTTTAAGGTCAGCTGAACCTGTGCATCTGGTAGGTGACTCCTGGACAGCTCTTGGATGTCTCTTGGAGTTTCAGGGGGGATTTTAGTTCATCTCAACCTCAAAAAGAGGAAGAACCATGCCACCACAGGCCGGCATGTGATTAAGAATGATCAGCATTTGACTCTAAACAACACTCGAACTAGCCAGAGCCTCCTAATTTCATAACAAAATCGGGAAAAGGTTTTCATGAGCCCCTATAGCACCTGAGATCATTCTGCATTTGGAAGAGGCCTGGGAGAAATAAGGTCACAGGGCCTTGTTTAGCATGAGGCTGGTATGCAGTAGCTTTTTCTCTCTCTCTCCTCTCTCTCCTATTAAACACACCATCTGGATGCAAGCTCACCATCTGGAAGAACCTCAACTGGGTTCCAGATGAATCTTCCTTTGATCCAATAGATATGGACAGTAGAATACTGAGAACAGACTCTAGTTCAGATTCTGAGCCGGCTGAGGGAGTGAATATTTCAGAACACGGGCTCAAACCAAGCACTGCACGGATGGCTGAGGAGCAGACTCTTCCGCAAGAAAAATTCAACCAGGAGAAAGAGAAAGGCGCCCTGAGGAAGTCTGGGCAACGTACTAGTACTACAGAACTCAGGAGAACCCGGAACACTTACAACCCCATGGGTGACACCTGGGAGTGCTGTTGTTTCAGGTTTTACTCTGTTTTCACAAAGAGGTCACAGTCTGTTCTCATTGTCTCGCACTTTTGAGAAGGGGAGGAGAAAAAGTTAAAGATTAGCTTCATTTTTTTTCACCCCCGTGGCTGCCAAGCCACTCCATGCGCAGTGCCACCCAGACGGGAGAAAGCACGCCGAGTGCAAAGGGGCCCGGTGCGTTTTCACAGCCACCTTAGCAGCCTTGAAGCTGAGATCTGAGGACTGGGGTGGCTTCACCAGGCACCAGGCCCCGCTAAGGGAAGCAGGAGAAGTGCAAGGGGGAGGTGCTACATTGCATGTGTACAGCAATAGAGTGGGGGTGGGGAATTGGCTCCAGGACACCAATGGATCCCCAAATTCACAGATGCTCAACTCTCTTATGCAAATGGCATATGTAATATTTGCATATTTTCTAGGCACATTCTCTCATATACTTCACTTTTTGTTTTATTTACTTTGGGTATTTGGGTGGGTGGATGAGAATGTACCACAGTAAGTGTGGGGACGGCAGAGGACAACTTAGGGAAGTCAGGGTTTTCCTTCTACCAAGTGGGTCCTGGGAATCAAACTTGGGTGCTCAGGCTTGGGGACAGGCTCCTTTGTCCTCTGAACCAACTTGCTCAACCTACTCTCATATACTTTAAATCACCCGTGGGTTATGGGGCTAGAAAGACGGCTCACCCGATAACAGCACTTGCTGAAGAAGCCTGAAGAACTGGTTTCAAATCCCCTGCAAAAGTGGGGCATGGCCACACATACCTGTAGTTCCAGTGCTGGAGGAAGCCGACAAAGGAGGGTTTGACGGTCACTACTAGCCTGGCTCCAAGCTCCCGAAAAGACCCTGTCTTAAAGGACTGCAGTGGAGGGAGTAGAACAGGATAGCAGATAACATCCTCCTCCAACCTTCATGGGTGAAGCAGAGATATAGCCACTGGCTCAACACACACACACACACACACACACACACACACACACACACACATGCACACACACACACACACACATGCACACACACATACACACATGCACACACACATACACACACACATACACACATGCAAACACACATACACACACATACACACATGCACACACATATACACACACACATACACACACATATACACACATATACTCACACACACATACACACACATACACACACATACACACACAAACACACACAATCTGTGGATTATCTCTAATACAATGTGAATGCTGTGTAAACAAATTCTATTGCACAGCATTGCTCCAGGAACAATGATAAGAGATCTGTTACTGTTCCATACAGATGCAGTTGTTTTCCGAATGTTTTTAATCCATCATCCTTGAGTCTGCAAGTGTGCAACTACAGATGTGGGGAACCTATACTGTTGGAATCAGTACTGTGAAGAGGGAGACATATGCAGAGCACTCAGAATGACCCCTGACACTCAGCAGATGTTCATAAACTGTTTGAGTGGTGGTTTAATTTTTAAAAGGCCTTCTTGTTATGGAATATTAAGCACCACAATAGTGTTCTCGTACTTGGGTGTCACAGAACTCAGTGAGATAAGAGGGAACTATATCTTAATATTGTATTGTTCAAATAAAAATGGTGATTGGAGAGTTTCAGTGAAATACACAAAATCTCATGTCTAAAAAGATTGCCACCCTGGACGTGAAAGAGATGTCAATTGGCTTTTAGCTTCAGGAAATCTTTCCTCTGTATGAATTACTTCATTCTTTTACAGCCTCAGTGCCTTTCCTCCCTTTCTTCTGGAACCTACTATAATTCTCTCTCCATGTGCCTGGAATAGTGGTAAAACACTGAGATTCTGGAATTTTCTCTCAAAGAAACAATAGTCCGGATACACACTAACTTGTTATATTTTCTGTTCCTGTGATAAAAATTCTCTGTCAAAATCAATGTAAGGAAGAAAGTTTTCTTTCTTTTTTTGTTTTTTGAGACAGGGTTTTTCTGTGTAGTTTTGGTGCCTGTCCTGGATCTCACTCTGTAGCCCAGGCTGGCCTCGAACTCACAGAGATCCACCTGGCTCTGCCTCCCGATTGCTGGGATTAAAGGCGTGTGCCACCAGCACCCGGCAAGTTTTATTTCTTTATTGTGTCTCACAGATGGGGAGTCTATCATGGTGGGCGAGTCCTGGCAGCAGGAGTTTACCGCAGCTGGTCAAGTTGTGTTTGCAGTCCAAGGGACAGAGAACAATGCTGCTGTTTAGTTGGCTTTCCTCTTTCTATGAAGTCTAAGACCAAAGTCCAGGGAACAGCACTGCCCATGGTGGACCTGTCTTCCCACTCAATTAACCTAACCAGCAATCCCTCATGGGCATGCCCAGAGACTTGTCTCCCTGGGGACTGCAGATCTCATCGGGCTGACAAGTAAGATTAACCATCACACACACACACACACTCACACACACACACACAAAAAAAAAATTTTATATATATATATATATATAGAGAGAGAGAGAGAGACAGAGAGAGAGCTATATTAAATAAGCCCTTCAGATTATTATGGGATAATATTAGGGTCAAATAGAATGTTTCTACTCTTCAATAAACTTTTGGAAATAGCAAGAAGCAGAGAATCATATTTTTTTGGCTATATATTTCATAAATTATATAAACACACTCACAGTATTTCATGTGACTACACAATGGTGTTATTGTACCCAAGTTAGAAAGTGATACAGGGAATCGCCTGCAAAACAGAGGTCTTTCTTTTGTGTGTGTTTAGAGATCATCAACCTCAAGTAAGAAGATTCCAGTGTGAAGTTGTAACTTCAGTTAAGGCCTCTAAAGATTGTCCCCCAAAGGCCCTGCTTAAGAACAGCCTTAATGGGAAGAGAGGGGGATCTGTGATTGGTATATGTAAAATGAACAAAAATTTATTTAAAAAAAAACAGCCTTAACAATTTTTTTTAACTGAGCCCTTTGCAAAGGAAAATTTTCCGTAGTAGCTATAGTCAAGTATTTGTCTAAAAGATGTTTCTTTTTTCCTCTTGGCCACTTTAGCTGTTAGCACAAACCTGCATGCATCGTCCTTAGAGATTCATCCCATATCATAAAACATCATGGAGTTTGTATAACTTTCCCATGCCCAGAAAGTTTTCAATGATTGATTGACTCACTCATTCATTCACTCTATTTTTATATATGTTCATGTTCGTGTGTGTGTGTGTGTGTGTGTGTGTGTGTGTGTGTGTGTGTGTGTACAGTTTAGCAAGTTGGGGACATCCTGGAGTAGGAGCCTGAGGCAGCTGCTCACCTTGTATCTGCACTCAGGAGGCCGAGAGAGGAATACTAGATGGTGTTGCTTCTCTGCCCGTCTCCTTTTTATTCAGTCCAGACCTGAGTCCAGGCGATGCTGCTGCCCACACTCATGTCTTCCCTCCTCTGTTAAAACTTTCTGGAAATACCCTTACAGACATACCCAGAGGTGTAGTTCCATGGTTATCTTAAAGCCAGTCAAGTTGATAGTGAGGATTGCGTGTCCCAGCTGGCTATCCCAAGTTCAGGGGCCCCTGCTTCATCTGTGTGGGCTGCCAGAATCTTTGGCTAACAGGTGGTAAGGCATGACCCTCGGATCTGTTTTCACCTGAACTTGAGTGAGCCAATGTATTCTAAGACCACTTGCAAAAGCTAACAGAAACAAATTCACTGGTCGCTACGGCTCCCTAATTACCTGAGAAAAAGACGAATTTAAATCAACAGCAGTCTTAATCACAGTTCAGAATTTCAAATCTCTGATTTAATGAAAGGCTCCTGACTGGGATGAGAGTTCTGCTCTTCCCTTCATCCTCTGGCTGAGACCATCAACCTCCCAGTCTTCCTGGTCTGTAAAATGAAAGACTCTAGCGGTCCTTCTCCAGGGATCCTTCCTGCTCAGCCTTTCCCTTGTTTAATAGGCCTGTCTAGCCTGCAGTGAATGGATTGTCATTTTAACTGAAGTAGCTCGATGGCTGTGCCCTGGTGAAACACCGTCACCACTATCATACTGCCGGAAGTATGTGATGACAACAAGTGACAAACCGCTCCACTCCCTGATCAGCTCCGCAGTTACCTTCGGAGATGCACAGAGCACCAACTGGGCTTGAATGAAGGGCAGGTCTTTAAATAGCAAGGATCAGGTCCATACTGTTTGCTTGTGTTTGGAGGGGAAAGAGAAATGGGAGGATGAAGCCCGTGTGGTCTCTGCTCTCAGAGTCCAGACCTGAAAGGAGATGTGGTCTCAAATACAGCTGCTCTGTAGTCAAGTTTGAAGTGGGTTATCATGTGAGAACCTCATGAACAACACACGAAGGATGGAGCAGTTAATTCTGCCTACGAAGGAAAGGGAAGAGGGTGTCCCAGAGGCAGAAAGGAAGTGATGTCAAAATCAGGCCTCCAAGAATAATGAAAACGACAGGAGGACTAAAGCTTGGAGTTGGGTGGTCTGGGAAGCAGGGGTGGGGGCCGGTTAAAGGGGAGATGCCCTGGGATGTGGCATGATGGGAACAGAAGTAAATGGCTGTGAATAATATTCAAAACTCATTGTATGAATATGTTGGGGGGATTGCACATGCCCATGTCTACCTATGTAAGCTAGAGGTCAACATTCAGTGTTTCATTTATTTTCCTGTTTTTTAAAAAAATCTGTTATTACCCGTTCAGGGGGCCTGATCCAGTTGGGGGCACCTCAACCTTTGGTTCATATATCCTGTGCTTCCATTCATTTGGTTATTTGTCCCTGTGCTTTATCCAACCCTGGCTTCAACAATTCTCGTTCATATAAACCCTCTTCTTTCTCACTAATTAGACTCCCAGTGCTCCACCAGGGGCCCAGCCGTGGATGTCTGCATCCAGATTCCTCAGACCTTCCTTGGATGGGGTTTATGGCACAACTAACAGGGTGTCTGGCCATCCCATCACCGGAGTAGGTCAGGAGACAGTCATTTGGCTTGATCTGTTTGGGAGGCAGCCATGTGTTGGTGCCGGGTCCTGGGCTTGTTGCATGAGTTGGCTGTTTGAATCCTGGGACCTATGCAGGGACACTTGGCTGGGTCTGGGAGGGGGGGACTGGACCTGGCTGGACTGAGCCTACCAGGTCGATCCCGGTGAGACCTTGATGTGGAGGAGGTGGGAATGGGGGGTGGGTGGGGGGAGGGGGAGGGGGGGGCGAGAGTGGGAGAACAGGGGAATCTGTGGCTATTATGTTGAACTGAATGATGTAAAATAAATTTACTTAAAAAAATCTGTTATTAATTCTTTGTCAATGTCATAGCTGTATAGAATATAATGATCATATTGGAGCCCAGCTCCCATTCCCCCTTCCCCAGACACCCCTCAGCGTGTCTCCTTCCACCTTCATGTCTTTGGGTGGGGGGTGGAATTGAGTCCGATGAGTGCTGCCTGTTGGGGGATGCTGCCTGATCCTGTTGGTGTGGTCTTGTGCAGGACTTGTGAAGACAATCATCCGGAGCTGCTATGACCCATGCACTTCACAGCCATCCTCCGGCTCCACAGTCTTTCTGTCTTCTCATTAAGTATGGACAAACACATACCTCACACCGAAGGCCTGGATGCTTCAGTGCCTTTCAGTAGCCCAGCTTTCTCCGAAGAAATTAAGGCAGGGCAAAATACAACATGCACTGTCTGAAGACACAAGGCCAACACAGGACCAGACTCAGAGGTGACAGAGACGACCAGACCCAACATCCAAAAATAACTCTGATATAGCAGCGAAGTGGAAACTTTAAGAAAGAATCAAAAGGAAATATGGAAATCAAAAGCCCCATGACAGAAGTGAAGAAGGCCTTTGATGGGCTCATCAGCAAGCCAGCCTCAGCTGTGGAAAGGACCAATCAGCTTGAAGAGACATCCATGAATACTTCCAAAACTAAAAGGCAAAGAAAAGAGCCCGTGGCTAGTTTAAACACTATGAGCATGGAACTACCCCTGACCCTCCTCCCTAAAAGAGAGGACAAAATCTCACCTGTCACAGCTGGGAGGTATTTATTCTGCATCTACTTACTCACAGTCTCCAGCTGACAGTCTGAAACATAAAAACCAAATTAGAAGTTAACAGCCAAACAAAATGGGCAGACCTGTAGTTAGATTGCCCAAGATGAAGAGAGTGGATTCAACCAGCCATCTATATTCTTCTTTTTAGAATTTATTACATTTTTCATATAATGTATTTTGGTCACATTGTCTTCCCCTCTCCCAACTCCTCCCAGATCCCCACCACTTCCATACTCACCCAACTTCATATTCCTTCTCTCAAAAACCAAAATCAAAACAAACAAACAAACGAACAAAAAACAATTAACACACACACACCTAAAAGAGAGAAAAAAAATCTCACACAAAAAACATGAAGTCCATTTCGTGTTAGTCGCTACTCTTTGGTATAGGGCCGGCCCCAGAGTGTGGTTGATATGCATATTCATGCCCCATTGAAGAAAACTGGTATTTCTCTTTCCCAGCATGTAAACATTTGCATTTTAGGTTTAGATTGAAAATATCTTTAGTTTCAATTAGAAATACCTTCTTGGTTAAGGAGGACTTTGTGTCCACTTCCCTTTCTCAGTGCCGGGCCTCATCTGCCTCCAATCTGCGTAGGTCTTATGTGGGCTGTCATAGTCTCTGTGGGTTCATATGTGCATCAGTCCTGTTGTGTCTAGAAAACACTGTTTCCTTGGAACAATCCACCACCTCTGGCTCTTATAACTGTCTATATTCTTATATACAGAATAGAAAAAAGTGCAAAACGAAGAATAACTGACTTTGTGTGTGTGTGTGTGTGTGTGTGTGTGTGTGTGTGTGTGTGTGTAGACACACACACATATCAAGTGTCATAGAAAAAGTTGTCAGGAAGTCATAACCCCTGTCACCTCTCAAAATGACCATGTTTGCTATACTATAGGCGATATACAAAACTAATCAAGGAAAAATGAGGCCCTGGAGGATGAGATACTGCTCCCAATCCAGTGTCTGGCATCCTTGTAAGGAGAGAGAATTGAAGACGGTAGACACACACAGAAGGTAGGAGGCCTCGTGATAACAATAGCAGAGAGCAGAGTTAGACATCTGCAAGCCAAGGAATGTCAATGATGGCCAGAAGCCACCAGATTCCGAGACAGCTCGAGGAGGGCTGTTCCCGGGAGCCTGCAGGCCTGCCAAGCCTTTGATTTCAGATTCCTGTCCTCCTGGATTGTCACCAAGTAATTTCTGTTGCTTTAAGGAAGAACAGGTTTCATTGTTTTATCTTTTTTCCCCCTTCAGTCTGTACAGGAATAAGAGGAAAGTGGCCTTCTTGAACTCTTACTATAAATATGTTTACAAGGAAGCTGAAAGCCACCCCCCAAAAGCCCCTCAGGTGGCAGACACATGAACTGTTGGGGAGATGAATGGCTGGGTTTCTATCTATAGTAAAGATCAATGTCCTTCCGAAAAACAGAAGACCCTGTCCGTGATCCTCTGCTCTTCATCAACACCATCTCAGATTGGTGAATGCTTCTGGCGAATGGTCATACCTCCCTTCCGATCCTTATTTGTTCCGATCCTGGTGGGAGAAGGAGATGAAGTGAGGAACTGATGCTGGAGCGGGGGATACAAGGTGAGAAAGATGTCATGGGAGCGGAGATGCAGGAGGGATGCAGGAGGAGAGAGATATCACGGGAGCAGGGATGTGGGAGGAACTGAGATGTTCTTGGACCACTGAGCTCTCGGCTTTGGTTAAGCTTAACTTGGAGCCCATTTCACAAGTACCAAGTTATGCTTTTAAGTCACCTAATAATATATAACTTCCTTGATAGCAATTGACTCCTCAAATATGCACTTTGTTTTTAAGCAAATGTTTAGCCGTCGTGGTATTTAGAAATTTAGATGAAAATATTCAAATGAATTCTAAGAATATTCCATTCTCTCTATGCCTTTGTTTGAATCACTTCTTTTTTTTCTTTCCTTTTTCCTTTGGTTTTGACACACACACACTTATATCAGTTAAGTCACAGTGGGACACAGGTGACACATGGAAATTAGGCTAACATGAGGATTTGTGGAGGAAGAACAAACATGTACAGAATTCTGGGACCCACTACAACAGGGTCATTCCCACCCTGGAACCTAGGACAGATGCTATGTAAATATTGGAATGGATCTTAAAACAGATATTGGGATCCTGCTGTGTCATAGAATAGCCCGTGTTGGGTGCATAGAATAGTGTAAGACCCACTCTCCTTCCTCCTCTGGGATTTGGCAGACAGACGGGAGACACAGTTCTGGAACCCACACGAGCACAAGTACGTATCAGAGGCAGGAAAATGGAAGCGGCTCTGAGGGATTCCACAGCACCCTGCCTCTGCCCACCAGGAAAGGATTTCCAGAGAAACTGCTGCTAGGGCTGAGGCCGCTACACACATGCAGGCGAGTTTCCAACTGCAGCGAAGGCAGGCAGGGGGGACCATGTGTGAGGAAATAGGAACAGTGCATGGGAGACTTTGGTCTGCTTCAGGAGATGCTCAGGATGACCAAAGCTCACCTAACTGGAAGGAGGGGGATGGCCCCAGTCTACAGAGTGACCAAAATGTGTCTGTTCTCACCTTCAGGGAAGGGGATTTGGAACCAGATTGTCACCAGGATCTCACTCGGAACGCCTCTCATTTCTCCTGTACTTGTAATTGCTGTGGAGAGAATTTACAGGACACACTCAGAGCATGAGGTAGAAGACATGGAGTAAACATGGGTTTCCTACAAAGGAAAGTGGAACACTCTTGAGCGGTAAGATTAGACAATGGTCCTAGAGACCATTGTGTGCATCTACTTCCAGTAAGCTTTATGACACTTCTGAATCTTCTCCCTGTCCAGTGACTGGCAGGCTCATTTGGACAACTCACACAGGAGGAGAAAATGGCATATCTTTATTCTTAACCAGAAAGCCTCCAGCTAGGTAGTCACCTCGTCAAGTTTAGATAGCTACCTATTCATGAATGACCTTGGGGATGGAAAAACTTGTGGCCACCCAGGCCCAGAGGCTCAGATCTCATTCTTCTGACCGCTAACCAAGGCCCTGCATTTTCAGTTCTTGGTTTTACAAGTTGCTGTTTATGAGGGAGGGGTCTGTCACCAACCATGTTCAAACCTGCTAATGTCTAGCTACTAACAAGATGAAAGGAAGTCAGGACAGGATCTTCATGGCAATGCCAACTTCTGCCTGCCTTGTTTTCAGGTGTGTGTGTGTGTGTGTGTGTGTGTGTGTGTGTGTGTGTGTGTGTGTGTGTGTGTGTTCTTCTATGTGAGTATATGTGGGAGCCAGAGGGCAGGCTTAAGCATCATTCCCCAGGCACCATCTCCCTCGTGAATTTGAGACAGGACCCAGGACCTCTCATTAGCCTGGAGCTCACTGAGTAGACTAAGGTGTCTGGCCAGTGAGCTCCGGGGATGCACATTTCTCTTCCTCTCAAGTCCTAAGATTACAAGCAAACATCACTATGCTTGGGTTTTGTTGTTGTTGTTTTTATGGTGAGTCCTGGGGCTCGAACTCGGGTCCTCCTGCTTGCACAGCCAGCAGTTTCCCGCTGTAGTCACCTCCCCTGCCCATCAAGAGAATCCTAAAGACGAAGGTGGTTTTTCCATTTCCCAAGCCTGAGTGGCGCACACACTCAACTAATGTTTTCCATATTTGCTGTTCTGGATCCCACCAGACAGACGTTTCAGAAGTTGGATTTACTCACAAAAACTGAGGGAGGGGATGCAGAGTTAAAAGTGGGATGAAGTGATGGCTGCTTTCCCTCCAGAAATCTGTTTTTTTTTCTGATTGCCATCTGCCAGGGCATGTGAAATAAAAAAATGCAATCGCTTAGAACAACATAACATCAGCACAGAGCAAATGTTTGTGCTTTGTCTGGGTTCAAAGGATGAGCTGTGAAACCAGCCTGCCTGAATATCACTCCCTACTACTTCCTGGCTGTGTGTCCGTAGGCAAGTCACTTGGTCCCTCTGTGCCCCACTTTGATATGTAAAAGGAGAACATAAGCTAGCACCTAATTTGTGTCTTTGTTATGGTTTGGGGGAATGAAATGGGAATACAGAAAAAGAACGTCAAAGGTTTCCCAGGCACAGAACTGAACACTCAGCGAATGTCACTATCTTTTAATTACATACAAATGTCATGGTGCATATAAAAGGGGTCCCCCTCCCCCCTTCATAAGTTTGAAATGATTTGCTCTTTAAAGCAATCCATTTCTTGGTTCATAACAGTGGCTGCTGTTTATGGGTTCATAATAATTATGTAACGCCAACATGATTCTGAAGGAAATGTCTCTTGCACGGGTTCTTGGTTGGGCTTATTACACAGAATAATAAGAACCTGTCTCATTAATATTAAACTGCTTTCTGATACAGTCAGGGTAATGTACTTTTGAAAGCGTTTAAAGCTAACAACACAAAAGCCCATCGTGTGTAATTGTCTTTGTTTTCCAGATCATTAGAAGCAAGACTAAACATATGTGAGGTGCAGCTAGAGGAGGTTTTCTTTTACTTTTATTTTGGTCCTTCCTCTTGCCCCTCTCTCGAAACTCTCAGAGTTGCAGCTCCTCCTGTCCTCTTCCCGCTCTCTCTCCTGTCTTCATAATAGGACAATATCCACCACAGGTGTTCCAGCATCCACATGCATTTATCCCCGAAGCTCTTGGAGGTCAGAAGATACCCCTTAGCTTGGTAGTCAGGATGCTTGTTCCCCTAAGCTGAAAAACAAGGTCCTCATCTACTAGTTTCATAAATCATTTCCCAAACAGCCCCCTGACAGACACAAATCAAAGAACAAGGCACCACAGAACCGATTAAGATCATGAGAGGCGACGGCAACCCTATTGTTTCCTCGGTAATGTATCCCCTCCCCCCCAAGCCTGCACTGCTGTGCACCCGATCATTCCCATCCTTGTTGATGGGATTATTTTTAGAAAGCGATGCTTTCCCATTTATAAAGCTCAGAGAGAGGCGACATGGTGTAGGCGGCTGTTCTCAGCCCCGCTGTGCAGCATCACCTGTGCAGGCTTTCAGTACCGCAGATGCTGACTGACCTCACTCTGGACAGATGGTCCTGGCAGGGATGGCCCCTGTGCGCGGCAGGGCTGCCTGTCAGGAAGCTCCACCCCCAAACCAACTGTATCAGAACCTTTGTGAGCAGGGGCGGAGGGAGGCCCCGATGGCTTCGTTGCCTGTCCAGGAGACGCTAGCACATAAGTCAGACCTGAGAAACACTGCACTAAATGGACTGAAGTCATCGACTTTGTTGCACAGACACTGGCGACTGCTCTGTGCAGGGCCTGGTCCACAGCAGAGCAGTTAATATGATGAACGCTTTTTTGATCCTCTGAGCTTAGAAACTTGAATCAAAGTCTTCAAGGGTAACGCCCAGTGTTAGACACGGTTTGTGTTGTCTTGTGTGGAGTCAAGATCTCAGTATGTAGCCCTGGCCGGCCTGGAACTTGATATGTAGACCAGGCTGCCTCAAACTCATGCTGATCCTCCTGCATCTGCCTCTTGAATGCTGGGGTTCCAGGCATGCACCATCACACCTGACTGGCATTGAATAGTATGTGTGTATGTGTGTGGGTGGGTGGGTGGGGTGTATGTGTGCACATGTGCATGTGTGTTGTGTTCCTATATGTACTCATATGTGTAGGTATGCATGTGTATGAGGCCAAAGGTCAATATCAGGTGTGGTTCCTCCATCATTTTCACCTTTTTTAAAGACAGGATTTAACTGAACCTGGAGCTTGCCAATTCAGCTAGGCGGGCTGCCCAGCAAAGTTGAGGGAACCTCCTGTCTCAGCCTTCCCAGCGCTGGAATCACCGGCATATCATCGCATCTGGCATTTAAGTTAGTGCTGGGCATCCAAGCTCGGCTCCTCACACTTTTGTGGTAAAAGCTGTTTACCCACTGAGCCATCCCCCCAGCCCTGCGCTGAACACTTTAAAACCCTCACCAGGCAGAGCTGACAGTGGGGGAGAAGCAGACACCGGCTGTTTGCTTTGGGGTGAGTTATGTAACTGTTCTAACCCCGTTTCCTTATCTTTAAGACAGCGGAGAGCAAATCTTCTATCCCTGAGCCGTTATGAGTTTTAAATTAAAAAAAAAAAAATCAATAGAAAACTCGGTGCAGTAGTTCACATCATACCTCGTAGGTATTCAGTAAAGGTTTATTTTCTTCCTTTTTTCTCTCTTTTGTTTCTCCTACTGTCCTTAAAGCAGAATGTTGGGCTAACTATGTGTGATGGATGGTTGAAGTATGAGGCATGAGTCTGAGTCTGTGCTTTCCAGGAGCTATTGTATAGCACCACCTAGGTAACCACTTCAGAAGGAAACTACTCCTGGGTGTGGGTGTGGGTGTGTGGCATTGGCTGCTCTTCCTGCTGTGGGGATCTGGCTGGAGAAATGATCGCTGAGAATAGGAAGTCAGATGTAGTTTCCTACAGAGAAAAAACGAAGAGCACTCTTGGAAGGTGACTAGGTTGTACCAGAAAAGAAAGGGTCTGTAAGAGGCAGTGGGGGGGGGGGAGACAGTATAGCAAATACAAAAGTATGTGTGACACTTATAAGTAGGTTATAGTTAAAGACGTGTCCTTTGCAAGTATTTATTTCACTGTGTTTTTGTATCTCCTTCATCAATAAAGTGGAGTTTTCCTTTTTGACTGACATCTGCATGAATAATAATAGTGTGAGTTCTATGTTTGAAGAGCAGGTAGGAGGTATGTAATTTGTTTTATATGCATCTTCTTCTTCCTTCTATTATTTAGGCCAATTTTGTATGCACCTAGGTATTTTTAATTGCATTCTTTGGGTGAGGGCAGAGAACCAGCATGCCTCACTAGAAAACCCTCATTAATGAAATGGGCTTTCTGAACACACAGAGCAAAAAGCTGAATAAAGATGACGTCAGCTTCCTTAGAGTGCATTTTCATTCAAGGTTATCATCCGAGTCCTGCTGGAGGCTTGTGCAGAGCAGTTGATCTCCTGACCAGCTCTGAATGCCTCAAGACTGGCTCTGCTACAACCTGTCACTTAAGGGGCTCCTGGCATCAGCTGTCCCTTTCTTTATCTCCTTCCCTCCACGGCAGGGGTTGGGACTCCTCCAGCTCTGTGGGTCCTTACTGACACCCTCCTCCCTCCTCTGCTTGATGTGACTTCTACTGACCTACTTTGCAAATGGTTTGAACTTGGCCAAACGCCGAGGAGTTGGGGGTGCTCTGGTGCCTGCCTGTTGGGCTTCTGGTAGAAGACACCGGCTTCTCTGGGCTGGGGGGAGGCCTGGGGGGGGTCACGTAGAAGCTATGTGCGTGATTTTATCTTGGCAGTGCTTACACTGTGTTTCTTTCTTTCTCCCCTCAGCCATACCCTCAAGAGCCCTGCCAGTCTCAATTCATCTTTATGCTCTTGGAGTCCAGGCTATTGATTTGCTGGCGCTGGCCATTAAGTCAGAGAAAGGCAGCCAATCGGAGCAAGACTCTGCCCTGTCTCCCTGTGGAAACCTCTGAAGTAGTAATGAATGTGAAGGAGAGGGTGCAGGCTGCGCTCCCAGCGGCAGTCCTAGAGTGCTCTTTCCAGAGCAAAGTGAGGAGGACAGCAGAGCCAGATTCCAGATCAGCCACCCATGGCTGAGCCTGTCCCGGGCTTCCACGTGCAGCCGTAGAGAGCCTGGCTTCTGCCCAGCTCATGTGTCTCTCTATGTCTAGCTTTTACAACCCACATAGATGTCCACGGGAGTGAGGAGTGAGCAGGAGGGCGGGACTATTGGAAATCACCTGACCTTGACACTGTAGGTCATGATGAGCCTAGGTAACCCTTTTCTCCCTACCTTCAGGACTGCCTACCTGAAAAGGAAGCCAGCTTTGAATCTAGGGAAATATCTGAACTTGTAAATGGGCTTTTAAGTGACTCTTCCCTGGAGCAGCTGCTCTGAATTTAGAATAGGTACAATTCTCAGCATCCAGCATCCGGTTCTTCCCAGGGTGAAGCATTTGCTTGTACAAGCTCCAGGAGAAGAAAAGGGGGTGGACACTTGCTGTATGCTAATCCCTGCCAGCTGGATCTGTTTGGCCTGGGGTGAAGGTCAGTGGTATAGTATATGCCTCTGTAATAATAATAGTAACAGTAGTAGTAATCTGGCCTATTAACAAATGTGAAGGAAAAGAGGGCAATTATATTTTAACTCATATTTGAGTCTAAAATGGAACATTCAAGATTTGTCTGAAAGGCTCATTTAAAAAATAGACACTGAACATGTGACTTAGCTCAGAGAACATCTCATCATTCATTTGGATCTTTGAGACTTAAATAACATTTTCTTCATAGGTTTCCACCCCAGCTTCCTTTCTGCTGGCGAGGACTCCTATAAAACCCACCCCTCATTTCCAGTCCTGTGTTCTGGTCATCTTCAGTTCCTGGTTTATAGAATACAATCAGTTTGAGGGCTGTAGGAAGTTGTCTGAGAGAGGCAGAGATCCAACCGGAAATGTGGTGCCATGTTTCACATCAAGTCACAGTTGGTAGCATCAGTGAATCCTGGCAAAAATGTGGACCCAGTCACAAATCATGGTATCCGTCCGTGGGACATCGGCTCAGTGTCATCGGCCACCACCCTGCTGCTCTCTCAGGTGAACTGCAGGAGGGAAATGAGAGGAACAAGGAGAGAGATGGTAGGCTTACAGCACGAGGTCCACGCACAGCAGTTCTTGGCCTCTCCTCACAACAAGGGCCGATCCAGACCTTTGCGTCATCTTTGGCAAACCAGCCCTTTCTTTTTTGCTCAGCCCAGAGTCCTGCAACTTTCTGGCTCACAGATGTCAGCATGGAGGCAACACTGGAGCCAACAATTTATATCAGCAGGATCACTTGCACATGTCTGCCCCTGGCAACGGGCTTCAGTGTAGAAAGATGAATGAGGGCCTGAGAGGGTGACTCCTTGGGTAAAGTGCTGCTGAGCAAGCATAAGCAACAGAGTTCAGACCCTCAGCATCCACACACAAGGCCCCTTGTGGTGGAGCACACGTACAAGCCTGGAACTGGGTATGGTGGCGACAAGGAGATACTAGGAGCTAATTGGCTAGCCAATCTGTCTGAAATGGCTCTGTCTCATAAGGTGGAGAGCAATCGAAGACAACATCCAAAAGTGATCCCTGACCTCCACATGCACGTGCACAGGTGAGTAAATTAGCATGAGCACACACTTAATGCATGCACACACACACACACACACACCAACAACTAAGTGAAGGCTCTTGTATGAAAGACCCATGACCACCAACAAAAAGACCCAAATGCCTCTAAGGGATCAACAAGGGAGAGGATGACCAAGCCCAGAATGGGAATGGCCCTTTGGATGCAGGAGTAAAAACAAGTATTAAGAAACCAGCTAGTTTAGTAAAGAAAAAAGAAGCTATCATGAATGACAGCTAGGAGGGTGTGTGTCTGCCAGTGTACCAAACTGGGCATTAGTCATCACGACAGACAAAGCTATGCAGGATGCATAACTAGATGGGATAGAACAAGGACTGTGGCTAAGAAAAAAACATCCATGTTGTTATCTCCAGAGAGCCTTCTGTGTCAATCATCTTTGTGTTGCTATGACAAATTACCTAAGAAAAAGTAACTTAAAGGAGGCAAGATTTATCTTGGCTCATGGTTTTAGAGGGTTTGGTCCACGGTGGGTAGGACCCATCACGGTGAACTTGTGACAAAGCAAAACATAGGGGGGGAAGAGTGTGGTGGAGCAGAGCTGCTCACTTCCTGGTGGCCGGGAAGCAGACAGGCAGCGAAGGGGCTGGAGGCAAGACACATCTTTCAAGCACTCCCCAGTGACCTACTTCCCTGGCCTAGGTTTCATTTCCTAGTTTCCATTACCTCTCCATCGTGCAGTCTGATTATGTGCTATCAATGGATTAAGCCGTTGGTTAGGTCAGAACCCTCACGAGCTAATCGCTTACCAGAAGCCCTGCCTCTGAACATTGCATTGAAGATTGTGCCTTGACCATGTGAGCCTTTGGAAGGGCTCCTCCAGATCCAAGCCATGACACCTGCTGTCCCAATTTTCTAGGCCAAGCACGTGCTGGAGGCTTTGTGTGTTTGCCGATATTCACTAACTTCTGGATGCATAGGAAGCTGTACTGTGCTGTATGTCACTCAAAAGCGGTGGGCAACTCTATTGAAATTTGCCAAAATCAACAAGGAGGAGAAAGTCATGGGGTTCATGGTGGAGCCACCTCCTGTGTCCCAGTGAAGCCTGATACGTACATTTCCATTTAGAGGAGCTGCTTTCACAATTGCACAATTACCCAGGAGAATCGTGAATGCGAAGGAGAGAAGGGCAAAGGAGGGAAAGATTCGGAGCCCTGTGTATTCCATCAGGCACCCACCCTTTTCCTGATGAAAAGGCAACCTCTGCTACTGCTGCCACACGTTCTTCTGCTTTTCTGCTTTCCCAAAATGACGAAGAAAGACATCAGTGCTGGAGGGTCGTTGACAATCTGGGTGCAGTTACTGTACCTCCCTGTTGCCTTCCCCGTCTCTGTTCTTCACGCCACTTATTTAAAGAACCATATTCAGGGCTGGAGAGAAGACTCAGTGGGCAAAGTGCTTCCCATGTAAGTGAAGATCTGCTTCTGGACCTCCAGCACTCACACAAAAAAGCCAGGCGTAGCTGGGCGGTGGTGGCGCATGCCGTTAATCCCAGCACTCAGGAAGCAGAGGTAGGCGTGGAGCCAGGAGGATCCACCAGCTCAATGGCCAGCCAGCTGGGCCAACTTGCAAGTTCCAGGTTGAGAAAGAGACCCTGCCTCTGAAACCCAAATGGTGTGCAATAGAGGGAGACATCTGCCAGCATCTGTGGCCTCCACATGTGTGCATGTACCTGGTCATATACACATGACACCCCCACACCAAAAAAGAAAAGAATCAATTCTCACAAGACAAGTATGGAAGAGCCACTACTATCATCAGGGATTGCAGTAATTGGACAAGTGCAGATCCCAGAAAGGATCACTTTGCCAACCCTCAGGACTGACTACTACTCCCACAAAACCCCGGGATAAGGAAGAAAATGATTCTAATTTAATATCTGCAGCATAATCTCATGAAAGCCTCTCAGAGCAATAGGAGAACACTGAAGTATGTTGGGATTCAGTTTTGATTTGTGGCCTTCCATAGAAGGAAGTTCATTTGTGCAGAGAGCATAATGTTGTCAACTTTTTAGAGATGTACAGCAATAATACCGCATGATGCCTACCTCCCCAGGGCTATGAATCAGCTAAGGCAGGAAGCTCTAACCAGTGTGTTTGGGTGGGGAAGCATATCCACATTGGGAGGGCCCATTTACAGGAAGAACCAGGGAATGGAGTTCAAATATCAACTAATGCTCAGTAGAGAGTTCATAGTCACAGCCCACAGAGCCCTGGCTTAGCAAAGAATCAAGTTTGTTGGTGGCCTGGAGTAACAAAGATCTATACTGAGTGCATTATTAGGAAGAGGGATGTTCATTCCTTGGAGAGAAGAGAAAGCAGATCACACTTGGCCACCAGATATGAGAGCTGCATTCTGCTTTCCTTTAGATTTGTGCTGACTTCCGCCGGCACCCTGCATTCCCGTGAAATTAACAACACACTACTCGCACGGAACTTCGTGTCTAAAAAAAGCCCACATTATGCTTTAAGCCTTTTATTCCCAAATAATAGAAGTCATGAGGTTAAAGTTTGTTCACACAGTTTTCCCCGGAACAGCTGTACAATTTGATGTGGGGGATGAAAGTAGATACTGTATGGACCTTTGTCATTAGAAACCGCTGTGAGAGAACTGCTAGTTAAGCTGCCCTCCCCAATCCCACCCAGTCTCGTGTGGACGGTTTCCTACTTGCAAGCATTGCAGAGAAATGCTCCTGATACTTACATTCATTGTTATTACTACTTGCAGTGGTAGATGAGAGTGACTCATCCCACTGAGAGGCTCAAGGAGAACCAGGGAGGAAGGCAGAGGAGCAAGCTCCATTTAATAAATTCCCAATGAGCACTTACTATGTCTGGCATCATAAGCCCAGAGGCTCTGAAGAGTGTGCTATCCACATCTGTGCTTACAGTGGTAAGGCAGATGCACAAATATATATTAAGATAAATATGTGGTATTGTATTCCCCCCAATATTGTGCATGCTAATAAACTTATCTGGGGTCAGAGACAGAACAGCCACAATATTAAACATAGAGGATAGGCAGTGGTAGCACACGCCTTTAATCCTAGCATTCTAGAGGCAGAAATCCATCTGTTCAAGGATACAGCCAAGCATGGTGACTCGCGCCTTTAATCCCAGGGAGTGGTGGTAGAAAGCAGAAAGGTATATAAGGCGTGGAGACCAGAAACTAGAAGCATTTGGCCTGGTTAAGCATTTGGCTGGTTAAGCGTTCAGGCTTTGGAGCAACACAGTTCAGCTGAGATTCATTCTGGATGAGGACTCAGAGGCTTCCAGTCTGAGGAAACAGGACCAGCTGAGGAATTGGCAAGGTGAGATAGCTGTGGCTTGTTCTGTCTCTCTGATCTACCAGCAGTGACCACAATAACTGGCCTCAGGTTTGATTTTATTAATAAGAACTGTTAAGATTCCTGCTATATATATTATGGCATGTGGTGTAGGTATCTTACAAAACTTGGTTAGAGTGTGGTGCAGTGGTGGATCAGGGTCTAGATATAGGGTGGAAGAGAGAGAGCAATGAGAGCAGGGTGAGGTTAACACTTAGAGTAGTGGTTTTTCAACCTTCCTGATGCTGCAACCCCTTAATACAGCTCCTCATGTTCTCGTGACCCCCAATTACGCAATTATTTCATTGTTACTTCATAGCTGTAATTTTGCTCCTGTTACGAACTGTAATGTAAATATCCGATATGTAGGGTATCAGTTATGAGTCCCCTGTGGGGGTCAGGACCCACAGGTTGAGAACTGCTGTTCTAGACGACCACTAGAACTTCCTGAAAATCCCATTTGTCATTTCACAGATAAAAAGGTGGAGGCACAGGTTTACTCACACATACATGACCAAGGCAGCAGAAGCTGTGCATGTGCGTGTTGTGGTGTGCTTGTAGAGGGGCAATCTGTGGGAATTGGTGCTCTCCTTCCAACATGTGGGTCCTTAGGACCAACTCAAGTCATCAGAATTGGCAGTGTGCCCTTCTCTGATGAACCGTCTTAAGGGCTCTAGTGCTTCATATCCTTTTTTGGTTTATCATATTGAGGGGGTTGTCACGATCAACTGCAATGGGAAAATAAGAGAGTTATGAGAGTAAGTCTTAATTGTCAGCTTGATAGGGTTTGCAAGAAACAAACTCCTCGGTAGATCTTTGATGGTGCTTCCAGGGACCTTTGGCTGAGGCAGGAAGACTCACCCTGAGTGTGGGTGGTGGCATCATCTAATGGGTGGGGATGGGAAGGCGAAAGCCACATGAGCACCAGCATCCATTGCTCTCTGCTTTTTGGCTGTGGATACAATGTAACCAGCCACCCCATTCTCACACAAGCACTCCTTTGTAGATGAATTTCTAAACAGTCTTAGTAAAGAAGAAACACGGAGCCAAATACAGAGGAAATAGCCAAAGAGATCAGAGCAGTAGCCACGACTAACTTTAGCTTACCACCAGCAGTAGCTTCCCCAGAGAGAGTTTCTTCCTGCCTGACTTGTGTTTATATCGCCTTCCTGTTCTGCCTTCTCATTGGCTCTAAGCCCAGCCACATGACTTCCTCATCACTGCTTATCTATACAGACCTCCAGGTTTCTATGGTTGGTGCTGAGATTAAAGGCTCGTGTCATCACACTTGGCTGTGTCCTTGACCACACAGAGACTCTGCCTGCCATGTGATCAGATGAAGGGCATGTGCTACCACCAGCCAAACTTCTGCTTATATGGCTATTTGACCTCTGATCTCCAGGCAACTTTATTTATTAACATACAAATAAAATATCACATTTCATCACAAATAAAATATCACCATACTCCTTCCCTCCCATGACAGATAATATCCTCTGAGACCATGAGCCAGATAAACCCTACCTTTCCTTACATTGCTTAGAGGGTGTTTTGGCACAGTGGAGAGAGTAACTCGTACAGCGGAGTGTCACAGCAAATGTGGTTAGGAATGGCATGGGGCTGGCAAGTACTTCTTCACTGAGGTGTGAAAAGAAAGGCTACTCCCTTTACTCCCTTATGAAAACTTCTATGTCAGAGTTTAACTTCCTATCAGTGTGGAGTGACCCGGACTCCACAGACAAGCCTGAGTCACATGGTAGGCACAACGGATTCTCAGAGCGGGAGACAGCAAGCCTCTCTGGACCATCAATAGTCTTCTGGAACTTGGTAAACCCAGATGGCTGTGTACATTGGCAGCCACCAAGGAATATTGAATTCAACCTTGCTTTTGGGAGGGTGATATGGTAATCATCCTTGGAAAATATGGTCCTGGCCATCATCTGTCCTCAGCCTTGACATCTCTACTATGGGGCTCGAGTGTCAAAATCAGTTAGTGGGCAGGACTTATATAGAATCCTAGCCATAACGGCCTCTTTGTCTCAGACTTAGGCCATGGGAACCTTAGAGATATCCAGATAATAGAACAACCACAAAGGACTTCTGGGACAAATGTGAAATTCCTTGGGTCACAGTGTCAGGGTCACTACAGGTATTTTAGAGAGTGTCATCCTTGAAATTGGTGGTCCATCCACATTGGAAAGCAGTGACAGCTTGCAGATGGTGGCCAAAAGTGTGTCACAGATAAATCCCAAGTTTTGACATCCTAGTACTCAATATATGTTGGAATGATTTATCAAGTCCCTATCTTTTCCTTTTGGCTCAATTTTTCTACTTTAATATATTTTTGACATTTCTGAAAGTTATAATAAATAATATGCTATTTTGCCTGTTTCCCTAAGTGCTAATATTTTGCAAAAACAATAGGGCATTATCAAAACCAAGAATTTCTTTACAATCAAACAGTATTTCCATCACACCAGGATCCCTCATGTTGCTGTTTCTATAGCATGGCAGCTTCTCTTCCTCCTTCAAAAGCTCTCAATACTGATTGTCAACCTGAAAGACGACCTAGAGCCAACAAAGAAACAGGCCTTTGGGAAGGTCTGTGAGTGATTATGTTGACTATATTAATTGAAGTTGGAAGACCACCCTAGATACAGATGGTACATTCCCTGTCCTGGGGTTCTGACCTGTGTTTTAAAAAGTGAAAGCAGCTAAGAATTGGTGTTCATCTTCCTCTGCTTTGTACTGCAGATGTAATGTTACCAGCTGCCAATCAAGTTCCTGTTACCAGGACTTCCCTACCATGATAGACTGTAGGCCAAACTAACCTGCTCTCCCTTAAGTTGATCATGTTAGGGTCATTTATCACAGCAACAGGAAACATAACTAAGACTTCAAATGGGTATCATGTAGTTATTGGGGTTTTGGAAGTATTTGTGGCTGGAATGTAAAAGAGTTTGGCACTCTAGAGTAGAAAATCCCCAGCATGGTGGAAACTGGGAGTAATGGGCCATTCTGTGGAGCTTGGAAGACAGAATGCTGAGAAGTAGAAACAGTGGAGGCCTGACTCATGAGATTTCAGAGGAGAGTAATGACTTAGTGAGCAACTGAGTGAGGGACAATCTATGTAATTAATAGTTTGTCTGAGAATCTGGCTTCATTCTGCCCATGTCCTGAGAACTTGAATGAAGTTGAATTTAAAACTAATAGACTCCTTTGGCAGGGGAAATTTCAAAACAGAGGAATATTCCAGCTGTGGTATGGCTAATTTATTGTACTTATCATGTCTATGGTGAAAAACAGTGAAAATAATTGAGCAGAGAGATATAAAAGATGCGCAGTTTGTTGAGAAAGAGAACTTCTTGGCTCACTTTTTAATAAAAGGGGGCCCTACAGGGCCCTGGCCCCCATTTTTGGTAACTGTTGCCTTGCTTGCGGGCCTTGACCTTGATATCCTCCCAATGCTAATTCCCTGCCAGGTTCCACCCTCCTGAATGCTTAAGGGAAGTTCCTTGTCTGTGTATCCTGAATAATGGGTGTTAACAGCTTAGATGCAAGATTGTAAAACATCAGTAGCAAACTTCTGCCCTCCGGGGTCCTCCCATTGTGCTGTAAGCCTGTATTTAAGACCTCCTACCCCCTTCAAGAAATGGCATTTGACATTTAAAATTAAATATAATATATATATATATATGTATATATATAATTGAATGAATACTGCAAATGTAATCTATGAATACCACAAATGTGATTAATATCATGAGTGTAATTTAAAAAAATGAATGAATAAATAAATAAATACATAAATAAATAAAAAGAGAACTTCTTGAGCAAGTTAGTTTGCACCCAAGGCTCATGCTAAAAAAGAGGCTGTTGTTGTGAAAGGAAAACATCCAACTCTGCACTGGAGTAGTAGGGGACATATCTCCACAGCAAGTCCCTACCCATCAAAATGTCCAGCTTGAGAAAACATAAACTTGTTTGAAAGGAGAAAGAGGAGTTAACAATACAACTGAAGGGGCTCTCAATCTTGTGTAATTGTCTTTACTCTTTATTCTGAACTCCAGATAATCTGATGTCAATATACCATTTCTTCTTTCATTTGATTAATGTTCCTATCTTTTACTTCCATTTTGAAGTGAGTTTCTTATAGATAGCATATAGTTGGGTTATGGTTTTAATCTACTATACCAACTGATATTTATTCCATTTATATTTAGTGTAGTTACTGATACATTAGAGCCTTGTTTTATTTTGTTTTCTAATTGACTTACCTATTAATTTTCTTTTTATGCCCTTCTATTGGCTATGTAACACTCTTTTAGAATTATTCTTTTATTCATTTGTAGAATTTTTGGAAAATCTATGAATTTTGTAGTGATTATTGTGCTATCATAACTTCTCACAGTCTTTACTGCAATTGTTTTTGACAGTTCAATTACAGCAGACTATGAACAGCGCTATACTGGCTAATTTTATGTCGACTTAACACAAACTAGACATCTGGGGAGAGAAAACCTCAACTGAGGAAATTCCTACCAGATTGGACCCTGGCAAAGTCTATGGTATATTTTCTTGATTAATGATGGATTTGGAAAGGCCCAGCTCACTGTGCATAGTACCAGCCCTGGGCTCCTGGTCCTAGATGCTATAAGAAAGCAGGCTGAGAAAGCCATAAAGAGCAAGTCAATAAGCAATGTTCTTCCATGGCCTCTGATTCAGTTCCTGCCTCCAGGTCCCTTCCTTGAGTTCCAGCCCTGGCTTCCCTGGATGACAGACTACAAGTTGTAAGGTGAATTAAGCCCTTTCCTCCCTAAGTTGATTTTAGAATTTTATCACAGCAATACAAACCCTGAGACAAAGCCCTTAACATTTCTCTACCTTCTCCTTTCAAACTACAATTGTCTTACTTATTTCCTCTATGTTATCCAGCACCACATCAGGCCATGCTACAAGTTTTACTGAAAGTCTAGCATTCTTATCCAAGTTTTTGTTTACCATTTTTCTTCATTTAGAGAGCTTTTCCCCTCAGACATTTCTGCTTTGTTGGTGACAAACTTTTTAAGTTTCCTTTCATCTATGAGTGTCTATGAATCAAATTCAGATTGTGGGGTTTGCATAGCAAACACTTCTATCTACCCACCATTTCAACAGCCCTCATTAAAATGTATTTATCATACCTTCAAATCGTGGTCAAGTGCTTCAGACATATGTCAGTTGTATTTGTCTTCTCTTGATTGTTATCTTTCATTCAGTTTGAGATGGAGTTTGTGATAGGGTTTGTTTTTGTCATCAGTTTAACACTGTCTAGACTCACCTGTGGAGATTGTCTCAAATGAGGAGTTGTCTAGATCAGTTGGCTTGTGAACATGTCTGTGGCAGATCATCTTGATGACATGAATTGATGTTGGGAAGACCCAGCCCATGAAGGGTGGCAGCATTTCCGAGATTTGAGTCATAGACTTTTAAGAGTGGGCAAGTGAGCTGAGCAAGAAACATGGATTCATTTATTCACTCTGCTCTTGACTGTAGATGTGATTAACTGCTTAAACCTCCAGCCCCTGTGACTTCTCTGCTATGATGGAGTATAACTCAGAACTGTGAGCTGGAATGAAAGAAAGAACTCCTTTCTTCTTCAAGTGGTTCTTTCGGAGTATTTTGTCACAGCATCTGGAATGGAAATGAGGACATGATGGAACAGTATCCCTGACTAATCCACCTAGATATACATCCAAACCTGACTCCTCCTTCAGTTTACTCCCTGTCTAACAGACACCACATTCCCACTCCACTTTCCCTGTTTCTTAGTGTGTGCTTCCATAGCAAAGCACCACAGTTAGCTGGTTTAAAAGCCATTTAGTTCCTCATGGTTCTGGTGCTAGGAGCACAAGGTCAAGGATGCAGAGTGGTTGCTTTCTGATGTAGGCTTTCCTCCTGGCTTGTAGATGGATGAATTGTGGTCATATCCTTTCATGACAAGAAAAGGTGCATGACAACACACCCTTCATGGGCTGGGTTGCATTTTGTTTTTTGTTTCCCAGACAAAAACAACTTGAGAGAGAAAGAATTTATTTGACTCGTGGTATCATGTTACATTCCATCATTGCAGGGAAAGTCAAGGGTCCAGGAACTTGGAGTGACTGGTTGTAATACAGCCACAGTCATGAGTCAAGAACAGTGAGTCAGTGAATTCATGTTAGTGTTCATTTCGCTTTCTGCATACTTATACAATCCACAGTCTCCTTCCCAGGGGACGGTGCCACCCATAGTTCCATGGGCCTCGGGTCTTCCCATCTCAATGGAAGGTAATTCCCCACAGACACGCTGGTGGGCCCACCTAGTCTAGACATTCCTTCATTGAGACTTCCCAGGTGATTCTAGATTGTGTCAAACAGACAATGAAAACTGTCCCAGGGGGTAAGCCCTCTGATGTCCCTTCTTAGAACAATAATGTCATCGTAAGAGCATCTGCTCTCATCCAAATCTAATCATCTCCAAAGACCCATTGGAAATACATTCATGATTGGGACTTGAACATACGAGTCTATAGCATGAAATAATTCAGTAGTTTGTAACACACTCCGCTGAGGTCTTCAGGACTTTTTCACCTCCGCTGCCATTTTTTCTTAGCATGAATTAATTCAATACTTTCCCAACTGGACTCTTTACCTACAGTGTCCCTAGCACAGTCATAATCCACAAAGTAGGAGGGCTTGTTACCATGGTCTTACAAAAGATACTTCAGGAGTTCCCGACTGACATTGAGTCAGGTCATTATTCTGTATTCTGACTGACTATAGTAAGTCTAGATGTCAGAGCACAGCAAAACAACTCCTGCTTGTCTGGGCTTCAAGGCTGATCTCTTTTCCTGCCCCCCCCCCCCGTTCAGTGATGCCTCCATAGTTTGTCCTTTAGACTTTGTTGAGTCCAAAATGCTTATTAAATGTTCCTCATCCTTGGGATTCAACTGAGACATCATCTCTGCTAACAAGTTCTCCATGGCTTTTGAGGCTGTATCAGGTATCTTTTCTAAATGTCTGCAACTGCCTTTTTCTACTATGTAGCCTTACTGTAGCTTCATTTATTTCTTTTTTTCTTTCTGTTGTCTATTCCTGAACCTGGCCACAGGCTCTTTGAGAGCAGTAGCTGGTCCTAACTCTTCTCTTTCTTCCAATGCAGGGTTTCATTCTTAGCATGGGAAGGTTCTTTGTGATTATTAGGTGTAGTCAACTTTTTCAGCTTCTTTACTTAGCAGTAGGAAAATGATTAAGGAGAACTTAAGCTGTCACTCAAAGCCAAGCCAGTAAGGAGCCCAGAGAGCAGAACATGTGCCCTCTGGTGAGTCAGGCACTGCGTTTCAGGCCCCACACCACTACTAAAAGAGGAGAACTTAGTCAAATGACTAAACTCCTACAGCCTCTGTGATAGTTCCTATTGTTATCTGGACAAGATCTAGCACTGTCTAGGAGGCAAATGTCTGAGCATGTCTGTGAAAGAGTTTCTAGGTTGGGTTAATGGAAGTGGGGAAACCTACCCTGAGATGGGTGACATCTTTCCATGGAGTTCTAGATAATAAAAGAGGGAAAGTGAGCTGAGTGCCACCATTCCGTGTCCTCTTCCCTCTGAATGTGGCCTGCCCCCTCAGTGGCTGTTCCGCCCTCCCACCATGACAGACACTGTCCCCTGGAATGGAGCCAGAATAAACCTTCCATAAGGGGGCTTCTGCCAGGCATTTTGTTACAGTGACAATAAGTCATGAATAGAGCTTTCCTAAATGAAATTAAGAGATTGTTCTAAATCACTCCCTACATATCTGATACAAAGATTTTATAGTTTCATATAAGTCAAGGCTCTGGTAGAGTGTCTCCAAAATCACAAACACATGTTGTTTCTTATTCTAGCAGAGAAGGATTTGGGTATGGCTAGGTTTATAAAGAGTTTATGCAATTTTTATTAAGTTTACTGGTCAGTTATTTGCTGATCAGTTCAACAATGATTGATCATCTGCTGTTCCGCAAGCACCAAATGGGGTCATTTTAGATGTATCCTAAGTGTTGATAAACAGGAAGCAAAGGGACAACATTCTCTACAATTTGACAAAATTTCCTAGAGCTCAGACAGAAACAGTGTGTTCATAAAGAAAAATATATAGAAGGGAAGAAGAACTGTTCCCTCCAAGTGCATTTAGATGTAGTTATGTAACTACCCCCATTGAAGAAGCATGACTCATAGGATGCAGTCAATCACAAAGCAGCCCGTCAGATTTATTCTATGGACTCGACACTCGCTTAGCTCTTAAAGGAAATTTAGAATAAATTTTGTTCTTCCGGTCACTTCTAGGTAATGAGATGTCCTAAGCAAAATAGCAGAAGCTGAGGGGCAAAGCTCTATGGAACAGTACAGCATCAGCTTGGTTTTGAAGAGGGGTGGCTTCCCTCTCCTCCCTATCTCTTGTCCTTTAGCTCTTGGGGTGGGGGACTTCATACTCCCCTGGGGAGGAAGTACTGGGGGAAAGAGGAGGAAAGAGAAGCAGGCACTTCTAGCTTGCCTGGTATGCCTATGGAGATCTTTGCTGTTCTCTGGCCCTGATTGTTATTTGAAAGCATGTCTCTTGGTGGAGTTGTGGGTGATCTTCAGAAGCGCTTGAGGGTAGGCTATTTTTCTTCTATGTTTTCCTATGAAGGAGCAAAAATATCTTCCTGTGGTTGGTCATTTGCTTTTCCCTCAGCCTTCTGGAATCTCTACCACCTCCAACTTCTGTCTTTTGAGTTCTGTTCCATCTGTTCAGGTGACCCTTGTCTGATCCAAGCGGTCTATTCATGTTCTTTTTGCCCCTAATGATCTTGAAAAGAGAAATACCCCACTATGTGTTATTTCTAGAAATCAAAGCTACCCTCTCATCTCTAGTTCCCACATTTTAACGCATGTTCAATTTATGTAAGGGTTGTAAATGCCATGGAATCAGACTTTGACAACCTCCTTTGCATTTGCCGGGGGCGTGCTAGGGATTGAACCTAGAAATCATGGATGCTAAGCACACTCTCTACCACTAAGCTATAATTCCAGCCCCAGCTTGCTCCTTTGTAAACTTTGTAGAGTTTCTTATATGTCACTTTAAAATGTGATACCTAAGGTCAGGTATGGTGGTTCATGCCTACAATCCCACCACTTGGGGAGCCTTAGGCATAGGGAGCATGGGTCCAGGCCAGCCTGGGCTACACACTAAGACCCTATCTCAGATAAACAAATAAATAGGTAAAACAAGGAAAGGGTGAATATTTGCACTTTGGCTGAAGTTTTCCCTCTTTTTGTACCTGTCTTCTCAGAGTAGAATGACCCATTTCTAATCAGCTTTGGCAGATGATTGACATGTCATTGTGGCAAATAGGCATTTTCTTCTTGTGTTTTATAGTCTGTTATCAGGTCTCTGGGGTTTTTGTTATAGTTTGGTTTCGGCAGTGCTGGAGGCTGAATCTAGGATCTTTCACATATTAGACAAGCCCTCCAACACTGAGCTGTATCCCCAACCCTCTTTTTAATTTTTAATTGAGACATGGTCCAATTAAGTTATCCTGTCTGTCATTGACCTTCCTTACTCTGTGACCCTCTGATCTTGAGCTTGCTATCTCCCTGCCTCAGTTTCCCAAATAGTTCTCAATACAGGCCTGCACCACCCACCAAGCAGTATTTACTTTTGTGTCTGGATACTGGACATTGAATTTGTTTCCAGGACTGGTATAACATACTACAAAACAGCAAGCTGAAGACAGCAAGTATGTATTTTTTTTTTTCCAAATTCTAGAAACAGGAGTCTGGAATTAGGGCCACACTTCTTTAGAGGACACACATTGACACTGTTTCACACTGTCCTAGCCTGTACAGAATACCATGGGCCAGGCGGCTTAGGCAACAAACCCTGTTTCTCAAGTTTCTGGAAGCTCAGGGTGCAAGTCTAACACGCCAGGGAGCTGATGAATGCCTGCTTCCTGGTTTGCAACTAGCCATCTTCTTATATCATTACATGAAGAAGATAAATATGGTGGTATTTTATTTGTACTGAAATGTGATTTTCATTGTATGTTAATAAATAAAGTTACCCGGGGGTCAGAGCTATTAGAGCCATAGCAAGAGCATGGTGGTGGCGGTGGCGGTGGTGGTGGTAGCAGTGGTAGTGGCAGTGGCGGCAGTGGTGGCAGTGGCGGCGGCGGCACGCCTTTAATTCCCAGCACTTGGTAGAAGAGCTAGGTAGATCTCTGTGTGTTCAGGGATACAGCCAGCATTGGAGACATATGCCTTTAAGACCTGGAGGGCTGTACTTACAGGCAGTGACGAGGCAGTCATGTGTTTGGGTTTACAACCAATGAGAAGGCAGAACAGAAAGACTATTTAAAGAAAGACATACACACAGGAAGCAGCTCTCTTTTGGGGAGGTAGGAGCACCACAGGAGGAAGGGTAAGATTTTAGCTCTGAGCTCTGACCTCTCGGCTTTCTCTTTTACATTGGTTCTGTGTTTTTTATTTTAATAAGACGGTTAGTTACATCTACAGATAAAAATAATCAGGGGAACTGATTTTATTCATGAGACCCACCCTCTCATGATGTAAATACCTACCAATGGCCTCCCCTCCTAATATCATTCCATTGGGAAGGTTAGGATTTTAACAGATTAATTTTAGGGAAACACTAACATACATTATGAACAATCATCATCACCCACTGAATTGTTTGTGTTGCTATCAGTCCAATTTTTTTCTTTTAGTGTGTATATAAATGTTCACATGTTCATAGTCCAAGTATATGTATGTAGAAGCCAGAGGTTGGCATCAGGGTTATCAGTATTTTCTTCACTTGCTCTCCACTTTATTTTTTGAGACAGGGTCTCTCCTTGAATCTATAACTCACTGACTTGCCTAGGCTAGTGGGCCAGCAAAGTCTAACAATCTGCCTGTTTCTGCCTCCCAAGTGCTGGCATTACAGGCATATGCTACCAAACAAACAAACAATACCACCACAAAAAAAAAAAAAAAGCCAAACATAAATGTTGGGTATCCAATCTTAGGCCCTCCTGATTGCATCAGAAGCACTTTACCAATCATCTCTCCAGGCCCTCTACCACTCTAACTTCTGTCTCTCTTTACTGACCAGTCTTCTCCTGCATGTTTCTACGTGGTCCTAATATAAACACATCACTGTATTTATAATACAGATTTAGGTCTCACCCTAATTCAGTATGATGTCACCTTAATTGCATAGGTACAAAGACCCTCTTTCCAAATAAGGACATCAGTGCCAGTTCTCATTTGGATTGAATTTTGGTGGGGGTGAGGGAAGTCACTATTTAATCCAGTTTAGGTTTCACAATATTTTCTGTATATTAAAGTTTGATATCTTTGTAAATATGAAAACGCACATCATTTTACCCACATAAAGTCTTATGGCCTCTCTCACTTTAATTTTGGGGAGGCTCGTGGCTATGGGCACCTGCAGGTTTCACTGGAGCCCACTGCATAGCAGTAGTCATTCCAGGACAGATGTGACAAAGGGGGTGTGCAGTTGAATAAGCACAGCTATGCAGCCTAGGAGGGAATCAGAGCCAGCTAATAATAGCTGCTCTTGAGCTGACGCTTTTTCCACTGCTGAATCCTCAGAGTGGTGATGTGCTGATTGTATCATGTGACTTGTGAAACAAGGAAGACAGATGATGTCATAATTCTGAGTATTTTGACTAATGCTGTACACTCTAAAGTTGTAGTGGCTTGGTACTTCAGAATACTGGCTGCTCTTCCAGGAGACCCAGGTTCAGTTCCCTGCACCCACATCGGGCAGCTCACAACTGCTTTTAACTCCAATTCCAGGGGATCTGACACCCTCTCCTGGCCTCTGCAGGCATTCGGCATGCATGCGATGCACACCCATACATGCAGGAGCTCACACATGAATATAAAATAAATAAATCTTTAATTTTTTTTAGTATCACATGTAATAACTGTCTACAAAATTTTAATGTCCTAAACTTCTTTAACATTTTTTTTTTTATTTTCCTAGGAGCATCTCATAGTAGGACTCCCTTTTCCTAAGAGCCCGCATGGTCAGATGGAAGTGATGGCAGAGAACCACACTGAGAACTGAAAGCATCCAAGGGGAGCCATCATCACAATAACCTTCCCCACTGGGACTTTTACACAGACTGCAATTGTAGTTTCTTCCTAATTTATCAACCACTGTCTGCCCTGAATTTAGACCTAAAGAGAAACACAACAAAAACGACACACAAATAAAGACAAGATGCTGGTTTTCCATTTCATCCTTCCAGTCTGGCACTAATTCTTGGCAGCATCTTTGATTTTGCTCAGCCAAGAGTATCTTTTGGAAAATCTATGTATGTCAGATATATGCACCTGCACATGAGTGAGTACACACACACACACACACACACACACACACACACACACACACATCCTTGCTAATCTTCTAATTCAGTGAGCTTGTTTGCAACTTTAGCAACTGAAGAGGCATCATCATACACCATCTATCTCTTGTTCAAAGAACTTTAGACATGGGTAACCCAGTTACTACGTTTTACCTCTGTCTTGACATTATAGTCCTTGGTATCAGTGGGGCATTAGTTCTAAGACCCTGCCCATAGCAAATTCTGCAGGTGTTCATGCCCCTTATGTAACATTAGTTAGCACTTGCATGGAATCATGTACTTCCTCCCGGATACACTAAACCATCTCTTGCGTCTTACAACCCCCACACAATGTAAATGCTATGCAAGCTCTTCCACTATGTTGTTTAAGGAGTAACAAGAAGACAAAAGTCTGAACATGTTCAACACAGGTGCAACTCTAGCTTTGTTTGGCTGAATACAGAAATGCGGAACTCACAGAAACCGAGGGCCGACTGACTGTACTTCTCCAAACGTGCCAGTGCTGCCCATGAATGCCTTTGGACACGCAGACTGAGTCCATGGACACTTACCCACTCTTTCTATGGCAATGATTTATACCAGATTTAAATTTCCTTGGGTAATTGTTTTCTTTGTAGCTCACTGTGTTGCCGCGTCTTTATTGGAATTTGTGTTGTGTTTTCTTTTGTAAGACATTTGGATTCTGTGAAAAGCGTTATGTATGTAAGTAATGGAAACAACACCCACACCATTGCTTTGCTACTGGGGTGCCGCCACACTTCTGTTTGCTTTCTCTTCCTTTTTTTTTTTTTTTTTTTCCAAATCACAAGAATAGTTCCTAGGAATAGAAATGATAAAACATTTTTAAAGACACAGCAAGTCAGAGCAGAGAAGATGGCTCAGTAGTAAAAGTGCTTGGCATGCAATGCACAAGGACCAGAGTTTGCATCTCTACGGCCTGTATAAATGCAGGATCAGCATGCTAGCCCATAATTCTAGCCTCGAAAGGCAGAGACAGAGAATCCCTGGGACAAGCTGGCCAGACGGGCTTGTCAGATCATCAAGCTCTGGGTTTGATTAAGAGATCCTGCCTCAGAGAGTAAGGTGGAAGAGTCATCAGGCCCAGGGAAGAAGCCTGCTATAGAGGTCAGGCCTCCACAGCCATTTGCACACAACTGTACACATGCCCCCACACAGGTGATCCCACATCCACAGGCCCGGGCATGCACACATGCCCCCACACAGGTGATCCCACATCCACAGGCCCGGGCATGCACACATGCCCCCACACAGGTGATCCCACATCTACAGGCCCGGGCATGCACACATGCCCCCACACAGGTGATCCCACATCCACAGGCATGGGCATGCACACATGCCCCCACACAGGTGATCCCACATCCACAGGCATGGGCATGCACACATGCCCACACACAGGTGATCCCACATCCACAGGCCCGGGCATGCACACATGCCCCCACACAGGTGATCCCACATCCACAGGCATGGGCATGCACACATGTCCCCACACAGGTGATCCCACATCCACAGGCCTAGGCATGCACACATGCCCCCCCACAGGTGATCCCACATCCACAGGCATGGGCATGCACACATGCCCCCACACAGGTGATCCCACATCCACAGGCATGGGCATGCACACATGCCCCCACACAGGTGATCCCACATCCACAGGCCCGAGCATGCACACATGCCCCCACACAGGTGATCCCACATCCACAGGCATGGGCATGCACACATGCCCCCACACAGGTGATCCCACATCCACAGGCATGGGCATGCACACATGCCCCCACACAGGTGATCCCACATCCACAGGCATGGGCATGCACACATGCCCCCACACAGGTGATCCCACATCCACAGGCCCGAGCATGCACACATGCCCCCACACAGGTGATCCCACATCCACAGGCATGGGCATGCACACATGCCCCCACACAGGTGATCCCACATCCACAGGCATGGGCATGCACACATGCCCACACATAGGTGATCCCACATCCACAGGCATGGGCATGCACACATGCCCCCACACAGGTGATCCCACATACACAGGCATGGGCATACACACATGCCCACACACATGTGAAAGGAAGAAAAATGAAAACTAACACTACAGTAAATATATTATTACTTATTAGTGAGGAGTCATAGTCATTTGAAACCTGACCCTTCCATAACGGACAGCCAGCCTTCCCCGGCCTCTCATGTCATTTTGTCCTGGCTTAAACTGCAGGAGCAGATGCACTATGCTTGAAGTAATTTACTGACTGCTATAAATTGAGCATGGCGGGAGGTAAATATCAGAGTCAGAGTGAAATAGCTGTATAGCAACGAGAGAAATTATGGAGCTTCTGCGCGAATTGGACTGCTTTTATAAAATACATCAGGCAACAAAGTCCTCTTGGGGGGGGGGCATACAGCAGTTATGCAAAATGATCGGGCTGGTTTTAGGCAATCTTTTATTTTTAAGCTGCTTTTAACTTAAAGGGCAGAAAAGACAATCTTTGGAATTTCATGGCCTTGCAGAAACAGGCACACGGGGTCCTGGAGTCACTGATGCTAAGAGAGAGAAGGTGCTGTGGAACTGCTTGTATTGGTTTCTGCTGGACTCTTCCTCTTTTGTAGGAGATGCTGGCTACAGAGTCTGCAGGGTCAAGAGTAGCACCTGCCAGTGGGAAGAGGACAAAGCTAATTAATATTCAGCAACCAAAAGGGACACCGGCAGTTCTGGTGTGATTGTGAAGTGCCCCCCCCCATGGAGCATGTTACTGAACACGTGCCCTCAGCTGCTTGTGTTGCTTAGGGACACTGTAGAATGTCTGGCATCTTGGGCCGGTCAAAGTTATTCTTGTTTCTGGTTCAGTCCCGCACTTTCTGTCTTCTGAACTCCAATCACTACCTCACGCTCTAGCCTCTATAAACAGAGCTGCTTCTGCTTCCATGTGTCCCTTAGCACGGTGGGATAAAATCCCTCTGAAATTGTGAGTCCATCGAAACCTTTCTTCCCTTATACTTATCTGTCAAGCACCCTGTCACAGTGACCCAAGGAACCTGATACGCTGACCATCCCCGGGGGGGGGGGCAGCTGGGCGGGCCAGTGTGCGGCGACCCGAAACCTGCTGAAGTCGGGGTGGACCTGGTGACTTGGCGATTTGGAAGCCTATCTGTAGACATGTACGGTGCTGAACGAAGCCCAGATGACAACCGTCATAGTCAGGCATTGCTTCAGGTTATCAGTTCAGACATGGCTGGCCTCTCCCTAAAGGAGGGGGAGGTCACATCCGCTTTCTACAGGAATCTCAGCAGTTTGGAGAGAAGCAAGTCTCAGGCCAAGATAGTAGAGGTCCACAGGGTCTCGAGAACAGAGAACTAAGACAGATAGTACTACAGGCTTTCTCCAGGGTGCTAGAGAGAACACCGAAAGTGGGAGTCACCTAGGGTAATGGGATTGCCAGGTCCCTCGGCAGCCAAACCAGTTTCCTCTATGAACATGCCCAAGGCTAGTGATATCAATCAGTCCTGGCCCTGGCACAACCATGCACAAGAATTCCTGGAACTCTTGTTGAAATGCAGGCTCCGATTGGGTATATTTGAGTCCCTGGACAAGGTTCTGAAGTTCTCACAGGATTCCCCACCGATGCCGATTCCTGTAGTCCCCGTGTCCAGTCCTGCCAGCATCACATCTGACCGCCTTCTATTCTTTTTCTCCTCTTCCGGTGATGTTGTGTGATTCCTTTTTTTCTCTTCCAGAATGAGCACCAGAAAAAAAAAGAGCTTAGATTCAGAGAAGAGACAGAGCAAGATGGCAAAACCCAAATGTGCTCTCTCTCCTTTGTCAAGTTCAGGGCAGAAGGAAGCACCATGGCGTGACATCCTGGGGCCAAGGAAAAGCAACAGAACTGCTTTAGGGTTGTCTTGGTTACTGTTTGTTGTGGCTACTTCTCTAGTTGTGGTGGAACACTCACAAATGTCACTTAAGGAAGGGAGGGCTCGTATGGCGCACAGTGTGAGAGGGCAGTTTATCATCCTCCGGAAGTCATGGCAGCAGGAACGTGAGCTAGCTAGCCACGTCATGTCCACAGCCAGGACGCTTAAATGATGACTGCTAGCTCTCAGCCCACTCTCTCCTTTTTATTCAGTCCACGATGCCAGTCTACAAACAGTGCTGTCCACATTCAGGGAAGTCTCCTCACTTTGTTAACACAATCTAGAAACCTCCTCGCAGACATGCCCCAGAAGTTTTTCTCCTATCAAATTGACAATCAATATTAATCATTACAGGAATAAAAAAAAATCCCAGAATCAGTTTGGAAATCTGTTCCATGGTGTTTGCTGGAAGAGGCTGGGTCTGACATCAAGGTAGCATGAACCAGGCACGTAGAAACACCGCTCTAAGCTGTGCCTTTGCCTCAAGTCCCCAGGCCACCACCCTGCCAGGCTCCCCCACTCACTGGCTGGCCTTTCCTTTTGAAGCTACTGCACCTGAAGAGGTGGAAAGGAGGCCCCCTTTCAGCCTTTTATCTTTAAGCAGCTGCATTATTAACAGAGAAGAAAAAGGTCTCCCATGAGCTATGGCAAAATCCTGCAGATTGGTTTGTGAATCAGTGCAGCTTAGGCTAGAGCAACCTAATTTCCTGAAAGCCATTCTATGGCTTTGGGCTTCCAGAGAGGCATAAAGCTTGCGTGATATTTACTCTTAGTTAAAATTAAATGGAAATTGGGAAGAAACAAAAAACTCAAAGAGGAAGTCTTCTATGACCACATATCATTAACGGGGGGAAAATTAAAGGCTAGAAAGAAATGTGGGCAGACTGTACATATTGCATCAAAGGACATCTGGCAGTGTGGATATAGCAATGTGTTACAATGGTAACTACCTCCATGTCACGGAATTTTGTGGTTTTTTTTTTACATACTTATTTTGTTGTGAAATGCACATTTGAGAAGGCAGGTGATACACACAAAAAAGTCCAACTTAATAAGTTATATATACTATACATCTGGGTGAGTACAGAATAAATAAAACCAACCCCAAAGCCTTCCACCCAACTGTTTTTGATAATGACCCACCCTCCCTTATTTTTAAAAACTTCTAATTGATTCTTTCTGGATTTCATATCATGCACCCTGATCCCACTCATCTCCCCACACTTCAAATATGCCCTCTGCCCTTGCAACCTCCCCCCAAAAAAACTAAAATAAAATTTAAAAGGAAAACACACCTCGGCGTGGAAGCTGTAGTGTGCCACAGTGAGTCACGCAGTGTACTCCTTAGTCCATACATCTTTACTTACAACTCTTCATTGCAATGAGTCGTTGGTCTCTGGCTTCTGCTACACCATCAATGCTGGGCCCCCAGTGGGGCTCCTCTTGGATGTCCTGCTGTTGTCCTGTGTCATGGAGATCCTGCAGCTTCACATGCTCCACAGTTCACAGATGAGGTGGATGTTGGGGTGGGCCAGCTCATAACTCTGGTTCTGGGCCTGGGTGGTAGCTGGGTTGGTCAGCCTGCCAGCTCTCCCTCACCCTCACCACCTGGGTGAGCTCTCCAGCACTGCCCACCCCCCTACACCCCAGCTCACTCAGTACCTCAGGCAGCGAGGGGTGGAGCTAGTTCTCCTGCTCTTATGCCCCTAGGGCCAGCTCACCTGCACCCACACCACCAGGACCAGCTCTACTGTTCTGCCTAGGTGGTGCAGGGCCGCTCCCCTGAGTGCTGTTGGTGAGAGGCAGGGCCAGCTCTCCCACTCTCGTGACTTGGGGGCACTCTTCTCTGTTTTTAAGCTAATCTTCCTACCTCCTTTTTTTTTTCTTTTTGCATTATAGTTTTATTACTCACGTATGCACTGGTAAGGAATATTTTCCTGGTTTTTCAATTTTACGTGTGTTTATGAGTGTGTGCATGCCAGTCTTCCTATGAAACATCAGAGGGCAAGGCCAGCTGTCACTCCTTACCCACCTTGTTTGAAACAGGCTCTCTTACTGTTCTTCCACTGTGCTGCGTGCACTGAATCAGCTGCCCCTGAGCTTCTTGGGAGTCTCTTGTCCCTGTCCTCCATTTCCCCACAGGAGCGTGAAGATGGCAGATGCATATGGATCCAGGGTTTATGTGAGTTCTGGGAATGTGAACTCAGGTCCTCGTGATTGAGTGGCAAGTGCTGTAACTACTGAACCAGATTCCCAGCTCCCTCTATATATGGGAGCATATAAACTTCTTTTTTTCTCCCCTTCATTTACAGTGCTGTATGGTATTCCTAAACTGGATAAACAACGTTTTATAGCATTTACTGCTGGTGGATGTTTTCACTTGTTTCCTATGTCTGGCTGTTATGAATGGAAGCACTATTCCTGTGGTAGATATGCACCCTGGGGTTCATATCTCAGGCATCTTGGATGTGGGTATTTTTCCTTTTAGTAGATAATACCTAATAGTGCACCAAGAACATAGAGAATAAAATAAGGTAAAAAGCCCAGAGGCAAAACGTAGAAGAAGAAAAAGAGTTAATTTAAGTTAGAAAAGCTGGCTAGAAACAAGCCAAGCTAAGGCCAGGTACTCACAAGTAAGAATGTATTTATTTGGGAGCTGGGTGGCAGGCTCCTAAAGAGTAAAACAAACAAACAAACAAACAAACAAACAAAACCAAACAACTACAGCCTGTGCTTTTTACTCTTTCAAATAAAAACTGATCCACCCTTCTACAAAAATCAATAGTTTATGGCTAGCTTTTGTTTCATTTGAAATAGTTTCAACTGAACTGGATCACAAGATGGAATCTTAGGATCATTTCTCAGGCAGTCAAACAGGCTATCAGCTGCTAAGTCTACAAGGCTGTGTATGAATGAATGTACTAAACACACCTTTCTTTTCTTTTTTTTTTTTTTTCAAGATCCTGGGTGTAATTATTAAAGTGTCAATTGTCCCTAGTGATATTAACTAGATAATCAAATTTGGATCACAGGCATGAAATAATTTAAAGTGTGCCTTCATTACTGTTCAACTGGAAATAACTCAGTAAAAATGATTCCTACCCTCCCCGAGCCCCATATCTGCCATGTGGTTATGGCAGTAGCCAATAAACTTAATAGGTCTACTCAAAAGGTCACATTGATTCTCTACAATAAAGAATATCCTATGTAAACAAAACAGGCTAGGAGATTCTACCACAGAAACAGGAGAAAATATTGTTGATATCAGATGCAGGAAAGACAAAAATCAGAATTCTGGATAGAATTGCAAGAATTAGGAGCTCTCCATTCCTAAATTAGCTATGTGGGATAAAAATGGTTGACTAAGAAGAGACCTTGCTGAGGAACTATGAAGATGTAAAGTCATCTGTGTGACAACCTGTTTAATCTCAGAGAAACTTATACCATATGTTTTCCCTGACTGAGCAGGGGTAGAGTGATCTTGCTATGCTTTCTGTGACTAAGACAGTGCCTGCCATTCCTACCCCCAACAGGAGCTGGGAGAAGTTCTCCCACCAACCATGCCCTGCCTAGGAAGCCAGTGTGCAAGTGTTGGATTCTCTTTGCCAATGCCTTTAATTCTTATCTAGTAATATTCTCCGCTACTTCATGAAAAGAGGGGCCCAGCTGCATCCAATAGTGCCATAGCTGTATAACCCAGACACAATCCACAGGGGTTTAGAACAGAAATTAACAAATATATTTTAGCTTGAAACCTTACTGATAAAGAATTATCAGTCAGTTTTCCAAACAGCCACAGAACAGTCACAGACTCCTTCATCCTGATTTAGAACCCAACTACAAAAGATGCCATGACTAAGGTCACCTAGCATCAGATAGAGGGTGTCACGGCCAAGTCAACCTTCCTTGCTAAAGGAGATAAAATAGGATGGGGAGACTGAAGTGTCCTTGGCTCTACTGATGAATTCTCAGTATGTTACTAATTGCATGATCTATCCCAATTTCCTGCATCTCTTTGGCCCAGATTTATGTCTATAAAATAAAATAAAAATCAAACTGGGTTTTCTAGGGATACAGTCCTAATGTTGCAGTATTGTGTTCTGTCCCTTAGTCTGTGATTAAGTTATAAACCATGCTTCATTGTACTGCCTCTCAGGGGGCTCAGCACCACATTTCCTTTTCAGTTGATATCCCCCGAGAGATGATGTCAGGGTTGGTAACCTAACTCACTCCTGGTGATGGTCTGCCAGCACCTCTTAGAACCAGAGTCCACAGACAGTAAATTAGAACACTACAGTTTTAGGTTCTTTGACAGGCAATCCATGATCTAATTGCTCCTTCTTCTGGAACTGAAATCTCTACCGTGTTACATGGGAACAAGCTATCCAATTAAGAGTTGGAAAAAGATGAGGTGAAGAAGTCTGGACTACCACGGGTATCAGGGACACCCTCTTGGGGACTTAGGACCTGTCAATGGTCTTTGCTCCCTATAACTTTTGGAGTCATTGAACAGTGTCAACAAGTAATCATTTCAAGCAGAGCCTGGAGAACGGTTTGAGATAGGATGTTTTGAAACATCATCCATGAGACCTGAGATACAAGAGAATGTCCTGCACCGAGAATGACCGCAGGCACCTTGAGGAGGAACTGACTGGGAGCAAGCTCACCCCGTTCTATTAACCCCTCACGTTTGTCAGCTCTCAGGGCTCCCCGACATCTCTGATTGCTGTGGTGCTCTTCTGCAGGTCCATGGCAGCTATTTCAGGCACCTAACACAGCGGGACAAATGTGCACAAGTCCGCACAGTGTGACAGAAGAATTAAAAATGTATTTGCCATCTGTTCGTAGTTGCCTTGTGGGACTCTCTTCTTTTCCTCTCCTGCAGCCACAAATAGGGTCTTCGAGCTTCCTTCCGACTCCAGAGAGCTGGACTCTCTGAAACTGCAAGGCTTTCTTCCTCCTCCTTGCCCTCCTCCTCCTCATCCTCCTTCCCTGTCCAAGACTGTTGAACTCTGGAACAATTCCAGCTCTTTAATCATTTCTCTTAAGTATAACTTGGGAAGATTTGGACTACAGAGATGGCTCAGTGGTTAAGAGCATTGGCTGTTCCTCTAGAGGACCCTGTTTCAATTCCCAGCACCCACATAGCAGCTCATAACTGTTGGTAACTCCAGCTCCAGGGTATCCATGGCACAAAGCATGTATGTGGTACACCTATGTGTTCATGCAGGCCAAATACCCATACCCATAAAAAAATGGAAAGAGTCTACAAAAAGTATATAGTGTTTTATACTTAGGTGACTTCTACAGCCTTTGCTTAGGTTCCAGTTCCTGAGAACTCTGTAAAGCTTGGGGTGGAGCAAGAAAAAAAAAAAAAAGCCGAATGAAGTCAACTTAAATGGGATTGTATATCGAAATGAGGCTTGGAAATTCACACTGGTCCCCTACAATGTACTCAGTCCTCATCACAGAGGACTGCTCTGATAAGACACTCCACTTAGCTGGGAGAGAAGCCTGGGGAAGGATGCAGGAACGTCAAGTGTGAGCCATTTCTAGCCATGCACTCCCATAGGCAAAACTCTAAAAGCTGTTGTTGAGTTTTGTTAGTTGGACATGATGTTGGTTGATCTACAAAAATATTTCTGTTCTCACTGAGAGTCTCTAGTTTTCATTTCTGGGATACATGTGTCAGTCACTTAAAAACTCATTGTGATGGTACTTCACACCTATAATCCCAGCAGGAGATGGATGCAGGAGAATCACCATGAGTTCAAAGTCAGTTTAGGCTACAGTCTGAGTCTTGGTTTCAAAAACAAACAAATAAACAAAACATCGTATCAGATACTTTTCTCATTGTCATGGCAAAATATCCCGCAGAAACAAGTTCAGGGAGGAAAGACTTTCTTCTCTCATTGGTTCAGAGGACACAGTCCACTATGGCATGGAAGGCATGGAGCCTGGGGAGAGAGGTCCTGACTATAGTGGAGGGAACTTGGGTACATCTGCCTCACATTTTGGTGGATCAGGAAGCAAAGAGCAGACTGGAATTGGACTGAGCTATGAAATTTCAAGACCCACCCACCCTCAGTGACCCACTTCCTCTGTGGAAGCTACAGCTCCTGAAGGTTCCACACCTTCCAAACAGTCTCATTAGTTGGGGACCGAGTGTTCAAACAAATGAGCCTGTAGGTGGGACATTTTATATTCAAGCCTTAAGAGGTAGTGGAAATGATCTGTTGGCCAAAATAGTGCAATGCAGTATTTTTTATCATTTTCATAGTCCTGGTTCATTCAGGTAATGACCTGTTAAACATTATCAAGTTCCAATGATATCTACTTTACCCTAAAAACACTGAGCCTTGAGCAATCTTTGAAACTCTAGGAAATGAGGATTAGGACCCCAACCTCAGTGTATTGTTGGGAGACTAAATGAAATGACATCTGAAAAGTCCCCAGCAGGGAGCCTGTCACCACACGAGAACTCAGTCAACAGAAACTTTTATAGTTATAATTATAAATTGTCTTGGACTTTTGCTTTTTTGAGACAGGTCTCATGTATCCAGGTCTGGCCCCAAACTTACTATGTCACTTACAATGTCACAAACTTCCCATGACCTTGACCTCCTCCATTTTCTAAGTGTTGGAATTACAGGCGATTATAACCCTTATACCTGGCTTCCTGGGTGCTCAGAATAGAAGAAGAAGAAAAAAAAAGATTTTGAATGCTAGATTGAACACTGAGATAGATTCCTGCCCAGATCCTAGCCTTGAATTTTGATTCTTCTAAAATGTCTTGATAAACTGGACTCTGAGCCTGGGACCTATGTCACCATAACTCAGCTTTAACGGTCATACTTGATATAAGTGAGTCAAAGAACAAGCAAATAGCCTGGCCACAGTAGATTTGTTTTGGCTTAGTTTTTGTCGTTTGGGTGGAACTGGATATTGAGCCCAGGGTCTCATCACTGAGCTACAGATCTAGTCCTGGATTAGTTTCTAATGATGCAATCTTTGGTCAGCACTGGGTGGCAATTGCCCACAGTAGGTCCTGGAAAATATTACTTATTGATTCATGAAGTTATTTAAGAATCAGTTGATATTTACTGGATATCTGTCATCAGCCAAGAACAATCCCAGCAGATACTGACAAAAACCCATCCCTTCCTGACAATAAACAAATAACAAACACTTAATGGTGTGGATCATGAGGTAATACACCCATGGAATAACCACCCAAAGAAGCAGAAAGGATACAACTAATGTGTATGTAATGTCAAAACATGCCACCCTGATGGTGGCTTCTCAGGGAAAACAGACTACAGAAGGTAGAGCCCTGGCAGGTATGGCTATCGAAGGAGAAAGCATTCCCAGCAACGGGAACAACAGGAGAAAACCTGGGCCCCATGGCAGAGCATGCCTGGCTTCTTTGTAGGTCAGTGGGGTTGAAGGTGTTGGGACAATGATGGTGACAGAGGAGGTCAGAGGAGCTGAGATCATGGGGAGTTAGGTAGACATGGAAGTGCTGTGACCTGCCTCTGAGTATCAAGGAGCAGCTCTAAGGGCTTTTGAGCACCACAGACTCACCAGCTTCCCCAGCGGACCAAGATGGAGACCAAGAAGGGGCCAAGAAACAGAGGCATCAAAGAGACTGTGGGAGGCTATTGCAATGCTCCTGGTGATGGGTTAGCTCTGATGGTGGCCATCTCAGCAGTGAGAAATGGCTAGCCCCTGGACATATTTTGAAGGTCCAGCCAGCTCAGTCCAATGGACAGCTTGGATGTGAGGTATCACTGAGAAAGCAGAGGAGATAATTCCAGCATCTTTGGGACTGAATACTGAAAGGATATAGATGCCATTTCCTGAGATGTAAGAGCAGTGGTAAACATGTCACAGCTATGCCAACACAGTAGCTGTCTCAGGATCTGGGACCTGATGGTAAGGTCTCCTGCCTGGTGGTGAGAATTCATGACAGAGATGTGCAGTTACTCTTTGAAAGCTGTGGATCAATGCTGGAGATACAGCTCAGGAGTAGAGCACTTGCCTTTTATGCATGAGGTCCTAGGTTCAATCTCCAGTACTAAAGAAAGAAAAAAAAAAAAAAAAAAAAAAAAAAAGCTTCTACCCATGACCAAATCTGGAGAAGTCCAAGGCCTGGATGTGGTATAAATCACTCCGCTCTGATGATGTAGACATCTGCTATCATGAACAGGTTTGTTTGGTTTTCTGTGTGTCTGTCTGTTTGTTTGTTGCCTCGGGTTGATGGTTGCATGTCTAATTTAATTGATTGTCTTCTCTGCACCTTTAGCTAGCATGATGCATCTGTGGAGGACAGCTGCTGTGTCTGTTGGTGACCAACAGAGGGAGCTGAGAAAGCCCTGTGAAAGCCCTTGTTCCTAGACTTGGCCTCAGGCCTGGCAGGATCATGCTGTGTTCTGTGAGGCCTGTTGTGGTAGCCTGTGTCTAAGGCCAGAGCCAACAACTGTCTCTTCTGGAAAGATGGGTCAGTGACTCCAGACCTCTTTAGGTAACTCTTCTGTTCAATGCCATCTTTTTGTTTACTGATGTTATCATGGATGCCAGATTAAATATACACTCAAAACAGATTGTCAATGAACATCTTTAAAAAAAAAAAAAAAACGAGAGGGGTATATATATGCAAATAACAAGAAAAAATAAAAAAAAAGCAACAGTCCTAAAATCTCAGGCCCAGAAGGATAGATTCTCTAGGGCTGTTGTAACAAGTGACCAGACAGGTTTGCTTGAAACGTGAGAGATTTTTGCTCTCCCAGCGATGGAGGTCAGAAGTCTGGACTCAGCATTGTCCCGGGCTCAGCCTCCATGTGAAGGCTGTAAGGAAGAAGACTTCCTTCCTCTTACAGCAACTGGTGTTTATTGAAAAGCCTTGGCACTCTTGGCACGTAGCAGCGTCTTTCCCATCTCCGTCTCCATCTTCTCAGGGCCCAGGGCTGCCGCTGAGTTGGTGTCTTGTATTCTTATGAGGGTGACATTCTTTGTGGATTTAGGGGCCCATGTTCATCCAGGAAGACCTCCTCCTAACCAGGCAACTGTGCAAACCCTACTCCCAAATCAGGTTGCATAGCTCCTGGGATTAGAATTTCAATATACTTTTGAGTGGATTGAATTTGACTCCCACGGAGTGCCGGGGGAAGTGCCAGGGCTAGTGTATCTAGTGAGAGAGAGTCCCTGAACCCGAGCAATGGCTACAGGAGACATGCTCACAGGCTGAAAGTAGCGAAGGTCACACGTGTTTGGGTACGGCAGGAAGCTTGCCGATAAGAACGGCTCTACTCCTCGGATAGGATACGCTCTCCATCTGTGCTCATGGCCCTGAAAGTTTTTTTTTTTTTTAATCTTCTGTTAGTGGTTTAAAAAAATATTGTATAAATAAAAAGAATAAGAAAATAGCACTGCTCTGACTCACACATTGGGCAGAGCTGCAGACTCTTGTGATGATCCAGAAAGACTTCACTAAAGAGTTGGTGCTTAAGCCCAATCTTCAAAGATGAGGAGTAGGTCTCTAGGCTAAGGAGGTGGGGTTGGGGAGGGGGGCAAGGAAGGCAGGTAGGTAAGGCTTTGCATACTAAGAGAAGGTGTTCACCAGAGGATGAAGTTAGTTCACTAACATACTCTGCACCTCCTTTAGGAGGGTGTCACATCTCAAGGCCTTTACTATCAACTTTATCAGCTGTGTTCAAATATTTTAAAAAAAAAAAAAAGAAGAGGAAGAAGGAGGGACAAGGTTGGAGGTGCAGCCCACTGGTTGAGCACCTGCCTAGAGATCACAGGGCCCTGGGTTTCTTCCACTTCCATCACTGCAGGGGGAGGAGAGGAAGGTCAAACATGTTTCTGGTTTGAATGAATGCACAAATAAGAAAATGATAGCACTAGGAATACATATCAGGAGCAATCAGCTACTGGACACATTTGCCAAAGCACAAATATGGAAACCCCACTCTCAGCAAGATCTGCAGAAATCAAAGAGCCGAATGTGGTAGAAATTCTTCTGCCCTGAGTGCAGAAAAAGATCAGCCAACATTTTTTTTCCTTCTGATATATTTCATTCTGCACAAAGGGCCAAACTGGGTTCTTAGGAACCTGATTGTGAACCAAGATACAGGATTCAGAATCATCTCCATGATCTTGGAAAATTAACTCCTCACTCTTCTTTCCAGAGAAGCACTCCAGCTTGTCGCCTCTGAGTCCGAATCAGGGTCTGACCTGGTTTCTGTCCCAGAACTACTCCCCCAGTTTTTGGCACGGGGATATACAGGATGCCAGCAAAGTTCACACGGGGTCATCACAGTCTCTTTAAAGGCAAGATGATTCATGGCTGGGTGGAGGAGAGAGGGTATTGAGGGGAAAGGAAGTGCTGAGCAGGAGGGGGTGGAGCCATGCAATTATGAAATTGACTGCAGGAAAAGCTAGCCCTGAGAGTGATGGGATCTTATGCTCTTACTATTGGTATTTAAGCTCCAGCTTTTAAAACAGAGAGGGGGTTGGGACAAGAAGCAGATCACATAACTCTGTTGCCTCTTGCAGTAGAATAGATTCCATGCCCGTGTATTTATTATAATTACAAAGTACTAATTTCTCTTCATATCTGACAAAAAAAAAAAAAAAAAAAAAAAAAAAAAAAAAAAAAAAAGCAAAGCTCTCCCCCAACCATGTAACTGGCAGAATAAGATTTTGGCTGCAGGGGGACGCGTGAGTAATTTGTCTTCTTCTATTTGATTGGCTGGCATTCCAGCTGACAGGGTCTTCTATTCTGCATGTTCATTCTGTAGTTAAGAAGAGAGTGTTTGTAATTTACAGTTTTGTGGAATGCTATTATCCCGCCTTGGCAGAAGGCATCTGCGGCAGTGGGGGCGGGGGGGGGGACCCTCCAGTAGCAAGCCTCTAGAGACTCTCAGGTCCCTCCCACTCCCTGCTCTCAGCCCCACTTCCAGGCCTTTGGAGAGGTCTCAAACCACCTGCCAATCCCCTCTGAAACCCTGACGTGGACAGTTTCTTCTATGAACTCTAGTTATTTATGTCAAAAAAAAAAAAAGTAAATCTTGCCAATGGATTTTTTTTTTTTCTGCACTACTTCCTCTTTGGGGTCAAGCTTGGTAAATTCTTCACAAAGGGATGTTCCTAAACTCTGACCCTTATTCAGACTGGCTTGTCCTGGCCAGTATTTACTCAAGAAAAATAAAGTAGCCAAGAGAGATCTTGCAGCCGTATTCTCATGCCATGGAGTCAGAAGGACAAAGACGTCTCCTATAAGCCCCTAAGGATCTGATGCTTATTTCTGCAGTGTGCTGTGGTCCACTGTTCTCTTTGGAAGCACCCCTATGCATGACAAGTCCAATCTATCAAGTGCCACTGTCTTACGTTCAGATGATGGTGCCTCTGGCTTGGATTTTAATTTAGAAAATGGATTTCTTTTGAGGAAAAAAAATGCCAAGTTGTTAATGAAATACTAAAAATAGAATCCTAAAGGTTCCCAGCCAATAGCAAGCAAGGTTTAACTCACATATCCTCAGCCTTAATGATCAGGCATGTTTTCTTTTCATATAAAGAGTTGTGCTCGTTAGATGATTGGAGTCATAAGTTACATTTAACTGATCAGTACCTCATATTCAATCTTGTTCAGAGTGGCCTTGATGACAACTGATCTCTAGCTTGCTCACAAATTAATAATGGTTAAAATAAAAAAAAGCATCTCATTTCCTTTAGAAGTATCTCAGTGGGCTGAATTTATTACACATTAAGAAACAGATTTTCTTTTGATAGACTTAGTGCATTTTCTAGTTAGACAGAAAATTGCATAATTTTCATATCTGTGTACAAATGTATGGATGTGTATCTGAGCATTTGTATAGGCCAGAGGTCAATGTTTGGTGTTTTCCATAGTCACTCTGCATCTTAATTTTTTAACATTAATTTATTGTGTATCTGTGTGTGTGTATGCATGTGTGTGTGCATGCATGTGTGTGTATGTGTGTGTGTGCATGCATGTGTATGTGTGTTTGAATGCGTGGGGAGGGGCAGATCAGTGTCAGGTGCTTTCCTTCACTTTCTTCATCACTTTTTTTCACTGGTGTGTGTGTGCATGCATGCATGTGTGTACATGAATGTTTCAGTGTAGCCCTGAAAGTGCACATATGGACAAAGAAGACAATTAGTGGTTCTTCCTTTCCATTAAGCAGGTCCCAGGAATTGAACATGCCATCCGGTTTGGTGGCATACCTTCTTGGCTGATCCATCTTCCTGACCTGCAGTCTTATTTTTAAGACAGGGACTTTTTACTGAACTTGGAGCTTATGGATTCAGCTGGATGGCTGGTCAGCAAATTCCAGGGATCCTCCAGTCTCCCCTTCCCCAGCCCTGGGATCCCAGGGATCCTCTGTCTCCACTGCCCCAGTGCTGGGATTACTGGTATGCCAACAAACCCAGCTTTTTACATGGGCACTGGGGATCTCAACTCAAGTTCTCATGCTCTGAAGCAAGGATTTACTGACTAAGTCATATCCCAAGCCCCAAATAATATAATTTTCATTATTAATGCCCAAAGCCATTTGTCCCTAGAAGGTATCAGTTCCCAACCATTTAGCCACAAATAGCAAACCCCAAATGAGCTATAACGCTAGAATGCTGCTGCTCTCTAGCATACTTTGGCTTTTCAGAAGTTTACCAGAGCTCCCCTCACAACGACCGGGTCACAAATGAGCCCAACAGCTTTGCTTCCCAGGCCCATAGTAGATCTACCAACGAGACAATGTACTCAGCCAGACAACTCTCAGAGAACAGGAGTTACAGTCTGTGTCACATAGAGAGGCAGGGCACTCAGACAAAGGGCAAGCATCAGCTAATATCAGCTTCATTATTGCAAAAAGCCATCCAGGATCCAGAGGTGTCCAGTTGTGGACTTTTTTTAGACGAATCCTATGTTTTGCCAGCCCCGTCGTCTGTGCTATTGGTAGCTGGCAGTGGAAAGCATTAAATTATGGGGCTGAGGGAGTGGAGGACTTGCCTGACATGATGAAGCTCTGGGCTCAATCTCTTTACACAGTAAGCAAATAAAAAATATACTTAAATACAGATATAAATATATATGTGTGTTCATGTGTATATGATCACTTGTATATTCATGTGTATACACCTATGTATACATGCATGTGTGTATATTTATGTATATATGTATGTATTTTTATGTGTGTTAGCAATATGTTTCATTTATCCCAAGGCATAGTGAATGTACACATGTTCAACATTTAATCAATACGAAATTTATTGAGGTACTTAAATATGTATATACACGTTTATATATTTCATATACACAGATATCTAAGTGAGCCTTTAAATTTTGAAGCAGATTTCCTACTTTCAGTACATCTCAATTGAAACGAGCCAAGTTTCAAGAGCTCACAGGCTGCAGTGGACAGTGAGGCTCTATGTTAAAGTATTTGTTCGGTTGTTTTTAAAATTGCTGTTTGGTTTGGTTTAGTCGGATATATGTACTGTTGAATCATAATCTGGCAGCAGATACTGCAGGGCAGTGACCTTTAGTCAACTCATTTTCTGTGGCTCTGGGGAACAGAACCCAGCGCCTTGCTGATGGTAAGCAAGCACACTGCCAGGGAGCTCTACTCCAAACCCTCATTCTACTCCTGAATATTGGTGATATCATTTCATGATCTGGAAACCTGTGCTGCTGCAGTTTGGTAAGAGATCAAACACACGGTTCTGAGGCAGGTCTGTAAGTCGGTAGGCTGTGCACAGAGCCTCGGGACTTCAGCCAGGGTGTGGCCCACGGACCCCAGAGTCTATTAAAAGAGCAGCTTTTACTTTTCTTTCTCATTTGCTTCGTTGTTTTGGTTTATTTCTCCACAGGCTTATTTAGGCGTCCTATCTAAGCATAGTGTATTTGCTTTGTAACTACCATGGCTTGCTCAGTTTTTAAAATGACATATAGGATAAAGCCCTTTTGGTGAGAGCATGGTTAAAGATCTGGCCCTCAGTATTTCCATTAAAAATTCAAAGTTTCCAGGATTATTGCACAGCCATAACAAATTGTTCCAGGCAGAAACTTGGCAAGTACTTCCCTCCTGTGGGAGGAAAGACTTTTAACAATTCTAAAGAGATAAAAATAAATAAATGTTTACCACTTCAACTTCGATGATCTTTGTTAGGAGGTGCATTTAGACGTATTTCATCTTCACTCATGGTCTGGTTTATGAAGTCTGACCTTGCTCAAGAGTTACACAACTGCTCTCCTACCCCCCAACACTTCAATGAATGCAGTTGGATTCTCAGTTCTTCCAGCTCTGCCTGGTATGTGTCTGGCCAGCTGTGAGCGTCTTCACCCTGGTGAAAATCTACATTTTTTGTTTTGTTTTGTTTTTGTTTTTTCTTTTCTTTTTCTTTCTTTCTTTCTTTCTTTCTTTTTCTTGATTTTTTGAGACAGGGTTTCTTTGTGTAGCTTTGCGCCTTTCCTGGGACTCACTTGGTAGCCCAGGCTGGCCTCGAACTCACAGAGATCCGCCTGCCTCTGCCTCTCCAGTGCTGGGATTAAAGGCGTGCAACACCGCCACCCGCTGAAAATCCATGTTTTTAAAAGGTAAGACTGGTAACACTCTAAACTCTTTGTAGGCCAGTATGTTTTCCTCAGTGTGCATTCTTGAGGCCTATGTATTGCATACTAGATGTAAAGCAAATAGCTGCTGAGGGATGACAAAGTCTGGAGCAGCTTTAGAGTTAAGACACAGTTTCTAATGATAAGATCCCAAGTAGCCTCCAACTCGCCACTTCCCTGAGGTTGTCTCTGGGCTCTAGATTCCTCTGTCTCCACTTCTCAAATGCTGAACCACAGGTCCAAGGCTCCAAGCCTGGTGCTCTATTCTTCATCTCTTACTGAAATGCACACTTAAAGCTGGAGGATGATCTATGGCTATTATCCCAGCACTCATGCAGCTCTGATAGCAGGGTTGGAGGTTCAAGGCCAGCTTGGGCTACATAATGAAATCCACCCTCAGTAAATAAATTTACTATATACTCATGAAATATCAACTAGGTCTCACTGTGTAGTTTCCTCGTTTCAATCTTGGCTTCTGCTAGGTGCCGAAGCCACCCCAGGGAAGTGTCTAAGGGTATGATATAGGAGAACTGTGAACAGCATGAAATACTCCAGCAATATGATCAAGAAATTGATAGTCATCATGGCCAGCAGTAGAAACAGCCTAAAATAAGATAGTTTTAAAAGCACGGCAAAAACTATTTTTTAACCAGTGTGTTTGACTCAAAATCAATTTGTTGAGTATAATATTCGTGAACTAACTCCCTTTTAAATTGTGTATTAGTTTCTCGCAGGGTTGACTTATTCTGAAGAATTATTATTTTTGACCAGAGAAAACTAAAGCACCTTTTTCTTTCATTAACAAAATTTTATCATGTTCATATTTACTGTGAGGGCGTACGTGAGGGGGAGGGGGGACTCACACCGAAGTGCTCTTATTGAACTTGCTCTGTTCTTTCACCATGTGGATTCAGGGACTGAACCTGGGTCCTCAGGCTTGGTGACATGCTCTTTTAACCTTTGAAGTATGTCACCAGGCCAGGGAATCCTTTCACTTTCTTTTTCTTAAGACGACATCTCATATATCCTAGGTTGGCCTTGAACTTGCTATGTAGTTTAGGGAAGATGACCTGGAATTCCCCATCCTGCTGCCTAGATTACATGTGGGTGCCAGCCGCACTCGGTGTGGTGCTGAGCGTCAAACCAGGGCTTTCTGCATTCTTGGCAATAAGGTATCTTCCCCCAGCAGGATTCCTGAGGTCCACTGGAAGAATGCAAGCCTAGAACTTGAAATGAGTGGATCTCGTATCGTTTATTTTATGGTAATTTGCAATCCCTTCAATTATTCAGTGGCTGTAACCTGGTAGGCAGTTCATGTTTGTTAGCTTGTCTGTTTTGTTTTGTTCTGAATGACATAACAGGCTACTTCCGATGCAAACATATACTACAACCGAAAAGTCTGTCACCGTCTGGAAGGCCCTGTGCACGGGCTGCATTAACACTCCTGTGCTCCCTCTACTGCCTCAGAGGAGACATTCACAGTCAAGACCCCAGAACACTCACTCCTAACCAGTTTCTTTAGGTGATGAAACAGGGCTCTTCAGAGAAAGAGTACCATTTCCTTCACATGTAGATAGTTACCCCTCAAACTGGAGGGCGAGTTTTAGGGTTCCTCTGAAATACTCAAATCTTAGATTGTCCAAGTGTATTATATAGTGTTTGCATGCCATGTATTCACGTCCTCCTACATGCTTTACATTAGAAGTAATTTAAGTTTATAGTATAACTAAGTCCTCTAGATTACTTATAACACCTAATGCAATGGAAATACTTGCTATTCTGGGTTACTTGTGGACCGATGATGAGGGGCAAGTCTATAGGTATTCAGTATGGATGACTTTAAAAAAATTTTTTTCCCTACAAGAAGCTGGTTAAATTTGAGGATGCAGAGGTCCAAGTGCATTGTGGTATGTTTTTCATTGGTAAAATAATTAACATATAGGTAATTCATTGGAGAATTAAGTTCAGTACCAAATGTGTCCAGGCAGAGCCGCATAGTACAGACCAGTGATCTTTATACTGGGATGTGCCGAGTCTTTGTAGCCAGTTCAAAGGCAGACTCTGACTGCATACTGTGGCGTAGGAGCCTTGATTCGGAAGTCTAAAATCCTCCAGCTGGTGGTGCTGCAGCAAGTGCTGCCTTTTTAGACTTCGATTTTAAACACAGAAATACAATATAAAAGTCTGTGACTTAATATGTGGTTACTAGTCCATTTTAAACTTTCAAAAGTAGATGGGTCAAAAACACTAACATGGAGAGTAGGCGGGCAGGAAACATGGCTGGGGACTTGAGAGCACTAGTGTGGATCCAGGACTCACCCAACGAGCCTGGCATCCCACAGGCCTGTTAGCTCTGCTGCCAGAGGGAAGAAACAGGAGGGAGGCAAAGACTAGGCTTGTTGGCTTCTAGCCTAGTCTAGAAGAGATGAGCCTCAGGTTCAGGTAGAGACTCTGCCTCAAAGGAGTACTTGGAAAGTGATAGGATACACAACACACACACACACACACACACACACACACACACACTAAATAAATAAATCTTTAGAAAAATGAATAGATGGTACTAAATTTTTTTTTCATGTTGTTTAAGTAATTCATAACACAGGTCAGGAGTAAGGCTCAGCAGGCCTTCTTCCTCAATTTGACTCCATTTCAAAGCTTGACTGCATCTTGTATAAATATAATATCAGATTTGGGTTTAGGGGAATGGCGTTATACAACTGCCAACTGCCACCGTGACACCTCTGCTTTTTCCACTGAGTTTTCATTTGCATGAGAACTTTTGCTTTTAAAGAACCTGTCTTGTTACCTCTGATGGTACATTTGATATTTTGTCATCTGGAAACAAAACATTTCAGGAAACTGTTTCAAGGGTATTATGTTTGTGTTGGACCTTGCAGGAAGCAGTAGCTGTAGGTTTTGTGTGTGTGTGTGCACGCTTGCCTGTGTATGTGTGTGTGTGTGTGTGTGTGTGTGTGTAAGAGAGAGAGAGAGAGAGAGAGAGAGAGAGAGAGAGAGAGAGAGAAACAGAGACACATACACACACAGACAGAGAGAGAGAGTTAGTTTATGGCTTTAATCTTAATGGCTAGGAAAGTAAACAGCACATTTCTTATTAATTATTTTTACTGTGTGGGTAATGCACATATTTAGCATTCTTCAGGGAACATTTAAATTAATTGACTAAGTCTAATATGAATTATGTGTTTTAATATGTTTAAGGTTGTTAAAATAATGCAAATTAACTGCTTGCAACAACGTAATAATTACAATATTAGGTTTTTTTCCCTTGAAAAATCTCTAAATCTAAGACGTCTAAAAATAGAGTGGAGGTGGATTGGACAGTTTGCAGATTATGAGCTGGAATAAAAACATCTCAGTTACGCCAAAAACATGGCAACCAATATTTTCTGTTATAAAAATATTTGAGATGAATTTCGCTTTTTTTATGAAAGCTGTCTGCAACTGAAGCGAAGAGCAGAAGCTTCGTCGATTCTCGGGCCAGCAGTAACAATACCTGCAGCACAAAGCATACATAGGCCTTTTCCACGTGAAGCCGGCAAGCTTCCGCTCCTTTTCAAAGACAGTTTACCCAGAGGAGCTGGAGATACCACCCAGTTAAGCCCCGAACTATTAACCTTCACCTGGATAAAGCTCAGGAGGGAAAACAAAACTAGTCAGAGCCTTGACAGGAAACTCCTGTTAACCGTCCACTAGAGGCTGTAATGAGACCAACAATGTCACTTTAGCATATGAAGTGTAACAATCAGGGATCTTTAAGTGAACAACAACACAAGTTACGGAGCGGGGTGAGAGGGAACAGTCGTAGTTCTATTTAAGTAACCGTGGATGTGTGCACGGTATTTCAAAACCTGAGAATAGACACGTATCCCACACGCCCCCCCCCCCCCCCGCTGCTGCTGCTTTTTTTTTTTTTAAACTTCTGAAGTGCTGCCTCCACAACACAGTGGTTTAAAAGCTCACACATTTCTCTTGGTGATTCTGTACGCTGCTTCAGACAGTGACTAACTGCTAGGTCATAAGTAAACGGAGCCAAACGGTCTCTCAAACCCCGCTTACAGTCAATAATAGTGGCTTCCTGCAAGATCGAGAGATCGGGTTTCTAGACTCTTAGTTCTAAGCACCTGAAAGAGGTCAGATGCTGGCCTGACACCTACTGGTCTTTGGAGAATTATCTGCAGCAAAGAGAACGCGGCACTGAGCGACCCTTGCAGGGTTGCGCCCGCTCTTCCTCCGGGTGCCACACCTGTTGGCAAGGTGCACTCCTCCGGAGAAGGTTCCTTCCCACCAAGCTCACACCTGGCAGTGGTGTAGCGGAGGGGGGCGGGTGGGGACTCCACGTCTGCGTTTAGCTACTGGGACCAGGGGAAGTTCCTTCGCCGTGGCTCCCTGAGAACGGCCATCGAATGCTCGGTGCACCGGTTACCTCACTTCCGATGAAATGAATGATCCCCAGTTAGCTGCCAGAGGAGTGAGCAGGTCGGCTACCAGGGCTAGAGCTTGAGACGTTCAATTCCTACTGCAGATTTCCAGACCTGCAGAATTAGAAAGGAGGGCCGCCGGGAGGTCGCCAGCTTGTCCCGGCAGGAAAGGTGAGGGCGCCAGTGCAAACTGAGGAAGCCTGACAACTTTCCCGAGTTGCAAGTCAAGGCGCGGGCCCGGAGTCGGGTTGCTCAGGGCTCACGGGCTGGAGGGTTAACAGCAAGGATACAGTGAGTCCTCTTAGACGCGCACCGGGGTGGGGGGTGGAGGGTGGGGGCACCAAGGTCACTTCGAGATTAGAATCAGCGGACTTCCCTGCATCCTTGGTTATTTTACTAGGTGGGAGCCGAAGCCTGACATTCGTTGCGGTGAGTCCTCCCGGCTGCCGGAGTTGCACCCTGCACTCACCCTGTCCCCTCCAACTAGGTTGCAAGGAGCCGGGGAGGCGCGCGAGCACCGATCGGTCACCACTCTAATGACCTCATCGCCCCAACTTCCCCGCCCCTTTCTCAAACCTGGAAGGCACAGTACCCTCAGGCCGATGTCCAGGATCCGGAGCCGTAGTTAGGGAGAGGCACCGGCCTCCCCTGGAGGGACCGCTGCTCCGGCCGGGTGCACAGAAGGGTTAAGGGCGCCGGCCGGCAGCCGCGCCGTGCGCTCGCCGTGCTCTGTGCGGCTCGCCGGGCCGCCTGCCAGAGGGTGCCCCCCCCCCCCCCATGAAGTCGGATCCTTGAGCTGTGGCGGCGGCAGCCAACTGCTCCATATTTGGCTTCTATTACACATTTACATACTGGAGCGAGCGAGCGAGCGCGAGAGAGAGCGCGAGGGAGGGAGGGCGGGCGGAGGGAGGAGGGAGGGGAGGGGGGAGGAGGAGGAGGAGGAGAGAGCAGAGTATACCGCAGACATCATTTCTACTACAGTGGCGGAGCCGTACAGGACCTGTTTCACTGCAGGGGGATCCAAAACAAGCCCTGTGGAGCCGCAGCTAGAGCTACAGCAGCCGCAGGACACTGTGTCTCTCCCTCTGTCCCCCCTTCCCCACGCAACCCCAGATCCATTTACACTTTACAGTAAGTGGCTATTTTTTTTCCTCCTCTGATTCTTTCTCTCCCCCTCCCCCCTCCTCCTCTCCCCCCTCCCCCGATTTAGATTAAAATTATCCCCTCCCTCACCCCAATCCGCTCTCTCCGGAGAGGGGCCAAAGAACATCCAGCATACACCCCCCTCCCCCAGTCTCAATGGGCTGCAAGGAAAACAGCTGGAAGAGGAGCGAAGGAAACCGACGCGTCGTGGTGTGTGTGTGTGTGTGTGTGTGTGTGTGTGTGTGTGTGTGTGTGTGTGTGTGTGTGTTCGCGCGCGCGCGCACGCGTGTGTGTACATACACCCGTGCCGGGCTCCAGCCTCCCGGCTCAGGACCCCACTCTGGGCGCAGGAGCGGCGGGCAAGGGGAGCAGCCAGGGACCGGGTGGGCGGCCCCCAGGAGAGGGGGCGCGCCCGGGCGAGGGGCGCGGGTGGGGAGAGCAGCGGCGCCCCGCTTAGGCTGCTGCTGGCCCGGCGGCGGCGAGCGCAAAGAGCCCTGTCCTCCTCCCTCCCGGTGGCGCAGGGGGAGGCGGCAGCGGCTGAGGGTCGCGCTGCCCTCTTCGCTCTTGCAAATTCCCCCTCCCGGGAGGGGGCAGTGAGCGCCGCGGGGGCTCGTGGGAGGGCTGGGCTTCCCCGCCTGGGGTCGCCTAGCTAGAGAGAAGCGACCCCAAGACTGGGGTCTCCCCGCCCAGGCCAGCCTTTTGGGGCCGGGGACTTTGCGCACGGCCTGGGGAAGCGGAGAGGTGGCGGCGCAGGGGGCAGGGGCGCGCCGGCTATCGGAGCGCAGCGGGAGTGGCGGCGGGGACAGGCCCTGGCTGCAGCCGCCACCGCCGCCCTGTTGGTGCGGTCGCTTCCTGATCCAGAGCAGCCGCCGCCGCCGCCGCCGCCGCCGCCGCTGCCGTAGCCGGGAGCCCGCGAGCGCCCCGGCCCGGCCCGGCGTCCCCGCCGGAGCCCGAGGCAGCAGCGGAGGAGCTGCGGGCTCTGCCCTGCGCCGGGACTGCTCGGCTGCGCGGCGGCAGGGAGGGTGAATGAAGATGGGAGGAGGGGAAGGAGGAGGCGGTGGCGGAGGAGGCGCTGCGGGGATTGGGATGCGCCCCGGAGCCCCGCGGCTCGTTCACTCGGGGCCCCGAGACGCCGCCACTGCCGGGGCTGCCGCCGCCGCCGCCTCCTACGTGGTTGCAGCGGAGCACGCAGGCCGGTCCCGCAGGGGGCAGGGAAGGGGCCGGACGGGCGGAGCGAGAGGTGAGGCGGGGTCGGAGAGGAGGGAGTGAGTGCAAGTGAGTGTGTAGGTGCGTGTGTGTGCGCGTGTGTTCTCGCTCCGGGCGGGGGCCAGGGCCTTCGCGATGGGGATGGGGCTCCACGGTGGTCCCTAGGCTGACTCTGCAGCGCCTCGACCTCTCCTTAGCCACCTCCTTCAACTCTGTGGCTTGTGCGCTTTCATTTTATTTCAGACCACGTAGAGAGCTGACTGGAATCGGTGAAACCATGTTTTCTAGGGAGACTGAGCAAGGACCTTAGTGGTGGGGGGTGGAAGTAGGATGGTGATCTAGACTCCGCCAAAAAAAAAAAAAAATCAGGGTGTTAAGACTCCTGAGTTCAGTTCGATCCCATAGCTGTCCTGTTTTGTTTTGCTTTCTTTCGGTATAATCCTACAGATAAGAGGGTAATATAAATACTTGGGAAGGTTGGGAAATTGCTGAAGAGTAGTAAGGGCGAAAAAAAAAGCCAGTCGGAAGCTGGTTATATAATGCGCTATGTGGCTAACAAGAAAGGCAAGCTATTTTTATTTTGTTTACCGTATGTTGTGCAGTAGGAACTCCTCCAAACTCGTTCTGTCCCCGAAGAGATTTCTTAGCTCCTCAGAGAGCCACAGGATACAATTAGTAAAATTAGAAGACCCCACACCACCTACAGAATAAAAAGTAATGCCTTAGTAGAGTTCTCACCTCATCTCCTACCTAGCATGCAGGGGAATGTGTGTGTGTGTGTGTGTGTGTGTGTGTGTGTGTGTGTGTGTGTGTGTGTGTGCAATATGTTTCCCTTAGCAATCTAGTAGTCTCATCTCAGTGACATTTCTGTTTTATAATGCAAGCTCTTCTTAATATTTAAACATCATTGCTATAGATCGTACACAACAAGGTCGTTACATGCTGCTTATTTTTAGGCACAGCTGGTTACTTTTTCAATAGTGTTTCCTAAGCTATTTCTGCGTGGCTTTTTGAAGAGCCCTACCGTTCCTAGAAGCCCTAGTTAAGCCCACCCTCTGTTTTCATGATGATGGGTGGGTAGCCAAGATAGTTCGATAGCTGAGAATTTATTTTTATTTTATTTTGAATGAAGCTTATGCCAGCGGAAGCTAGAGATAGCCACCAAGGAGAAGAAAAACATGCGCACGAACTCTTGGAAAGGGATTGCACCATAACAGTTTAGCTGTGGCATTTAATCTCCTCTGATTGTCCTCTAACTGGCCATGCATCAGTCAATATTTTTGCAGCTTTGCAAATAAATGGGCTTGAATGCCACCTTCCACATAATGCCAAGGCTGAAAAGCCTCCTGCCTGTCTGCCTCTCTCATCATACAGATACTGTCGGTGGTGTTAGTTTTCTGTACACTTACTCCGGCCCTGATCACTCATGTAATTAGATCAGGCTGCCATGGCAACAGACAGTGTTCCTCGGTCCATTCAGGTGGGTTTGCCTGAACTACTCGAAGTGTTTTATGCACAGTATTTGAGCTGCCCGAACCAGAGAGGAGAGACTTCACCATTTCAAACGCATCTTCTTTCAGTCGTTTGAGCAGGAGATACTGAATGAGGCTTCTAGCTACTCAGCTTTTCTAAAGGAAACCAACACACTGTTCCTACTGGGTACAATATGTAAATGCATCTCCCCAGACAGTGAAAGGAGCCTGACAGTCCTGCTGGTGTTTATTGTGAGCAGATCAACAAGTATTTGATACTTGCTAGAGACCTTTCAGAGCTGACTAAAGCAACATTTCTTTTGCAGTCCAGAGCCTTTGGCCTTGCAGGCACTTAACCCTTTCAAGTGTGAGAGGAGAGCACACCCATGCTTTAGAATTGAAATTGCTGACAATGCTGCCTGGCTTTCTAGGTAGCTTCCTAAGAGGAGGTGGCTCCTCTGGAAAGCGTATTCCCCACTGTCACATTTTAAAGCTTGACAGCCCACATTATAAAAAGGGATATTGGTAGTAAGCAGGCATTCTGAATGTTACTTTTCTTCATTTGGATCTTTTGCTCCTGATCTTTGATGATCTTCAGTAGTAATTAAAGATATATTTGCAGTTAAGTTAGAGATGCTACAAGCCAATATCATGCCTGGAATTTTGCACAGTAAACTGTGTGTACCGTACTTTAGGATATAATTTAAGAAACATTTAGAGAGCTTTAGGCCAGTGTTGGCATTCCAGTACCACCTTAAGCCTGCTAAGGCCAGAAAAATTATATTATGACTGAAAAGATAACAGAAAAGTAGCTTTAGTTGCTGGAGTCTGGCACTGTTCAGACCGGCCCAAACGAAGGGGAATGTTTTAGTAACTCTGAGTGTGTCATGATTTAGTTGTGACCTTGCCAGTCAGTTTATAGTTTTAAGGCCAAGTAGCTAAATCGGTTAAAATAGAAGAAAGAAAGACACACAGAGAGAACCTCCCCAACACACACACACACACACACACACACACACCTCCTACCTCTCCAGGGCCAAGATGGGAATAATTGCTCAATTCTCCTCACAGGGGGTTTATGAGTTTCCCCTGGTTACAGAGTTTATGTGGTTGCTACATTATTGTGGCCTGGTCCAGTGAAGCATCAGTGTGGTTAAAATGAGCTATTATTTCTGAGAGATAAATTCATGTGAAGCCAGAGTCTAAAATAGAGGACAGAGGTTTTAAGTTTTACGCATGCCTTGGAGGCCCTCGATGCTATTTGCAACAGAGAATGGCTTTACTTGCAATTAAATGTGTGTGTGTGTGTTTCAGTGTACAGATGAATACTTGCTAAAATAAATATGAGAAGTGTCTGTACTTGATTGAGAACTGGACATCTCCCCCCCACCCCCCCCACCCCCGCCACTTTCGTTTTAAGAGGGTTTGGATAGCAGTGATATTTTGTTAGAAATAGCATAGAGAGACTTCAGGCCTCTCAGTTGGCTTTGAGAGAACAATTAAAGAAAAACTCTTGAGCCATCAGATTACATATCAAATAGCTGAAGATGGTCAGAAGTTTCCGTTGCCTAGAGTCCCAGGACCCTCCAGTGTGAAGAGATTGCTAAAACGATGGTCAACACTCTCATGGCTCCTAGGGTTTCTTGCCATTAGAGAGTTCAAGGATTCACATTCCTTTTGTATAATGTGACCTTGTTTTCTCTCCCATCCTGAAATGTCAAGAGGATTTTGCTCCTGCACATACCTTGGACGATAGCTTCTTCTGACTAGTAGACTGTGCCAGTTTGCTAGGCTTCCTATTAGGAGTTAGTCAATAAATATACTTTGCTAAAAGCCAGAGCTCACGTAAGCAGTTGAATGTAGGAGTCAATGTTGATTTCTTTGAACTGTAGTCATCTGCAACACGTAATTTAGACTCCAGAAAAGCTTAAATACTCGCATATGAAAAGAGCCTTCTCTTTTCAGTCTGTCATTTTTAGGGGTTGACTGACTTCCCGGGCTCTGTATTTTCAGAGTAGCACGCAAGTCTGAATGATTGGCTTCTAAGAGAGTTAGGTTTGTGTAATTTAATTGCTTCAAAGAACAGATTTCGATCCTCTTGGTCATACTTCCAACCTGAGAATAGAAGCGGCCCTTCTTATTTTGCTAAATGTTTGTGAAAAACAACCAATTGTGCCGATGGCATCAGAGGCCACAATTTCTGCCTAAGGACTAACATATAGTTTTGCTTTTGTTTGTTGTTTAAGATTTGAATTTCTGAGTCATCAGCAATCCTATTTCGGTTGCATTTAATTTAGTTTAGTAAAATAAATTTACTCATTCCAATTTTCTGTGAGCAGTTCGACGACGACGACGACGATGATGCCTGTACAGGATGCTAGCTTAACATAAGTGAAAAAATATTGGCTGAAAGAGTTAGAATTGGATTGAGGCTTTTTAAAAAAATAAATACTTAAAAATTACGGAAGAAAAGGAATGCTATGTGGTAATTTATCTTTATTTGCGGAAAAGACATTTTTTATTTTCCTTTCCCAATTTTATTTATAAGCATTTTTTGACTTTAATCGGCGCAATGGCATATTTTATAGTCCTTATAAACCTGAACCCTTTAGGATAATTTACTATAAATGGTTATGCTCCCTGTTACTACTATCCCACGTGAACTAAAACATGTTTAGAACTATTATAGACAAAGCAACTCACGGCCCCCTTTGTTTGGCATATTTGATGTTAGCAGACGTGTTTCATTGATTTTTCTGTAACTCTTAATGCATACCATTTGTGGGGTAATGAAAATGCAATGATAATTGCCATCATGTGGCAAAATTGTATTCGACTTGAAAACCCCTTTTCAGAAAACTCATGGTGTAATAAGACCCAGGGCTTAGAGGGTAGGTATTCCCCTGGTTGCAGGGCATCATTGCGTCTCAGAAGGACTCATCCTGCTGCCGCCGATGTGGCCTTTAAGTGTGACAGGTTTAGAGTGATGTATTTATCAGATATTTTTAGTGGTGATTACAGCTGCCAACCTGTAAGCATGTATGCTTCTTGCAGAAAGAGAAGGAATTTTCTTGCCACCGTAGATGGCAAACTTTCTTTCTTCCTTCCCCTTGGCCCTGCACCTGATCCTGTGTTACCTCTTGGTGTTTGTATACCATCACATTTTTAGTTTTTTGGGCCATCTTGCTTGGTAATCTTCCACCATTAGTAGTATTGTGTTTCTCTGACATGTGCTTTTGAAATACTAAAGATTCCAATTTTAGTGTGTCATTGTATACAAACGTTCCATTATTTACTGTCTTGCTTATTGTTTGTGTGTTTTTACAGTGAGTTAGTTCATGTGGCCTTGACTTTATTCTCATGTTTCTTTCCTTTGATGGGATACACAAGTAAATAACTCTTTATTACTCTGGCCGGGGACAAATGCTTTTTGAAAGAAGGAAGCATGCCAGTGCTAGAGTAAATTAATATTTGACAGCATTTGCATCATATTTGACTGTTCTGTGCACTTCAGCAGAGTGGGAGGAGACTGTAGTTTGGACTCTAGCAAGCCTTATCTGCCGCCGGGTGATGTGTAAACAGGGCCCTGTGGACACACAAATCCATATGCAAGCAAACCCAAGTCCCCGGTACCTGCAGCTTCTGGGAAAGTGATTATTAAGTATTTTGAGCTTCTTCTGAAATGTTACCAGATAAAAATCAAGACTTCCCTTGTCCTTAAAATAAATGCTGCGCTAAGATGAAACAGAATTTGGTGAACTCCTGTTGAACTCAGTCGCCGTTTGTACCCACAGCCTTCTCGGTGGTGGAAGGATGGTGTCTTATTTTCTTTTTGTAAGAACACTATAGTCCACTTCAGCTTTTCTCCCTATATACAGATTACACGAGGAAATGGAAGACTGTTAAAAACTTCTTTTGCAGAGCAGTCCCGGGCACGTAATAGATGCTTCGATAAATTGGTGGTGAATGGATTCGTTAGAAGGAAGGATACTCTGGCTACTATTCATTACTTTGCAAAGTGCTGGAAAGAATTGGAAGTTATTTTCCTTTCCAGCTGGGCTGTGCTTTTAAAAATAGCGAGTGTGTATGGTTGAAAATAATTATGACTACTGAAATAAGTTGCCATGTACCCAAGGATAATTGGCTTCCTTACCTGTTTACAGATTACTCACATTGGAGATCATATTCATAGTTCCAGAATAGTTTCTTTCTGACACCCAATATAATTCTGGGCCTTCTCCTTCCTACTGTTACCTGGCGTGAGCTTAGGAAATCCAGACTAAATTTAAAATCAGCCTAAACAACACACGCAGCGCAGCTCCTGCGATCTGACTGAAAACCAGTCCAGCATTCACTTAGTTGAGGGGATTTTATTTTATTTTTTTAAATCCCAACAGTGTGGCTGGTTCTTTTGGTGTAATCTGGTTAATTGGATATCCCCAGCACTTAAGTATATAATTTTAATGGCTAAGGCTAAAAAGTATGCTAGAGGATCAAGCTCTCTACTTCTTCTGTTTCTGTGCACACATTGTAATTCACAAAATTATCTCACAAGCACCAAGATCCAGGAAGATTCATTCATTTCTTCTTTCATTTATCCATTCACGAATTCATCACATAGTGGGTAACTTTGATTCACTATTGGGGTAAAATGAAAGTGAAGGCATTGCCTGTTCAATAACTATATGATTTCAAATTTGAGCTGGGCATGTACCTCATTTGCTTGTCTACCATGCACAAAGCTGTCAGGTGGATGCCATAGATTGCATAAACTGGACTTGGTGGCACATGCCTGTATTCCCAGCACTTATGAGTTGGAGGCAGGACGATCTGAAGTTCAGGGTCATCCTCAGCTACATAGCAACTTTGGGATCAGCCTGGGCTACCTGAGACTTTTCTCAAAATGCAACCTTACTTCCCGCTGCCTTTGATTTTCCACTCACCTGGACTAATATGCTAATAGTGGTGTTCTGTCATGATCGTCTTTCAAGTTGCATGTAGCTAGATAATGTATACTAGATTAAAATTAGGCTTTGGGCCCAATTGTTATTCCGTCCATGCCCATTTCTACCTGATGCTATTTGTGATGACTGGCATGCTTATTTATTGAGGAAAGTGACAGTGACTGTCGCAAACACACACAGAGACCAAGGTTTTCATTTGGCTGAAGAGATGGCCTAGATTTCATGTGTTGGCTCCCCTGAGCCCTGTGGAATAAAACCAGACCTGCCTTGAGCTGGCTGCTCTCTGTGTAACTCTTTTAGAACAAAATTCAAAATTTTGTTTTTTAAGACTGTTTTTCAGTGCCTACACCTCAAGGTAGACCTCTTTTTAAAGCAGTTTATTCTTTTTTTGTTTCTCTTGTTCGTTTGTGGTCTTTCATCTTGGATTTCTTCTCCTGCACTTTCTGGACCACTGTAAGAAGCATCAAGTCACCAGGGCAGTCCGTTCAAGCTGCAGATCTGTCTGTCGTCTTTGTCCAGCAGTCTCCTCTTCTATTCCCTCTGTAGGGAACTGCCTCAAATGTCAGGTGAGAGTTTTATGATATTTTTTATCTGAGGATAAGTCTGCCTTGGGATGGTTGCTCACCAGCCCTGTACTCTGTTAACAGTGAAATCGAATTTTCTTCACAACCATGGTGTATGGGAAATTGCCCACTCTGTGTGTGTGTGTGTGTGTGTGTGTGTGTGTGTGTGTGTGTGTAAAACTTGGATGAAAGCATCTATGGTTGTGGTCTATTTGGTTCATGAGGAAATTTGCATTGAATCAGTAATGATTGCTGCCTGGGGCTTGTGCCTGATTATTTTCCCTGTCACTTTTCCTTAAGTCAGTTAAGAACACTAAGCTGCCATCTCCCCTGAGTCTCGGTTCTCCATCTTAGGTTCTTACTGTGGTATGATATGTTTGCAAGGAAACAGAGAACTGTTTGTTGGGTCAGTGGCAGCCAGGAGTTGTTGAATCTTGAGTCTCTTTGTGTCTGTTTGGATTTTACAACTTCCTGATTTCCTCACATACAGTAAATTTTTCTGGCTGAGAGAGTCTCGAAACAGTGTGTAAGCAAGGACTGTTGACTCATGGTTCTCTCTTAAAAAGCAGACAGAAGGCCAGTGCCCTTCTGTGAAATCTGGAGAGAATGGAATTTGTCTAGGACGTGGGGCTGGAAGGGCTTGTGGACACTATTGTACATAACCAAGGGGGGAGGTTGTGAAATAGAAACACAAGATTGATTTCCAGCTGCCTTGAAGCCGTGAGGCCAGGCAACCTCAGACGTTCCAAAGGATGGCTGGGCAACAGACTCACTCAGAGAGTTTCAAACAGAATTTGGGGCTCCACCCTAGACCTCCTGAATCAGAATGTTCCCCGCTGGTCTCCTGGAATGAAGGAAGTGTTTCTGGAACTTTCCTGTTTCCTTTCTTGGTAAGAAGCAGAAGGCGCTTTTACCAAACCACATACCCCAAATTGAGAACATCAAAATCCACTCATCAAGAGGTAGATACTGGCTTTACCAAAAGTGGTCATTTAAAAAATGACCCTGTGGAGCCGGGCATGGTGGCTCATGTCTGTAATCATAGCACTTGATCGGGAGAACTGAGGTAGAAGGGGTGCCCCGAGTTTGAGGCTAACTTCAGCTGCGTAGTGAGTTCCAGAATAGCTCAGGAGACAGCCTGAGACCCTTCTCAAAAAGCAAAGCAAAATAAAACTCCCAAGCAAATTCTCCAGTTTTCTGTGTTTACACCTCAGAACCAGTTTATTTTAAGCTAAGTACAAACTCCATGGCCTCTTGAGATAACAGCCCGAAGCTCTGACACTAGTCAGAGTATTTGGACTTCAAATCTCAAGATGTCTACTCTGATTATGCACATGCCTCTATCCTGTTCATGCCTCAGTTTCTTCCTGAAAGATGGGGACAACAGAAGGCTACTGTGAGGATGGAATGAAATAAAAATGTGTGTGTGTGTGTGTGTGTGTGTGTGTGTGTGTGTGTGTGTGTCTTGAATGTGCCTGGCATATGGCTTGTGACCTATTCACATAAGCTATCATTGTTAGCACATGTCTTATCTCTAGACAGTAGGATTGCAATGGTCTTGTTTTTCCATGCCTGCTCCTGAACCATACATGACTAGGAACGAGTAAATATACCTAGACCTTGGCCTTTGGACCAACCCTGTAGGCATTTGTGGCTCTACATAGCCAATAAGGTTCTATTTATTTTTCTGAATTTTAAATTCTGAATGTATGCTAACTGATAGAATGCATATTTTTTTTGAATTGCAGTAAGATAAACTGATGAATACCATGCATATGTGGAATTATTTGTAGTTTGAATTAAAAAAAACAAAAAAAAAACCAAGGCCTGACTAACAATTAGGTTTAAGCCTTAGAAAGGGTAGCTGAAAGTCTGGGAATATAGCTCAATGGGCAAGCACTTGCCCAGCATGTGTGAAACCCTGGGTTCAGTTCCCCAGACAGACAAACAGACAGACAGAAAGAATCTAAGAGTCCTCTGTCGGGCAAAGCAGAGAATGGAGGGCGTTGCTACGCCACAGCACTGGATTCTTTTGAATTATGCAAATGGCTTCTTTCTGTTTTATTGGCTGTGGACTTGAGAGACTCTGTTCAAATGGACGTAGAACGATGTCTGGCTATTGTAAGGGCAAGCCTCTTCAGATCTGCAGGTGTCTGCTAATGGGCAGGGTGGGGTGTCATACTGTTGTTCTCCCTCTTCAGGGGGAACATGTTTAATACGTGTATTTTGCCAGGCAGATAATCCTCACATTGACCTTTTAGGAGGTATGGTTCAGGTGCATGTGGGGGTGAGGTGTTCTTTTCTTTTTAAAACCTGTGGTATTTGAAGAGAGTCGTTATCTATAACAAAATAATCTCAAGAATTTTCTTGCGAATGAGACAGGCTGCCAGGAGTCTTATCTTGGGCAGCATGGCCTGCTTATTGAGATTCGGGGGTTTCTGGCCTCATAACTAAGTCGAAGTGTCATGGATACTCATAATCTTGTTGACGAAATAGTGCAGTGTCATCTTGAACATTAGGCCCTTGACATTTTCTGTGATTGCATAGAAAAGAAACGTATATGCATTATCTAAGCATTTTGCATACATAATGGCCTCATTATGGTCCTCACAATTGATGGCTGGATGTGGGCAGGGAGAGAGTATCATGTTGTACTCTGATACATTCAAGTTATTCTTTTAAATGAAAGTCTGGGTTATTATTTCTGGCTCTTGTTTTTTTTTATAAATATGATGCAGCCTAGCAAGTTATGACCTAACTTATTCACAGTTACTATCTATGTAAAGAAGTGATTCATTCATACACTCCTTGTGTATTTTTTTTTAACTACTTCATGGTGCTGTGGACAAGAAAGTGAGTAAGAGCTACCGGAGATTATACATTCTTCGTGACCATGCATGAGAAAGAAGGAGTGCCCTGAATTAGCTAACAAAGCAGAAAGGGTTGGGTTGTACTTACTAAGGGGTACGTTCTGACCCGGAAGGAATTCAAAAGGGTGGTGGGAGTTCAGGAAAGGCTGTAGGAGGAGGATCATGTGATTGGGTCTCGGAAGGCTGGATTGCACTTCTGTGGGAAGAGATGGAGAGAGGCAGAGGAAAGTCTTGCAAGGGGCTGGAACAACAAGCGAATGCTTGCTTGTATGTAGAATGTAGGCTGGGCAACTGTGGCTGAAGCTGGGGGTACTTCTGAGTTTCCCGGGTCGAGGAGACTGGCAGGGGTATGGGAATAGCTGAGAAGTCGGTCCAAAGAGCAGTTTGGAAGCGCTGCTGACAGAAAAAGGTTTTTGAATTTGGCCTTTGGGGTCCTGTGCCTGGCAAAGGGGTGGACACACAAAAGGCGTGACTAAGGACGCAGGAGCTGGCATGGAATGCATAGGGTGAAGGTAAGAGGCCGTGAGAAGGGGAGCTGGAGTGTTAGCATGGCACAGCCTTTGTTTGCCAGTTCTTCAAAAGCTGGGGTGGCAGGAGGGCTCGGCTTGATGCAGGGGTGGATCGGTGGATCATGGAGGGATTGGGTTGATGCAAGGGTGGATCATGGAGAGAGATTCTTCTGTTAGAGCTCCGGAACCCTAGAAAGTCTGTGTTCAATTGAATGCCATGAAATCTTGTTGAAACAGTTATTCCTTTATAAAATAGGAACTTGAGCTAATTTTAGCTAGCTCTAATATGCGTGTGTATGAAAACGAAGGGCGCTTTTGACACTCAGCCCATGCCGTCGCTTTTCCACGTAAAACAAATGCCTCTTTTACTTCCCTCTAAGCGGTTTGCTGAAGACTTTCGATGGAGCCCCTGTCCCTGTTAATAACAATTCTAGCATTTCTTTGATCTTTTCTACTGTTGATTGAGTCTCCTCATGTGACAGGCGTGAATCTTATTGTGCCAGCCACTTAACAACTTAGCCATTGTTCATTTGTGGCAATTCAGTTACTGTACTTTTGATAAATCGTATTAGTATGGGTGTACTTCATAACTTTTGAAGATTTCCTGGAGGCTTTCTATAGGTTCTTGTGAATGTGAGAAAAAATACACACACACACACACACACACACACAAAGAGATAGGCATGGATCTTTATGTATGAAAATCCTAAGATGCCAGACATAGCTCTTTAACAAATTGGCTTTTCACTTAATACCCTATAGAAGATAAAGAAACTTGGAATTGAGCTGAGCATGGTTGTGTATTCCCGTAGGCCTAGCACTTAGGAGGAGAAGCAGGCAGGTCAGGAGTTCAAGGCCAGTCTCAGCTACACAGTAAGTCTGAGCAAGCTTGGGCTACTTGAGATCCTGTTGAAAAAAATATCAGTGTTAAGCCTTAGTCTGGGGAGAAAGTTAGCCTAAGAGTCCATGGCACACAGTGCAGGGAACCAGTGGAAGTTGTCTTGGTGTTAATGAGCAACCTGTTTACATAAAATTAGGAAAAACCTGAGGATTATTTCAAGTTTGTCTTTTTTTTTGTCTGAGTTACTTACATGAACTCTTTGTATTGCCCTCAAGTGGCTAAGAATGAAAATATTAAATACATAAATAGTAATATTAAAAAACATGAAGTTCTGTGCATGTGTGTTTGGGTGCACATGTGTGTTTGTGAGGTATGGAGGATAGATGTCAAACTCAGATGTCCTTCCTCACGTGCCGTTGTTCATTGCAACAGGGACTCTCACTGATCAGTGAGGCTGTCTGGTCAGCGAGCCCCAGCAACCCTTGCTGGGGCTTTTCCACCTTTCATGAGCATCCAGGGCAGAGGATGAGGCCCCCTAATGGGAAAACAGTGAAAAGTAGTTTACAGTTGCCGTTTTGAACACGAAGTCATTTAATTGTCAATACTCTCATATGTGGTAGACGCTGTGGTTATATCTATGCCCTGGATGTAGAAACTGGCACAACAGTGGGTAAGTGCCCACTTTTGCCAGGAATTAAGTTAGCTTGAACTCCTCACCTTGGCTCTGAATCACCCTCAGGCCCGAGTCCTTTCTATGTAAAGAAGCTCACACTTAGATACGGAAGGCACAGTGTATTCTCGGGAACCAGTATCAGGGACCGTTCTGAGGCCCCATTCCCACACCTGCCCCTTTGATCAGAGACTCCCGTGAGCTTGTGATTCAGGCTCTCTTTGTAGCATTTCTTCCTTTTCTTCCCCCTGCGGCCCTGAGATTCCTACGCACTTTCGATAATTATTAATTGAAGAAAACGATGACAGCGGCACTCTGCTTATCTGCTCTGGGGGACAGGCTTAAGTCAGCTCCAGATGTTCAACGCCGAGTCCCAGGGAGCTGCTGAACTTTTGACTCCTGAGAGCTTCACTGGGTCATTGCTTAGTTTCCACGACTTGGCAGATAGGAGCGATGTAGCTCTCCAGTGTGATAGGTGGTGGAGCGTCACTCGGGGCACACTCTAAGAACAAAACTCGGCCAGAGGCGGTCAGCTGGGGCCAAGTGGACACAGGAGTGCAGGGCTCACGGCCCATGGTGCTATTGTCTTCCCTGGCCTTGCTGTGGTCTCCATCAGCCGGTGACTCTTAGCTAGTTTGTGTCCAGGTGATGTGTAGGCAGCCTGAGTGTCTTTTGGATGTTGGGTGAAATTTACCGGGGATTTTTTTTTTTTTTTTTTAATCTGCAGCGGCAACGCCACTCCCTTTACACACATGCATGAAGGAAATGACTTGAGATTGACTGCTGACGAGCTTGGCTGGCAGCTCCAGCCTCCATCACAGCTGTAACCGTGCACCGTGCATTTTTATTTACAGATTACTAGGCTCCGAGTCTGACATATGACTAGCTGGGAAGCTCCTCCCCTGAACAGTTGTATGTCATCTGCTTCAGAGGACTAATTGCTTGGCAAATCCCCTTCGGTAATTTCCTCTATTTGCTGATGAGTTACTTAACAGTGATGGGCTTGTGGAATAGACCGTGGAGTTGACTGTGCGCTCCAGAAGCCAGACCGCCGAAGGCCCGGGGGATATGCCTTTTGAATTCCGTTTGGCTTTCCTGAAGAAACACTGAAACCATTATATGGCCTGTTAATATTTCACTCAATACTAGGTTAAACTCCTGGGCAGTGTTCTGTTTTCCAAAAGGAATCAAAACCAGGTCCCCTTTCTTCAAATATGCCCCTGTGCATTAGAAAATTATTAAAAAGGAATTTAATATTTATAGAATGTTTAATGCTGTTTTAAAAATACGACTTGGAGTGGAATAGCTTTCCAACACATAGCATTCAGAGCGGGGCGGGGGTGGGGGAGAAATCTGTTCCACTGCTAGCCTGGGGGCTCAGTCTCTGTTTTGCCTTACTGCTAGATCAGAGGGAAGTTACCTTTAAAACTTACTGGGCCTCGGCTTCCCCGTCTCTGAGAAATGGAAAGAAGTGGTATCATGGGCCCTTTTTTTTTTTTTTGCTGACATTGTATAGTTCTGTGATTTTGTGTGTGCAGGGGGCCAGAGGTCAACATTGAGTGTCTTTTTGTACTGCTTTCCATTTTAATTTTGGAGACAGAGTCTCTTACCTATCAGCTAGACTGGCTGGCCTGCAAGCTTTGGAGATCCACCTGCCTGCCTCCCTCTCTCTCTCTCTCTCTCTCCCCACCTGCTCCCCCCCCCTCTCTCTCACACACACACACACACATACACATACACATGCACGCGCGCGCTCACTTCTAGAATTACACCACAATGTCCAGGGGTTTTTTGTTTCTTTGTTTGTGTCTTGGTGTGAGTGTGGGTGATGAAGACCCAAACTCAAGTCCTCATACTCACGTATCAGGTACTTTACCAATGGAGCCGTCTCTCTCCTCAGCCAAGTTCTGAGATTTTATTATAATTCTTCCCCTCACCTCCCCTAAGACCTTTGCTCTGTCAAACATCATTTGCTGTTGTTTGACTTTGTTAGGTTTGGTATTTAATTAGAGTTTATATTTTAGCTATTATTATGTCATTATTTAGAGAGTAAGTCATAAGTGGTACCGACAATCATTTATCACCACATCTATATTAGTTTCATACTACAATAGCTTCCTGTGTGTGTGTGTGTGTGTGTGTGTGTGTGTGTGTGTGTGTTTAACAAGAGCCCTCTCAGGAGGTGAAATGTGTTATAACTAGAAGGAATCTTCCAGCTAATTGTGGCATTATTTCTTCCAAGAGTCATGCTGGAACTTGGATCTGAGTGTCGGTATCTAGGGCCATACCCTGCTTTTCATTTGTGAGTAGACATTTTTTTTTTATGTCATTTGGTTTTACCTGCAGGTGCAGGTGGGAGTCCCCAGGTAGTTCTTTTGCTCTTCTGCCTTGACTCTTCCAATTAGCATGTGCAATTCAACCTCGCCTTGTTAGTTCATTTATAAGCAGCTCATGCAATGCCTCGAGATGTATCGCAATTATTAATAGTTTCTTTAGGCGGGTGAATGCAAATGGGAGAGGTGACATTTGGGAGCTTTCTGAATACCTACTTCCTTGTGTGTGGAAGCCGAGTCTTTGGATTTTAACTGCAGGTCTGTGGTTGTGTGACCCTGTCCGCATCTCTTAAATCTGTGACCCCCAAATTCCTCATCTGTCTCAGGGGATTGTTGGCATGATAAGCATGCTGTCTTAGTTAGGCTTTCTATTGCTATGATAAAACACCATGACAAAGCAACTTGGGGAGGAAATAGTTTATGTCACTCACAACTCTTGGGTCATATACTCCATCACTGAGGGCAGTCAGGGCAGGAATTTAAGGCAGTAACCTGGAGGCAGGAACTGGAGAGAGACCATGGAGGAGTGATGCTTACTGGCTTGTTCCCAAGGCTTACTCATGCTGGTTTTTGTTTGTTTGTTTTGTTTTTGTTTTTGTTTTTGTTTTTTCCAGCACCTAAACCACCAGCCAAGGGGTGATACCACTCACATGAGCTGGGCCTTCCCTCACCAATCACCAGTCAAGAAAATGTACCACAGGCTTGCCCACAGGCCAATCCGGTGGGGACATTTTCTCAATTGAAGATCCCTCTTCCCAAATGACTTTAACTTGTGTCAAGTTGACATAAGAAACTAAGCAGGACACACGCCCTGGCCATATCACCTCATTGCACAGGATGTAATCTCATGCTCATAAAAGCAAGCGCACAGCATTTTAGAGGTGAGGAGAAGAGAAGAAAAGCAAGGGCAAGACTGTGGTTCAGGGGTCAATGCCCTTTGGCTCTCAGGACAGAGTGGGAATCCTAATTGGATCTTTGAAACTTGGGGAGGACTCCCTCACTGCCCGAGTATGGAAGTGGTGTCATCAGCAGGTGAGACTGTCCATCCCCCCCCCCACCCCCCCCCACCCCCCCACCCCGCCAAGAGTATCTGTCGCCCTTGGAAGGGTGTGGTGTTGTGATGTCAGCATGGTTCCTTTGTGGATCCCCCATTCAAGTCCTTAAGCCATGTTCGTCTTATTTATTGTGTATGTGTGTGTGTGTGTGTGTGTGTGTGTGTGTGTGTGTGTGTGTGTTCGTAGGTCTGAGGACAGCTCACAGGAGAAGGTTCTCTCCTTTCACCATGTGGGTTCTAGGGATCAAACTCGGCTCCTGAGGCTCGCCAGCAAATCACTTTGCCTGCTGAGCCACCACTCCCTCTGTCCCCTGTCTTCTGGATTTTGACAAATTAAGATGTCCCTTTTGTTTGTTTGGTTGGTTTTTCCCATTTATGGTAAACGGTCTCATTTGCTACCTAGACTATAAAATGGTCATCTCCTGGGATATACAGCAGTCTATGCAGCAGTTCCATGTGAAGTTACATATCACTGGGACACTTAGCCTATTCCTGCTGTTTCTCACGATGAAGCCAAGATGAATATCTTTGCCCTCAGAAATAGTTTTCACTCAGGCTATCGACCCAGAGGCTGCCTGCTGAGTGAGAAGGGGTTTGTCCTGATGCTCATGATGGAGAAACACGTCTTGCTTCAACCTGACTCAGGGTGTGAGGTTCATCCATCTTACTTCTTTGGCGGGCCTACCTGGCCCCTGGGGTTTCAGATTTGCATTGCTTTGATCTCACTGCAGATAGTGCATCTCTATGTTTACTTCCTAATTGTCCTTCTTACAGTCAGCAGAGAAGCTCTGTGTGCATTAATCTGTGAAAACAAGTCCTTCTGGTCTTCTAGAGATCACTCTTGTTCTGAAAAGTCGTATCTGCCATATCTATTGCACACCCCAATTTTTAAATTTCAGTGGTAATGCTTTTTAATATTTATTTGAAATTTTAATGATGTGTGTGTCTGTGTGTCTGTGTGTGTGTGTGTGTGCACTCGAGTGCAGGGATCTGCAGAGGCCCGAAGAGAACTCTGAAGTCCCTGGAGCTGGAATTACAGGTGGTTGTGTCAGCTGACCTGGGTGCTGGGAACTGAACTTGGGCTCCTTGGCAGCGCAGTATGCACTAACCACTGAGCCCTCTCTCCAGCCCCAAACGATGCTTTTTTGTTGTTGTTGCACAGAAAAGTTCAAGATTTTAGATATGATGGGCTGTTCATTTCTTTGGTTTGTATTGTGCAGCCATTTGGAAGGAAGACGAGATAAAAGGGATGTCTGAGCTGTACCAGGCCAGCTGGCTCTTCCAGGGATAATTCATATTCAATCTCTCTCTCTCTCTCTCTCTCTCATTTGCTGTTGAAGACCCAGTGCTGGATATTTCCAAAGCCCTATTTTTCCCCTCTGTTCCCACCTGCTCTTCCCTGTTGACTCACTCTAGGCCACCATCCTGGCTGTTATATTTTTTCTGCTCTGCATCTGATCCCCTTGCTCTCTGTGGCTGACCTGTGTTTCCTGCCTTGGGACTATAGGTGGAAGTATGTCTGGCCTCCTCCCTCACTTTGGCCTCAAGGGATGAGACTGGAATGTCCAAGTATAACAGTTGTCCAATATGCTGGTTGAACGGAGACTTGACCTTCATGGTTGGGTCTAGCTCTGCCACCAGGCTGAAGGATAGACAACATGGGTTGACTGGCATCCATGTTGGACCTGGAGACTTGAAGCTTCTTTCCCTCCCTGCCTGGTGTAGCTCTCCTTGTAGGTGGTTCTCTGGCAGGTAAGATTGGCAGCAGTTTCCTAGGTATCAACTTAAAGGGGAAAGTAAGTTTCAAGATCAGGGCTTATGACTTAGCCAGCCTGGAATGGCTTGGCATGTAACACATCTTCTGAATGGACTTTCTATACAGACATTTTTCTTTCTGTTGTTCAAGACAAAACCTGGAGCTTGAGTTGATCTTGAATGTAGCTCTGGATACAGAGGGTCAAGTGTATATATGGAAATAGTTCACATGCTACAAACTATGCTTTTCTCCCCAATTACAAGGTTGAGGGGTTTTTTTTTTGAAACAGGATTGTTCTGTATATTACTGGCTGCTAACTTTTAACTGCAGGTGATTCTCCTGTCTCTACCTCCCCAGTGGTGCTAACATGTATGTGCCAACATGTCTGATGGCACACGCTCTTGTTCCATCCCAACCCATTCTCTCTGAAGTCCGAGCAAACATTTCTGAATATGGGAAATCCGTTTGCGTCTTTGTTTTTGTGGTGTCCTCCCTGCCCCTGCCTAGGTTCTTACAGAGGCGGAATGAAGTTCAGCACCTCTGATCTGGCTCCCTGGCTTGGGATGTCCCTTGTCACTCCAGCTGAGACACCCCTGTAGCTCTGTCTCAGTCACTGACTGCTCCCTCTGAGTACTCCCTTATGTTTGAGATTTCCAACTTATTGTATCCCCTTTCTTAGGACCAGCACCCCTTTGCTGGCTAATTTTCCCCTGTTCTTAAAATTTCAGTTTCTTGTCCCTTCCTGAGTGAGCCCTTGGACTGGACTAGCTGAATACTGCTTGAACTCTCATGGCCTTCCTCCTTCTCCTTCTCCTCCTCCTCCTCCTCCTCCACTTCTTCTTCTTCCTTCTTAGTCACTTGTTTGTATGAACTATGTGGCTCTGCCTGGCCTTGAAATCACCTTGTAGACTGGGCTGGTTTCGAACATGTAGCAATCTTCCTGCCTCAGCCTCACAACCCCTGGGATTACAAGTGTGAACAACTACACCCAGCACTTTTGTAGCATTTTAAAAACTTTTTTTTCCAGCACAGAGATAGGAGGGTCTTCCCTGCTGCCCTGTGCTCAGCATTGGTTTATGTAAGCATGCAGCATATACAGGCAGCTCCCAATGACTTGAGTCTTTGTGTTACTGATTGGATGTGAGCCCTTCTATTTACATGGACCAAAGTAACAAAATTGTAATCTGGATCCACTCTCTCTGTGATGGGCCATGGAGGAGGGAAAATAATGACATCTCTTAGAGTAACATCGGGCATCACGGGAGTGGGTGACAAAGTAATCAGAATATTCCAGAAGGCTGTACTGAAGAGAAAAGAAGGATAAAGAAGGACTCCATCTTCTTGAATGAAAGCCCCGTGCACTAGAATGCCGGGTTTGCTCAGTTCTGAGTCTTAACAGTACTACACATTCAACTCAGGAAAAGGAACTTTTTGAATGTTTAAAACTGTCTTTGTGTTGCAAAGAAATTCCTGTTGAGTCTTGGCAGCGTGATGATTCATGAAGGCACAGCTGTTGTATTGGAGGACCGAATGGATGATGTGAGTGAGGTTCAGGTGTCTTAACCATCAGTCCCCTGGTTTTGGTCAGACTTCCTTACATGCTCTGAAGACCCTGTCTGCCAACTTAGATGAACACTGGGCTTACCTTTATCTGGGAGGGAGAAGAGTGTCTGTAGTTGTGAGTCGTGTGGAATTGGGAGCTATGTGCAAGATCTGGGGGAAATATAGCAGTCCTTTGTATATATAACAAGACTCAACAGAGTGAGACTGGGGTGGGCACAGAAGGATGATCAGAAGGTGGATCTGGGCCTCTCCCACTGGGCGGCTCAGCCACCCGTGTTGCATGTGGCTTTATCTAGGAGATGCCCTGTTGGGGTAGATAAAAACACCTTTGACAGGCATATAGTGTTCATATTTGGTAGTTGGGGTAAGGAATTTTATGCTAGACTGCTTGTTAGATGGAAATGGGGCCAGATACCACGAACCAAGACCCTAGTTCCTTGGACCCCCCTAGTCCCACAGAGATCCACAAGCCACCCTATCTTAATCTGCTCTGGGAGATTCCAGTTGGGGCAGAATAAACTCTGGGTGAATGTTCTGAATTCTCTTGCCATTTCTCAGGCCTCAGATCCAGTCTATCCCGATGCCTCCTGGGTTGCTGAACCCAGAGCATGGAGAAGCATAAATCCATATACTGTTTTTGGGGGAGATGCCCTTCACGTAAGGACCTGGGCAGGAGTGCTTTCTATTGTCAATGTATCTTTGGTGCCTGACTCGATTCTTTTTAGAAGCTGGGCAGTGATTCATGCCTGTGATTTTAGCATGCAGGAGCCTGAGGCAGGAGGATCACCATGAGTTCCAGGTCAGTCTGGGATACAAAATGAGGCCTTGTCTCAAAAACAGAAGTTTGAAGTTCAGCTCAGTTTTGTTCTTCATATATCCACAGCTTCATAAGATAAGCATATAATCACTGTGTCAACAGAAGCAAAGATGATCCTGATATTGATTTAAACATTGAATCAAGTTTAGTGGTACATGATTACAATTCCAGCATTCTGAACATTGATGCAGGAGGATTGTGACTTTAAGGCCAGCCCAGGCTACACAGGAAGACCCTGTCACAAAAACCAAAACCAAAACCCAATCATTGTTTAACACTTGTTTTGCCTTTCATGAATAGGGGAGGCATTTATGAAGCCCTAGACATCTCTAACGAGGCAGTTCTTGATAGCTGGTGGTGGGCAGTCAAATTCTCCAGTGGTAGACACTAGTAACTTGCCCATTCTCCAGTAAATAAGCGTCTACTTGGCTGCACACACACACACACACACACACACACACACACACACACACACACACAAGACGTGAAAGTGGAGGGGGACTTGTTGAGAAGAAGGAAGTGAGGGGTCGGCGGGAGAAAGAGAGGAGGGGAGCTGCTGCTGGAGTGAGAATAACCAAAGACATTATGTCCATGAAATTGTCAAATAGATTACAACTTTGCTTTCTACGGAATCTGAAGGAATTGTGGTAATGGCGTTGAAGCCCAAACTCGGGTGTTTTATCTTGGCTGCCCTGCTCTGCTTAAGCCTCTGCAACCCTGTGACCTTTTCTGTCCTTTTCAGGAGGCACGGGTTGGACTCTTTTTCCATCTTGGAACCACCCAGATGAACAGTACTATTTTAACAATCTGAGTAAACATATAAAAAGAAAGACACGTTTACCCCCTCCTGGCACACCCTAGATCTATTTCAGCTGCCTTACAGATTAACATAGGCAAGTGTGAGCTAGAGCAACATTAACATGACAAAAAATATGTTTCTGAATGTGAGCTGGAAGCTTAGGCCTCCCCAGACCCAAACTCCTGCCTGCTCCAGACTAAACTCTAGGAGTCATAGTTCATAGCCTATGTAAAGCTGAGTGGAAGGCAACTAGTCTTTGGAAAGGAGGAATGACCACTGGCTATTCGCTGTGCTGCTGAGCAGAGAATATCATGTGACCTGATTGATCTTGAAGTTTCCTCTGACTGATTCACTGAATGGAGACTCTTTGCCCTAAAGTCTTAGAAAACTATTTCTTCTTCTTCTTCTTCTTCTTCTTCTTCTTCTTCTTCTTCTTCTTCTTCTTCTTCTTCTTCTTCTTCTTCTTCTTCTTCTTCTTCTTCTCCTTCTCCTTCTCCTTCTCCTTCTCCTTCTCCTTCTCCTTCTCCTTCTCCTTCTCCTTCTCCTTCTCCTTCTCCTTCTCCTTCTCCTTCTCCTTCTCCTTCTCCTTCTCCTTCTCCTTCTCCTTCTCCTTCTCCTCCTCCTCCTCCTCCTCCTCCTCCTCCTCTCCTCCTCCTCCTCCTTCTACCTCCTCCTCCTCCTCCTTCCTCCTCCTCCTCTTCATCTTTATTTAAAGTTTCCCATTTTAAATGTCCAGGATCTTCAAAGACTTGAATGGCATGGAAGTCTTATGCTTCCTCCTTCTCTTGTAGAATGAGTCAGAGCTACCATTATCTCTTGGTACTTTATCAGATTCTGACTGAGAAACTCCAGCCTTAAAATCCACAGCTATGCACACTATTTACGGTGGCTGGTGTGTCATGGGTCTGCCTTCCTTAATTACAATATGTTACGCAAATCCAAGTGCCATAGATAAATTGCTTCAGTGGACAGTCAGGATGACCCCTTGAGAGGAGTATAGTCACTATCCAAAAGACGACAACAACAGAACCTAGCAGTTATGACACTGGTTGGTGGGGCCCCAGCAGTGTGAGAGTTCACTTTCATTGTCACTTGACTGAATTTAGAATCCTGTAGGAGACAATTCTGGGAGTCTCCAGAGAGGATTAATAGAGGAGGAAGGACCCACATGGGATATGGTGGCACCATTCTACAGGATAGTTTCTTGACTTAACTACAAAGGAACAAAAGAGAAAGCCGTCACAATGCTTTGTGGTCTTCTCTCTGCTTCCGGGCCCACCTAGATGCGAGCAAGCAGCCACATGTCTCTGCTGCCACAGCCCAGCGACATTCAAGGTGTTGTACCATCACTTCCTCTCAGACATGAGCCAAAGTAAACCCTTATTTTTCCCTTAAGTTGTTTCTTGTCAGGTATTAGGTTACAGCAAGGAAAAAAAAGATAATGTGTTAAATTATTAGATCTGTAGTCTGGGTTTTCTGAACTTTAGCCTTTCTCACTCCTCAGTCCCTCAGTACAACCAAGATTCCCCTGGACCTTATGCAGGTGGGCCTCTGAATTTATAAAATAAAAGGACATGTCCTTGTTTTATCAAGTTGGTCCAAAAGAACAGTTTGGAGATGAACCTGGTAAGATAAAGAAGCAATTTAGCCTCTTGAATATGAGCAAACCTTTGCTGCTCCTTGGGACATTATTTTTCCAGAGAGAGAGAGAGAGAGAGAGAGAGAGAGAGAGAGAGAGAGAGGGAGGGAGAGAGAGAGAGAGAGAGAGAGAGAGAGAGAGAGAGAGAGAGAGAGAGAGAGAGAGAGAGAGTTTGCATGTGCATGGACATTCAGGTGCTTGTGGAGGATGCGGATGGTGAATCCCTTGGAGCTGGAGTTACAAGTGGCTATGAGCCCGCACCCCAGCATGGTGCTGGGCATTGAACTCTGATTTTCTGTAAGAGCAGCAAGCACCTGAAAACACTGAGTTTCTCTCCAGTCCTGCAACATTCCTTTGTACATTTAGATGTTAGATGTGCTGGGAGTCCCCAAGCCTTCATTTGATGGATTGAAGGTTGGGGAGGAAGAGTGTCCTTTTACAGACACTGTACTTTTATGGCTGAGCTGTCTCTCCTCTAATGCAGTCTTCTCAGCAAGGTTAGAAACACCAGGAATTCAAATTGATCTTGCATTTGGAATTCTGAAATCTGAGAAGTCCCTTCCTGGGTGGCTGGGAAGATGGAGTCAGGCCAATTTCCTGTCTGCAGGTTCCTGCTGTTTTTCTCTTGGTCATGACAGGAGAGGTTAGCAGAAATGTGTCCCACTGCCCATGAATCTTCCTGGTGCTTGTTGCAGCTGCCCGACAGGCGGATCTTCAGGAACGTGAACTGCTTCTGTGATGATTATGTATTGACAACATTATGTGGTTAATTGCTGTCCATCTCAATAACCCCAGAGCACGTGTTCTAACTGTAATGCAATCTCTCCCATCTTTACAGAACTTATCTGGTGGCAGGCTACCATGCTGTTATATGTAGAAACACTTAGAACTGAATGCACTTCTCTATTTGCCTTACTATCTCTTTATAATCATTCTTTCCCCCTGCAGAATCAAGGTGATTTGTCTTGCAGGGAACTTAACTTGGTGATGGAGTAGCTAAGAATGTTTCTCTCTAACAGGTTCCAGAACAGAAAATGCTGGTGGACGTCACTTGTTGCCCCCAAGATCTTCGTTGGGAGTCCTCAGGACTTGGTGTCTTTAATGAACTCGCCAGGAGGCATAATGTATCACCATTTTTATTCTGGGCTACCCTAATGGATGACACCCAGCTTCAGAGACCTCCTCTTGGACATCGTCCCTGTCAGCCAGTGTGTTAGCCATCCGCTTGTTGGGAGTTGGCCTCCTACTCATTTTGAGCTAGGCTTAGTCACTGATGGCCAGACCCAGTTGAATGTTACACTGCTTGTCCTTTGTCACCCCTAGGCCTTCACATCTCTCTTGTGCTTTTGGGGACCATTGTGCCAGCCCTACCCACCTCTTTGCTAGACACAGTGCACACATCCGTTCTTTCTGTGTTGGCATGTGCCCACCAGCATAACCTGAAGTCAAGGCTAAATTCATCTTGCACAAACTTGTTCCTGCTGGTTCTGGCCTGTCTCTCACCACAAGTTGAGCTTTCAAATATACCAGTGATAGGATTTGCGTAGACATGTGTGTGTGTGTGGACTGTTGGAAGAATTCTGTCTCTGGTTTTCTGTTGTTTACACAGTGTACATGCATTTGAAAAAATGTCCCATCACTGAATTAAACAACATGGCCTACTTATTTTTAAAGCCATGGTGCTTAAAGGTGGAGCAAAATTAAAGCACTAGGTTTCGTTTCTCTTTATGACAAGTTGCAACATATCCAAAAGGTGTCGATTTCTGTTTGGGCAGAAAAGGGTCAAAACTGGCAATCTGCAGCAGAGACTGGCTAGACCCGAGAAGTGCAGACAGAAGCTGACAAACCCATGCCCCTTGTTGGGAATTCAGCCCATGGAATGTTCTGTAGGACAAAAGGAATGGCGGAGATATTTTAGTTACATTTTGTTCTCAGTCAAAACCTTCTGAAATATGAATCTGCTGTGTATTGGAGAATGGAGACAGCAGTTGATTGAACTTGAATGGCTTTCATTTAACTAGAGGATCCCACAGAAAGAGGTGCTTGTTCTGACAACCATATTGTTGGCTTTCTTTGACTTAAAGAAAATCAAATCCCTGTTTACATATCTGAGAGATTGTTTTATGGACAAAGACACAGGTCAAATTGCACCACACTGGCTTCTGCTGCAGCAGAGAGAAACATTTCTAGAGTGAAATACAAATATTTCTAAGCCTCAGCCGGAGTCCACAGTAATGATATGAGTGGGTAATATGAAACCGTTTGCAGTTATTATTCAGTTGTAGATGTGCTTTTTTTTAGCATAGAAATTTTTTAAAACAAAATTCTAATCTCTTGCCAACATACATTTTTATTTGTACTTCACCTATTTGCATAATAGGTGATGAATATGAATATATATATTCATATATATGTATAATTGTAGAAGTCAATTTTATTTTTTTTCTGCAGCAGATTACCTCCCCCCCCGCCATAATAACATCTGAAATTGTTTCCAATTGTGGGAATTTCATAATTACCCATAAATGCAACTTTTTCATGTTGACCCATCCCACAGAGGGCTTGTAGCCAGTGCTCATGGCTGTCGGGGCTGCACTTTAGAAGTAAGAACTCTTTGTACCAACGAGTTCCGAGGGGACCTCCACTTTACATCCTAGTAGCAGACAGTATATTGTTCTATGCTGGGTTTTTAAACCCCCAGATCCTGCTGGCATTGACCTGGGACACAGTGCAAGTGTAATTGCTGTTAGTGGCGATGACTCCTGGACGCTCTTGGCATTCTGTGGCCTGTGGTTCTTGAGACTCTGAGGCTGTTCAGGGAGGTTGAGGACTTAGATAAAGGATAATTTAAAACACTTAGGGTTGTCTGCCAGCCTGCTGCAGCAATAATATCAGCTAGGCTTTATCCCTGTTCTAATTCCTAGGCTCTTGTCTGAGTGTCTTACGTTTAATTGCCATCCTTTTCTTTCTGTTAATTTACCCTTCTGTTTGTGGTTTTCACGATCTGAAAATATTTTATCATTATTCCTCCATTACTTTGATGTTGTTTTAAGACTTGGTCTCACATAATCCAGGCTGGCCTTGACCTCCCGATCCTCCTGCCATTGCCTCCAATGTGAACCATCACACTATACAGTCTGCAGAAACTATTCTTAAAAAACAAGTTTGCCAGGTGTGGTGGATCATGTTTGTAATCCCAGTACCTGCGAGGCTGAGGCAGGAAGCATGCTCAGCTACATGGTGAATTCCAAGGTAGCCCAGGCTATAGAGTGATACCCTGTCTCATAATATAAAACACAACACAACACAGTAAAATTCATATCTAGAGCTGGTGAGATGGCTCAGTTGCTAATGGTGCTTGCTGCTCAGGCCTGGCATTCTGAGTTAGGTTCCTGGGATCCATGTAAATGCTGAAGGACAGAAATAACTCCACAGAGTTGTGCTCTGACCTTTCCACATGCATGGTGACATGTCTCCCCATCCATCCCCCCCATAAGTATAAATTTTTTAAAATTAATTCCCATTGCAATATGAGTTTCAATTCGCTCATTCTTTTCCCCTCAGCCACCTTTTCTGTCTTAGTGCTAAATCATGGCTTCTCTGTACTTCTGCTCCAGGATTTCATTGCTCTGAGTGTGAGGATTTGCATTTCCTGTTCAACTTCTCTTTGCATCTGAATCAGTTTCATAGGTTTAAACTGTTTGCTTTCTGTTCAGATGTCTGCTCCCTGTCCAAGCCCAAACTGCCCGGACTGAGATCAGTCCTCACAATACCATTCATCTCTTCTTGTTCTGTTATTTCCATGGAGGAAAAGCTACTTGTCGTTAAGAAGTTCATTTTGGTGTCACTTCCTGGACATCTCTTAGAGTCCTCTGTTCTCTTGATGCAGATCCATGCCACAGCTTCCAACTATAGCCACCGTGAGCAGGGCTGTGGGAACTCACATGTCCCTACACATGGCTTACAATATTGCACTTGCTATTTAAAAAATGATTAAGCTTCTCTGTGTGTTCTTTGCTGTGGGTCAGGAACTTGACCTGCTTAGCCATCCAACACAAAAGTTAATCACAAATGGGTCTTCTGAACCAAATAATTAAAAATAGACCGAAGTTTCTGAATGAGGCAGTTGGTAGAAGAGTCCGTAGTTACAGCTGTGTGTGGTTAGGGAAATAGTTCATGATATTTAAATAACATCAGATTGGCTCTCTGTGGTGTAAGAGTGTGTGTGTGTAATTCCTTTCCCTGAATGCTCTTTGACTGTCAGCTGAGTGTGTGTGTGTGTGTGTGTGTGTGTGTGTGTGTGTGTGTGTGTAGGAAAACAAATGCAAGTGTTTTGAAATAGAATCTCAGCATGTAGTCCATGCTGGCCTCAAACTCTTGGAAAGCCTCCTGCTTCCACCTCCCAAGTGCTGGGCTTATAGGCATGAGCCAGATACAGCCAGCTCTTTCCCTTTTATTTCTCTCTCTTTCCTTCTCATTTTTGAGACAGGAGAGTAGACTGGCTGGCCAGTTACCCTGTGATCCACTTGTCTCCAGCACTGAGCTTACAAGCAAGCACTTTGTAACCCGCTTTGTTTTTTTAATTTGATTTTTCCTTTTTATGTCAGATTCTGGGGATCGAACTCCTGTCCTTGTCTTTGCAAGGCCAGCATATAATTTGATAGGCCATCTCTCCAGCCCTTCCTATGGAGGAGCAATGGTTTTGCTCATGCTTTTCTCTTTAACTGAAAGTTTCTGGGAAATCTTTATGTCTTTGGATTTTCCACTCACACATTACCTTTGCTAATTAATGGCTTTTTGGAGCTGTAGTGATTAACATGAAATCCTGGTGAGTTCTTCCAATTTAGATTGTAATGGGATTTATGCCTGGAATGTATGTCAGATGCAAGCACGGGGTGACATTGGTGTAGACATGTAAGTAGCTGGGTTGGAGAACTTGAGCCTTCAAATGAGACTTTCCTTTGTAGTCAGGACTTCATTAAATACACCCAGTTCGGGCCAGTTCTATAGCTACAGCATTACTTTAAAACATTTAGCTGGTCATAAGCTTTAAATTAATATATGATATAAAGATTATTGCTTTCTGGCATTTTTATTGTTGTGGTTGGAGAGAGTTCTTTGTATCCTTGGAGAAGTCTTGTTTTGAGGTTGTTTTTTTTCTCCCAGAACAGCTGTTGTATTAAGCTAATAATTAATGCTCAACAAGCAAAGTGAAGGGAGATTAAGATTTATGTGTTTGTTATTTATTTGATGCTGCTGGGGCTCAATGATGCCAGGCAAACAGTCTACCACTCCGCTGCATCTCAAACCTGGAGATTAGGGATTAGTAACCAAAAAAAAAAGCCTTCTGGATATGAGAAAAATGATGCCAGGTAAGCATCTCTGGATATGAAAAAATTAGACATGTATTTCTCATATTATTGGCATTATACATTAGTATTATGAGTTAATAGTATAAACATTAAAATTAAGAGTCATGGCTTGAACTTGCTGCAGTAGTTGAAATTAATCACCAAGAAATAGCTTGTATTAATTTCATCATTCACAGAGCAGTGAATTCTTAAGTTTGAAGTATCCATGCTACTGTGATTATTTAGGTAGGTTGTTTTTCATTCATGATATTTCAATTCAGAAGAATTTTTAAGCATCTTTTTGTTCAACTTTATTGACATTCAAATTCATTGTATAATTTATTATAAATCTGCTGCTTATTGAGTGCTATGTTGGGAGAGAACACCAATGTTGAGTAAGTGTAACTTTTTAGTAACTTTTCAAACAAATTAATCTTTAATTTTTTTCTATGGTACTTAAGGGACAGTTTGGAGTAAGAACATATTAGTTACTTTTCTGTATCTGTAATCTGACACAGATTACAGCTGTGTCCCACTATGTCTGGTTTAGTAATTCTGGTCATACTTTCAGTTCGGTTTTATATTATGTCTTATGACAGAATTCTGTTCTCTTAGACAAGACCACTGATATGAATGAATGTCAATGAGAGGCCCTGACCGGGCACCTGGGTGCTTGCTTACTTCTGTCACACGTTTATTATGGAGCTGTTAGCTTTGTCTCTTTCAGTCATGTGACCTATTCTTAAGATGTACATATAGAATTACACTTGAAAGAGAAGAATTTGTTTGTTGACATTTTCACCTAAGAAGACATTGTTAATAATTATTTGCTTTCCAGATTTGTGGTTGAAAACACAGGGAGAGTGTACATGATGCTCAAGCCAATGCAGAGAGTCTGTTTTTGTTTTTCTTTTTTTTTTTTTTTCTCTCCCGTATTGCTGGCTAGCCAGCATGCCAGGGGATTTAGGAGGAGTTAGTCACCCTACTAATCACTTAATCCTCATGGTAAACCTACACACATCATCATTATCACCACTTCACAGATAAGGTCAGTGGGTTAGTAGATTGCCCAAGGTCACGGAACTGGTAAGTAACAGTATGAAGGTTCAGCTCACACCATGTCGACCTCAGCCCCCCGGCTGGTAATGAATGATACTTCATCACTTAGCACTGCTGACACAGAAGCACTTTGCAAAATTCTTTTTTATTAAATATTGTGTGCACAGAAAGGCCTATGTACAAGATAAATACAAGTCACTCGCTAAGCACTCATTTTGACTCTCTACCCAGACTTTTAAATGACCACAAACTTGATGCTCCTGTGTGGTGCTCTCTGATCTTGACACCTTTCATCTTAAAATAAAGCACTGTAAAGGGCTGGGACTAGCTCAGCGGTAGACTGTTTGCTTAGCATGCACAGGGCCCTGAGTTGAGTCTCTAGCACATCTATATAGAAGTCCACCCTTGCTGGGCCATTCTCTTCTGTCTTCCCTTCCATCTGCAGACCTCCTCATCTTCCCTCTCTACTGTTACAATTATCCAAAACAAAGAAGAACAGTGTTAGCCCTGCTTTAGAAAGTCGAGGAGAATGTCCCAGTGTCATATTCAAGCCCCAGTCAAGTGACGATCCCTGGGGATTCCGGGCAAGGCGACAGGTTTTTCTGCTTGTCTGAAGGGCCCTGTCCTCTTCCATGTAAGGTGTGCCGCTGAGGGGCTGTAACAAAGGGGCCAAGTGAGATGTGTTATTTAAGTTGACTGTGCTGACAGCACTCTCACAGGCTTGTCAGGTTATAATTCGCCGACATTAGCTCTATAGATGTGCTTTTTAATAGTGACTTAAAATAGCGATGCATTTTTCATAAGCAGTGTAAGGGCGCTGCGCCGCACAATCAAAAACCCTTGAATGGAACACATTAAGATAACATGGCCTTGTTGTCTCTTAATATTTCAATGCAGTCATTCAGCAAGTAGCAGTGTGTGTGTGTGGTGTGTGCGCACAAATGTGTAAACTGAAATAGATTTTGACCATGGCAAGAATGGCAGAATTCTCTTATTAATTGGAGAACATATTTGAATGATTCTCTAAGCTATTATGGATAAGAGGTTTTTTTGTTTTATTTTGTTTTAAACAACTCTGACTTGGCATTTAGAATTTACAACTATATTACTCTTAACATTGCTTACATATAATTATGAAATATTTAGTGGGTTTATTTTATTTTTAAGATTAATGGTGTGTGTGTGAAGGGGAGGGCAGAGAGAGAACAGACATACACAGATGCCACAGTGCAAGTTTGGAGGTCAGGGGATGCTTTTAAGAGTCAGTTTGTCCCTCCACCAGGTGGGTCCTAGCACTGGAACTCAAGTATTCAGGCTTGTGAGACATGCCTTTACTTGCCGAGCCAGCTCGCTGCCCCCAGAAGATGTCATGGATTTAAAAGGATGAGGAAGGATATCTTAGTAGAACATTCAAGTGCTTATAAGGTCTTCTGCATATAAATATGTATGTGTACAAGACATTTTATGTACACATTTACAAACGTATGCTTGGATTGGCTCATGATTTCCCGGTGCTGTCTGCATTTCTATGTGTAAATATAGTACGTACCTTTCATCAGCTGCTGTTGGAGGACACTTTTATGAACCAACTATATCTCTTGTCTTTCTTTTTTCTTTTCTTCTCCCTTTCTCCCTCCCTCTCCCTCCCTCCCTCCCTCCCTCCCTCCCTCCCTTCCTCCCTTCCTTCCTTCCTTTCTTTCTTAATTTCTTTCTTTCTTTTGACAGGGTCTCACAATGTAGCCCTGGCTGGCTGGCCTGGACTTGCTATGTAGACCAGGCTGGACTTGAACTCACAGAGATCTCTGCCTGCTTCTGCCTTCTGATGCTGGGATTCAAGGAATGTGCTACTACCCTGGACCCCAACTCTATGACTTTGCGTTTTCTCACATGGAAGCATTGGATGTTCATGATTTGGGTCTGTAATAATAAGTAGTGATAGAATGAGATTTCAGTGTGTCAACTTCCTCTTTCCTTCAATTTGTGTTGAGACAATGTGCCTATTAAGCTTTAAATATGAAAAAAAAGAACTACAGATGACACTTTGTTGCCGCCTGTCCATTGTCTCAAAACTATGCCATAATATGGAAAGTAGGAAAATCTTGGCAGAGGCCTAGGAAAGTGCCGCTGATTTCCAAGCTGCCTGTGAATATTCTAAGGACTGCTCCCTGACAGCTATTACTATAGGGATTGGCACCGGTGAAGAAAATATACTGTTTAGTACTTCAGGGCAAATAATTGCTGGGGATGCTTTAAATAGCTCAGGAAATGTGTCGAGTGTTTACTTGACATTTGCCGTATTGAACACTAATACTGAAACATTCTTTGACCACAGAGAATGCCTGGGTGGGTGGGGTGGGGGTAGACGGGAGCAGAAGAGAGAGCGAAAACAGCCACCATGATTCAGTCGCAGTCAAATGGTGAGTGTCGTTTGTCAGAATGCAGAGATGCCAGGAAAATAAGCGAGCGTTTGTTTGATCAAGTAGCTTTTGAAGGTGGGGGCAGAAGGCAGAAAGGGAAGCGGGAACAACTCCCTTGGATCGGGTTTCCGTGGTGGCTGGAGGCTGTCTTCACCTGGGCTGTCGGAGCGGAGCCTTTCAGCTGTTGGCTGCTCTAGTTGATTTTTCAAGGTCCTCAAAGCCGGATGGCTGGCCTCCTTATTTATTTATTTATTTATTTATTTATTTATTTATTTATTTACTTACTTACTTACTTAAAGTAGAGTTTGTTTGTCTGCCTTGTCTACACATGCTTGTGTATGTGGTGTGGCAGGGGAGGGGGGCTCTGGTGCCCTCAGTTGTTTTTATGTATTTGTTTTATGTATGGGGTCTTTTTTCCTGCCTGTGTGTCTGTGCACCACATGCCTGCACTGCCTGGGGAGTCCAGAAGAGGGCATCAGAGCCCCTGGGACCTGAGTTACAGATGCTTGTTAGCCACCACCCTGTGGGTGCTGGGAATCAAATCTGGGTCCTCTAGAAGAGCAGCCAGTGTTATTAACCGTGGAGCCACCTCTCCGGCCCCTAGTACCCTATTTTACGTGCAACTCAGTGCTTCTGATGTTGGTCCCCTACTTCTGCCTCCGGTGCATCTCCTGCTCTGTCCTGTCTTCTCTCACTTTCCCTGCCACTGTTTATGTGGGTCTTATCCCAGAACGGGGCCTAGGGCAGGAGAGGCAGCTCTGAAATGGAGAGACTTTATTTTTATCATGTCTTGTGATTCAGTTGTATTTAATGGGGGAAGGGCGGGGGGGAATCGGGTCCAATCTGATTTCTGAGGCTAGTGAGCCTTCTTATATTTGAGGCAGTTTTGAATAGATTATCCAGTGAATTTTAAATGCATATGTTAAAAGCTAATTGGCACATGTTAGAGGTCTGGGAATGTGAAATTGTGCAATGTTAATAAAATTTGTTTAAAAGTTTCTTGCGTCTATCTTGTCAACCCAAGCTGCTTTGAAAGACCCAAGGGAACATTGAAACCAGCAAGCAAAACTCAAAACTTCTCCCTTGTAGATTGGCTCAACACTAGAAACCCCAAGCAGAGGAAAGGTTATATTTATGCCTTTTCCACTGACTTGGGAGTTGACCTTGAATGAATCATCTTTAAGTTCTCTGAGCTTTGTGAAATTAGCTCTAGGAAGATATGTGTGGCTGTGTACTGCCTGTGGGAGGAGAATAACAGAGGTTCACGACAAAGGGAGTACTTGAAGGGAAACGGTCTTACTAGAATAGAGCTGTAGGCATGAGTGTGGTCCTTACGTGAGGCACCGCTCTGGCTGAGTCCCACCATGCTTAGGTCCGAGGGAGAGCAGGGATTTTATCATAGTAATCTGACTGACTTTTCTGAGGGGAAGGGCACAGGTTGAGCCCAGGGCCTCACATATTTCAAGGGAGCACTCTACCAACTAAACTATGTCCTTACTATATTTTCTAGAAAAAAAATATTTTCGCTTATATTGTTTTATATTTAATATGCATTTTGTATATATCTGCTTACCTTTAACTTCAGAAAGTTGTGTGATCACACATCCCTACAAAAGGACTTTTATTTATATTATTACCATTTAAACTGCAATCAGGGGGGCTGGAGAGGCGGCTTGGCACTTAAGAGTACTTGCTGTTCTTGCAGAAGCCTAGAGTTTGGTTCTTAGTACCCACATTAGGCAGCTCAAATCCACCTGTAACCCCACCTTCGGTAGACCCAATGCCCTCTTCTGGCCTCCTTGGGCACCAGAACATGTGTTTGTTTACTTGTTTATTGACACATAAATAAAACAAATAAATCTTTTAAAAGTCACTATTAAACAGTACCAAATTCCAGATATTATTCAGACAATCAATTTTATTATTGTGTGAAGGAACCTCTCGTTAGATACGTGCAAAGTTTCTGTTTGATCTGTTGCTACCTTCCAGGTCACCTGTGGTGGTGGTTGTTTGCTGTTGTTAATTTGTTTTCAATTCATTTGAGGAGAAGGGAAGAAAAGTAACCACCATTTGTGAAGAACCTACTGTGTGCTGGGCACATGTCTTACTTGATTTGTGTTCAAGAGTCTTCCTCCTGCTTCCCCAGTGCTTAGCCACAAGAGCCAGGATACAGGAGCAGCCGAAATATGTCTAGTGTTACAGATGGTTAAAAGGGGAGGGGGGGCTTTCATTTTGCAGTACCTAAAGTGCTACCTCCTAGCTGAGGGTTTTGAGATCTTCAGACCAAGTGCTGGCAGGTCCCTTCAGGCTGGCAACTTCCCCAAGTGGTACTTGGATTGCAAAACATGGCTAAAACACCTCTCCCTGCTTAAGGCATTGCAGTTATTGCCTCACTGAGGTTTCGCGGGTGGGAAAAGGACATAGGTATTAAGCTGCAAGGACTCCAATTTGAGCAGAAGAATATTGACTTTACATGGTATTGAGTGTTTGCCTCTGAGCCCCAGCTGCATGGAGTCACAAAGCAGACTTGGGATGTGCAAACATCTCAGAGAAAGTTTATATATTAAACGCAGCATCCTTGATCCACTTTCTCTTTGCTCCCTCAGTCCAGCTGTTATTCATTCAGTGCTAACCCCATAGGAAGGTCCCTTTGACTGCTCTGCAAGACGTCTGCATGTATACATTGGAAGGATGAGGGTGAGGAGGGGAGAGATAGAAGGCATAATTTTTAGCCCCGCTGTAGCTGATGACAAACTCTTGTGACCAGGTATTTTGGGTAAGGAGTGGGTGTTAAAAAAAAAAAAAAAAAAAAAAAAAAAAAAAAACCAACAACCCACCCTCGGTTGTCTAGAGGTAGTTATCATTCTGTAGAAGGCTCTATCCCAGGACAGTTTCTCAGGACTGTGAGGTGTTGGAATCCATGAACTTCTAAACAGCTTTTTGGAAGTAAGTTTGAGGGTCTGAGAATCTTTAATAATTATGTAGATAGAAATATCACATGTACACCACCAACATGTACCTTTGTTATGTGTCAATTTAAAACAAATATCTGTTGTTATTATTATTATCAACGTTGTTATTGTTGTTTTTGAGACAGGGTCTCATGCAGCCCAGGGTAACTTTGAACTCCCTGTGTAGCTAAGGATGACACTGAACTCCTGATCCTTCTGCCTCTGCCTCCTAAGTGCTGGAATTAGGTATGCACTATCACACACAGCACCATTGTTATAACAACTGTTTGTTACTATTATTATTATTGAGATTGGATCACACTGTGTAGCTCAGGCTGGCCTTAAGCTTTTTCATCCTGCTCCTTCAGCCTTCCATGCATTGGGACTAAAGGTATGTGCTGCCACGGGCCTGGATATAGTTTGGGAACAGGATCCTTAGCTGTTAGGACTAAGTCTTCAGGAGAACAGAGATGAATGAAAGCCTGATGGTGGAGAAGAGTCTCCATGCTACTCCAAAGCTGGAGTGCAGCCTTGTGAGAAGGTTGCATCTGTGTATTCATTTGCCTTGGCTGTCTCGAGATTATGACATCACTTGTGTCTGTGAATGGCCTTCCTACTCACAGTCATGACCAAGTCACTTATCTCTGTGCTTGGGTGTCATCTGAAGAGCAAAAATGATCACCAGTGTAAGGAATCAATAAAACTTTATATAAAAGAAGAATGGTGGGTTTGTCCTAGGTGTTATTAACATTTCCTGGATTTCTGATGTACCTGTACAGCATGCAGAGGAAGATACCATTTATGGCTTGGAGGGATGGGAAGGAGACAGAGAGTTGTAAAAGAGGCAGTACCTGCTTTTCATCCTAGCTCTCAGACTTTGCTTATACACACTGTGCTTCTTTCTGATCACCAGGATTGGCTGGGTAACTCTCAGACCCCTCCCTTAAATTTTTAAAAAATTATTTTATGGGTATGATTGTTTTGCTTGTATGTATGTATGGGCACTATGTGCATGCAGTACTCACAGAGACCAGAAGAGGGCACCAGATACCCTGGGACCAGAGTTACAGACAGTTGTGAGCCACAGTGTGGTGCTAGAAATTGAACCCAGGTCCTCTGAACAAGCAGCCAGTGCTCTTAACTGCTGAGCCATCACTCCAGCCTCATAAATCAATCCCTTTGTTTGGCCATATTCTTTCCCACCATCCATGAGCCTCTGTCCTCCTCATTTCACTCACTTCCCAAGCCCTTGTCTGCACAGCTCACATTAGCAGGACATGCAGTGTTTCCTCTGGTCACTCACATATCTTGTGTCCCAGACAGACACCTTGTGATTCAAGGTCTCTGGGGAGGTATGTCCAAAAGAGCAATTACCAAGAGAAAGTAATAGCCTTTCCATCTCTATTTCCTCTTTGATGAAGCTGGAGTGCTCCGGGCAGTTGATCTCTGCAAGCCCCAGAGCCTTAGCAAAATGAGGGTCAAGGCCTTTGCAGCTTCCTTATACAGTAGTAGATGATAGGTAAACATGAGTTTCATGAATGAATGACAATGATAGATGGGTGGATGGATGGATGGATGGATGGATGGTCTGAAATGGTTCATGTATGGTTTCAATTATTTTTTTTCCGAGACAGGGTTTCTCTGTGTAGTTTTGGTGCCTGTCCTGGATCTCGCTCTGTAGACCAGGATGACCTCGAACTCACAGAGATCCGCCTGCCTCTGCCTCCCGAGTGCTGGGATTAAAGGCGTGCGCCACCGCCACGCAGCAGTTTCAATTATTTTTGTGTGGTGCATGGAGGGAATGGTCTCAGAGATGCATGTTTTCACTTTCAATAGACACAAAGCTTGCTGATTTAACTCTTACGTACACTGAATTGTCCTCATTAATATTTATACTATCATTGTCTGAAAAATAAATATATGCTAAAAGGCAATACAAATACTAACACAGAAAAATAAATGTTGAGTATATGATTAAAATCACTTTAGAGTCACTTCATGCATCATATTCTATATTCTAATACAGAATAATGTAAAATAATTATACAAGTTCTTTTAGCATATTCATTAACTAATTTATTGAGCACATTGAAAGTTTTCCACAAGTATTTAATACTATTTTTCTTATTGGTGGTCTGGATATAGGGCTCTGCTTGCTACTCTTGTAGAGGGCTCTGGCTCAGCTCCCTGCAGCCAAATCAAGAGTTCACACCTGCTTGTAACTCCAGCTCCAGAGAGATCCATGCCCTCTTCTGGCCTCTGTGGGCACCTGCATGCTCTCTCTCTCTCTCTCTCTCTCTCTCTCTCTCTCTCTCTCTCACACACACACACACACACACACACACACACACACACACACACACTTAAAAGAAAAGTAAAAACTATGATTCATAAAACTTCACAATTCAGAGTTGTTTTTTTGTCCATATTAGGTGTCTTTTTTGAATCCTATTTACTGAGCAGATATTATCATTTTTTATATTAAGGAGGCTTAAAGAAATTGTTGAATATTTCAACATACATCTCACCTTGGAATTATTTGTGTATTTTATTGATTACTCGTACAGTATAATTATATATAACTATAATTGAACCCCAAGTTAAGTGCTCTTTTATCATGTTAAATGGAAAATTTAAACAATTACAAAAGGTTGAATTTACTGAGTCTAATTTACTTAACTTTCTGGGGACCTGGGGTAGGCAAGCCTAAGGCACTTATTTACTTATAACCATCTTTGCACACACTATAACCTCAGAGCAATGACTTCGCCATTGAGTAGGAGTTTTAATGATAAGTCACCATGTTTTTCACTCTGTTCTTATTTCCTAAAAATGAAAGGTTAGGAGGGAGGGTCTAATTGCACCCCATATAGCTTGAACTCCCAGGACACCCGTCCCAAGTGGGACCCTGTTGAGGAGTTATTCTGTGTCACACGTCATGGTGTTGAGGAGGTCCTAACAATTTGCCTGTTTTAAATGATGACTCAGGGCCTGGGGAGAGAAGTCAGTGGATACAGTGCCTGCCATGTAAGTGTAAGGACCCAGCTTTGGATTCCCAGCATCCACTAAACAGTCAGACATGGAGGCATGAGCCTGCAGTCTTAGCACTGGACCAGGCTCAGTGATGGGAGGATCTCTGCAGGCCTTCGCCTGGCCAGCCCCGCTGAGTCAGTGAGTGCCAGGTTCAGTGAGAGATCCTGTCCTGAATAAATAAGGGGGAAAGTGATTGGGGAGGCTCCCTGAGGTCAACCTATGGCCTCCACACCCGTGTGCACCCACGTACATGTGTACATGTGTACCCCTACACGTGTTAACACACACACATGCGCGCGCGCACACACGCGCGCGCGCACACACACACACACACACACACACACACACGCACATGCACAAGCACAAGATGGATTCTGCCTCAGTGTCATTAAGATAGATAATAAGAGCTTTGAGTCTCTGTGGATTTAACTATGATTTCCTGACTAACTTTTAACATTCAGAGTATAAGATGCTCCTTCCATAGGCTTCAGCTTAATATGGAATTCTGTATTATGACCAGAAGGAAACAGTGTGTCTGTATGGTAAGGAAGAGGTGCTGGTTCATTTTGAGTGATAGCATGAACTAGCCATCTGGGAAGAGTAAACCTCAGTGGAGAAACTGCTTCCACTGTTTGGTCTGCCCATGTGTCTGTGGGGGCATTTCCTTAACCGCCAACTGGTGTCGGATGGCCCAGCCCACTGTGGGCAGTACCATCCCTAGGCTGGTGGATCTAGGCCGTCTAAGGGATATAGCTAACGAAGCCAGAGGAAGCAACCAGGAAGCAGTATTCTTCCACTGTCTCTGCTTCTGGCTCTGCCTCCAGGTTCCTTCCTTGAGCTCCCGCCCTGGCTGGACTGTGACAGGAAGTGTGAGCCAAATCAACCCTTTCCTTCCCAGTCACTTTTTTTTCAATTTTAATTTAATGCAAATAAAATGTGATGACATCATTATCCCCGTCCCCTCCCCAACCCCGCACATGCACACTCTCCCCCTCCTTGCTCTTCCTTGTTCCTTCTGAATCCATGGCCGGTCTTTCTTTCTTCTTTCTTTCTTTCTTTCTTCCTTTCTTTCTTTCTTTCTTTCTTTCTTTCTTTCTTTCTTTCTTTCTTTCTTTCTTTCTTTCTTTCTTTCTTTCTCTCTCTCTCTCTCTCTCTCTCTCTCTCTCTCCCTTCCTTCCTTCCTTCCTTCCTTCCTTCCTTCCTTCCTTCCTTTCTTTCTCTCTTTCTTTCTTTCTTATTAAGAAATTTTCTACTCACCCTACATACCACCCACAGATCCCACCTCCTCCCTCCCCCCCAGCCCTCCCTCCCAAGCCAGCCTACCTCCCCCAAATCCCAGTCGCTTTTGGTCAGTGTCTTATCACAGCAACAGAAACCTAACCGGAGCCAGAGGGGAACGTGGAGTGGGGCATGCAGAGAAATATCAGGTTGCTTCTTTGTGCCAGTCGTTCCCACCATGTGTTGTGTTCTCATGTTCTTGGCTCTGAGGAAATTGCAAGTATCTGTGTTCATTGAGTCCTTCCTCTGAAAAGTGCTTCAGTTTGACTTAAATGCCTTTCCACACCCTCGTCTGCTAGACTGGTGCAGGGACAAGTCGGAATAGCTCTCGGCAGCTTGTGGAAAACGCCTTCTCATGCCTGAGGATAGATGCTCTTGGGGGAGAGAAGGAGCCGTAGGTTCTAGCTAAGTGCACACAGTGCAAGGCGTTATCGATCTCAGCAGCTCCAGAAAGGGAGGAGAGTCTGAAAAGGATTTGTGAGACTATTTCAACCAACATGACTGTTGAAGTTTGGCTTCTGAGGCAAACTGGAGTGAGCTTTGCTGGGGGTGGGGGTGGGGTTTGGTTTCATGTGTACATATTTGCCCTGGCTTGAATGGGAAAGTGGTTTCCTGAGCCCGCATCTCTTCAGTGAGTCATTTCCCATGCTGTTGAAGCATTTTCACCCTTTACTGCTGTGTGCAGTTCAAGCTTTTCTCCGTCTGTTTTGACTCCTTAAGAAACTCACAGGAACAAATTAACAATCACACTCCTTTGGGATGCAAAGACCCTGGAGTAAGTAGAGTAATAAATAGCACTTCTAGAATCCCAAGTCAACAGAAAGCCCAGCTCTCAGACCTGGGAAGGTGATGGAAGAGACGAGGCCCAATAGATCCAAGCAAGATACACCAATTAAAGGACGGGAAAAGGGAATGGGGAGAGAAGGGATAATCCTGTTTGGGTCATTGTCACTTTCCAGGTGATCTCATTGTCTGTCTGGCCCACCTGTCCTCAAGTGGACTATAATCTAGGCAGCATGTATGACATTAAAATAAGCTGTCTTGTTTCTTTGGGAATCTCATGTCAGTGTGGACTTCTGGACTTTCCATGTTCCTCTGGGGACACAAGGTCTAGGAACTAGGAGAGGCCTTGGTGGGATCCCCACAGCTCTGTGACCAATGTTCGTTAGCCCTGAAGTCCATGTAAGGCTGGTGTCTGATGTCTGCTTATGGCCGGGGTCTGGAAGGATGTCAACTGGGAATTTGTAAAGCCCACGGTCATGTATCGAGAGGCTCCCGTTTCTCTGAGGGGTTGCTCGCTCTAATTGAGTGCTTTGTCACCAGGTGATGGACTTGATGACAGACCTCTGTCCTGGAAGGTGGAGAGCCTTCCTAGTATGTAATTTGGGAAGAAAGCCCTCGGGCCTTAGTGGTTCTACTAATGAAGGCCATCTACAGGGCTGGGGACGTGGCTCTCGCAGTGAAGTGCTTGCCACACAAGCGTGAGGACCTGAGTTTGGCCCCTTAAGTCCCTTTTAAAAAAGCTGGATAACGTGTATGCCTGTAATTCCACTTCTGAGGAAGCAGAGACGGGAGGAAAGATTCCTGGGGTTTCCTGGTCAGCCAGTCCAGCTGAATCAGAGCCTCAGGGTCAGTGAGAGAAAACGAAAAAAGAAAGGGTGCAGGGTGCAGAACAGTGTAATGGACACTGACGCCTGGCCTGTCTGTGCACCTGCACACACACACACACACACACACAGTCAGTTAAATAACTCTCACAGATTTTATGATTTTTTTCTTTCAGTTTATACTGAGGAATTGGGTGTAGTCACCTGCCCCATTTCAGTTTCTCATGAAGTCTGTCCATATTTAGACAAACTGCCCCACTGCGTTTAAGACAATGGAGCCCTTTGCTCACCTGCCTGGAAGAGCTGATGGAGCAAAACCTCCGGCTGAGGCTTGTGAGTCAGAGACTTAAATGTTATTAACATGAGGAGACTCTTTTGAACATGAAGTCATCGTGCTCGGGGTTCCTTTGAACTGTCCTCGGAGGCTCTTTCATGAACTGTACTAGAACCAACATGCTTTGGTTTGATGCTGAGAAGAAACATGAGGGTAAAAAGAAAGAAAGAAAGAAAAAAGAATGGTCAGGAACTTGAGTTTGAACCATTGCCAGAAACTCTCAGATGGTAGAAGCGTTATTCTGCGATAAATATTTAGTGAAGCTACTTGGCTCATGGGCCCTTTTAAAATGGCTTTGGGGTTCAGGAATTTTAAAAACTCAGAGATTCTTTGTAATTCAAATTTCCTTCTAAGGAAGGCAGTACACTGTTATTAATTTAAAAAAATACATATATACTTAGAAGTTAAAATTGTGTAATTATCTTAATGCTTTGGAGAGATTCTTTTGTGACTAAACATTGGAACATATGCTGTTGAATGCAGGGAATTTGTCCAGAAAAGCTTAAGGAAATTTAGCCTACGCAGTGCGATTTGCTCGACTTCTAAGTAAAAGGTTCAGCTGCAGGGGTGATAAATAGCGCAATTCTATTTTATCTATGAAAGATGGTGTTTGCATTTGGTCTCTTCATTCTCTTTTTAGGATTAAATAATAATTGCGGCTCACTTCTTGTGTTTGATTTATAGTATTAAGTTATATGCACTGACTGTAGGAAATTGAACTCATTTCAACTGTACAAGGAAGGTTGTTTGAAAAAAAGATGATAACAATCATTTTTTATAGCGTGTAAATGTCTCAAGATGGAATACCTGGATTCTTAAGGCAAGAGCCAAGACGATAATACTATATGCCACGGCCTCTGGAAAGAACAGCTTCCTATGAAAAATAGCTTGCCAGAATTCAAGGCTCAGGCTCTGTTGTTGAAATACTTTGTAAAGCACAGTGATGGCTTGCAAGCCTTAGTAGATTTCCCCCTTACTTCTAAGAAGTTTGCATAAATGTTGGTAAGAATGTAGCCTGGAGTATTTTAAGGATTGAATAACAACAAATAATACAACATGTGTGTGTATGCGTGTGTGTATATGCGTGCGTGTGTATGCGTGCATGTGTGTGCGTGTGTGTGTGTGTGTGTGTGTGTGTGTGTGTGTGTGTGTGTCCAAGGGGGCCTGCAGTTCATGAAAGGTGTCTTCCTTGATCTCTCTCCACTGTATAAGGAAGGCTCTTTTATTAAACACTGTGCTCACTATTTTAGACAGCTTGGCTAGTCAGCTTGCTCTGGGGATTGATTCCTTGTCTCTGCCTCCAGCTCCCTGGGTTACATGGACCACCACATCCATTTGACTTTTACTTGGATTCTTGGGATTCAAATCCAGGTTCTTATACTTGCACCACAAGCAACTTAGCCACTGAGCTGTCTCCTCTGCTCCCTGCAGATCTATGTTAAAGAACAAAAGGGGAGGGAGAAACTTAGTGTCTATATTAGATCATTGTATATAGTATATTAGATTATTATCAGTCGGCCCTTCCATTGTCTTCCACCTGTTTAAATAACAACTTTTTATCTTTGTAACTTAACACAATTCTATGCATACAAACACATTTCAAATTAAAAACAAGAAATTTCTGTAAAACCAAAAGCATTTCATACACACCAGTACACACCAATACACACACACACACACACACACACACACACACACACACACACACACGGGAAAGAAAGAGAGACAGAGAGACAGTCAGACAGAGAGACAGACTGACTGACTGACTCAAGGAGAGGGAATGTCTAAGTTGCCCAGACATGCCTTAAATTCTTGAATTTGCTGGGTTGCCGAGGCTGACCTTGAACTCCTGGTCCTTCTGCCTCAGCCTCCTGAGCTCTAGGATTATAGACGTGCTACCCGACTGATGAGGAATAAGCTGACTGGTGGTGCCTCCTGGTGCAGGCTGGCTGGGAGGTGGAGCATGTGCTGTGTTCGGGGAGGAGGCGACAGTGTGTGCCTTTGACGGATGCTCTTAGAAAGTGGTTAAGAGCTCTTTATTTCTGATCAGTGTAGCTTTTGTTTGCTTGAGACAGGTTGTCACCATCCACCCTAGTCTTGCCTTGACCTTGTGACCTTTGACCTCTGCCTTCCAAGTACTGAGGTAACAGGCATGCCTTGCAACACTTGGTCTTAGTTACAGAAGTCCTCCAGAAGGTCCCGAGATCCCTGGGAACTGTATTTCACCATGACATCCTACCTATGGGTGATTTTCTAGGGAGAAGGTTGTCATTTCAATGAATTCTCTCAAACAACCCTTAAGAACCAATCACTTAGAACCAAGAGACAAGGATGCTGGAGGAAAACTACTCAAAGGGATGCCAGTGTAGGCCTAAGCATAGGAAATAAGCCATCAGTCACCTTTTTATTCAATTAAAAATGGCCGTGGTATGGCCTTGGTACGAACTACTCAGTTAGGCTGACATTGCAGATGTACCTGGTGCATGCTGAAAACACGTTGCTTTGGAAGAACGAACGGAATGATCTGGGGACGCCCCTTACCCACATTTTGGGGTGGTGAGATGCTGTAGCTGGTGGCAGCTCCTGGTTTTGATTCGTATTAGAGACTGCTCAGTACAAGACGAGGAGGAACCCTGGGGGAAATGGGTGGAGGAATGGTGTGGAGAGGAGTAGCCATCTTGAGTTAGCCCATCTGCTTTGCATTGGAATGAAGGGGCTTGCAGAGAAATGCTGACTTGGAAATGGGCAGTTGCAGAACAGGCCATGGTACCTGGGTCTGGCTGTGGCCCTGCAGACACAGTGTCTGGCCTGAGTAAGTTCCTGGGAACTATTTTGTTGAATGTGTTATCTCAGGTTGCTTTCCTGGAAGCCTTTCAGGTGTCTACAAAGCAAGTCTTGTCCCTCTTTTCCACGGCTGTAAGGATGCAATTATTTACCTAAGGTCATGTGCCAGCTGGTAAAGGATTTAGGCCTGCCCTCTGGGTACCTTCACTTCACCCAAAATAACAGGAGTAGAAAAGCCAGATTTTAAGTGTTTTAATGGAAATTAGGGAAGGAATATGGCAGGGGCAGAGAGAAGCCAAGGAAAGGCCTAGAGACCAGAAAATGACTTCTGAGTAAAGCCAGAGGCCAGAAGAGGATGGAGATGGCTTAAAACAACACAAATTGGTTCTCTCTGAGATATCTGAAATCTGAGTGTCAGCTGAGTGGCCACAGTCTCCCCCAAAATGAGGGAGTGGGGATCCCTTGTGTCTTCCTGCTTGCTGAGACTATTTTTAGGGTCTGTCACTCTGGGCTCTGCCTTTGTCTTCATGGTGTCGCCCTGTGTGTCTGGACCTTGTCCTCATCAGTTTCTTATAAGGACACCGAGCCCTGGGTCAGGGCTGTGATGCTCATCATTGTCAACTTGGCTACACGTGGAATTCCCAAGGAGACCCATCTGGGCATGTTTGTGAGGGTTTTTATGGAGAGCTGTAACTGAAGAGGAAAGACCCGCTCTGACTGTGGGCAGTGCCACCCCTTGGGCCGGGGGCCTGGACTGAATGAAAAGGAAAAAAACAACCCAAGAAAGCCTGTTGAGCACCCAAGTTTCTTTCCCTGAGAGCTTCCTGGCTGCAGGTATAATGAGATGAGCTGCCTTAAGCTCCTCCCACCCCACCTTCCATCTCCACGATGGACTGAGTCCTCTCAAACCGTGAGCTGAGACACACCCTCTCTTCCTTGAGCTGCTTTAGGCACAGTGACAAACAAGTCCTGGATCCAGGGCCCACCTGGGTAATCAGGATGCGTTTATCTCGCCATCCTTGATCAACTTTGCAGAAGTTCTTTCTTCAGTATGTGATCACCTTCACAGCTTCTGGGATGCAGATGGAGAAGCCGTCATCCATCTCACTGGAGGAATGGGAAGAGTTCTGAAGCAGGGAGAAGGAGAGCATCTCCTGTGCTTTTAAAAGATTTCTGTGGTGCCATATGAAGAGAGGTCATCAAGCCAGGAGATCATTTGGGAGGTGTTGTAGTAACTCAGCTGCGATGGGATGGGAAGAGGGACAGAAAGATGGGCAGACTGTGGTTCTGTCTCGCAGATTCAGCTGTAGGGTTGGATGGGTTCAAAGCAGCAGATAAAAAACAAAACAAAACAACACAAACAAACAACAAAAAAACCCAGGAAGACAAGAGATGTCTGCTAGGTAGGTGACCGTGCTTTTTGATGACCACGGGAAGAGAAATTGAGCGACAGCTGGGGCAGCGGTGGTGATATGAACATGGGAAGGTTGGGATGTCAGGTTTGAGTTTAGACGGGTGCATCTGCAGGTCAATGGCTACATAATCTTGAGTGTTGTCAACTTAGAGATGTTGATGATGGTAAAGCTAGCCGGCTGGACCCTTATCTGGTGGGGCAGGGAGAGTGAGGCAAGTAGATGACTCTGGACCTCCAGTGAGAAGGACTGTGACCTTCGATGTTGTCTTTGTCACCTTCCTCCTTCTTCCCTTTCTTCTTCGTGTGTGAGTGTGTGTGTGTGTGTGTGTGTGTGTGTGTGTGTGTGTGTGACATCTTTACTTGCTAGTGTCAGTGTGTACACATTCGCCTGTGCATTCTCATGAACATGTGGTGATGTATGTAGAGGCCACACAGGTCAGTAGTCTCTATTTTTTGAGACAGGGTCTCTGATTGAACCTGAACTCAGACTCAGCTAGGCTGACTGGTCAGTGAGCATCAGGAATCCTCTAGTCTTTTGTTTCCCAAGTGCTCCTGTTACACATGTGCCGCCACGTCTGGCCTTCTACACAGGTTCTGAGGAGCTGGACTTTGGTCCTTATGCTTGGGTTGCATTGACTTTACCGACCTGAGAAGGCAAGTGCGCGGGGATGCAGCCACCAGGAAAACCAGCCAGCCTCAGCTGTCACGGGCTGTCCCCAGAAACCCTTGTGGGCTTCATTTTCACATCATTGTTATCATTGATTTCCTTTCAGTTTTCTAAGCTCAGCCCAAGAGGCCTGATTGGCAGATCCACTGTCTGACTTTTCTTGGTTTAGATTATATGCTTTTTCTTCAAAGCCATCTTCATTTATTAACCTACGTTCATTTTTAATTTTAATGCACCAATCAATAATTATTTCACTTGACAGTTTTTGACAGTCTGCTGCTATATTCAGCTGTTTAGCATGAATTCAAAAGGTGATCTATCAATGTGTACAAGTGAAGTTAAAGTCGTTCTTGCTTTCCTATGCTAGGGGGTGTCTAGAAAAATGCACATGTTTATTTTGCCCTGGGAAAATTTTAACTTGGAGGTACTTAACAGTTTTCTATGCAAGAGGGTTCAGGAATTCAGAGCATTGCATTTTTGGGGGGTAGGTAATTAGGATTGTATTTATGCTATAAATCCATCTGAAAGGTCAGACTTCTTTTAAATTGGGATTAAACTCATGGAGACCAGTCATCATTAGGCATATATTCCTTGAATCTTTGTATACACAGCAGTGTGCTACTATGGGAAAATCAAAGACGTCATGTACCTGGAGTAAGAAAGCCTAAAAATTCTGGTGGGTAGAAAAACTAGAAAAAAAAAAATGTGAATTTTATCTTGCTACCTATCTGCCATTGAGACTTCCATATGGAAATTCTACACACATACAAAACCCCATGAACAAAAGTGCATGATGGTCTTTGCATCCATCTGTGAGCACATTGCAGGCAAGGATGAGCCAGGCTGAGCCCAAACAGCAAGGAGGAACGTCTCTCACTGAAATCACAGTGCTGGGATTTTGGCAGTTCAGATGGTCTCCACTGTAGCTGTTGGTTTACATTTTGATAATTTACCAGAGAACCTCGGATATTGAATTCTTGGCTGGATTGTGCAACTGAACTGGGCATCCCCAGCGAGAAGCAGCACCAGCGAATGTGAAGGCCGCCTTTCTCCTCGGCAACCGCAGCTCCGCTGGTTCTTGTGTGGACACAGGCTTAATGGGAAAGGAGGTGCTTGTCGCCCTGTTCCTCTGCAGTAGGTTCTGTTTTCCTTCCTTGGTTTGGGGGATTTGGCCTTGCATATCCTGGCAGAATTTAGGGAAGCAGGCCCTGACTTTCTGGAATAGTCTTTGATTTTACCCCAAGCCTATTATTAATAGGCATCATTCATTGCTGTGTGTGTGTGTGTCTAAAAGTTTTCTGACTTTTATACTGAGCTTTTGTGTGGGAGCTCAGTAGGGTAAAGATGCAGCGTTTTCTGGGTAACACTGGCCCCTCCCCTTGATTTAGTTTTCTGAAGTCCCTCCACTGTTTACTGTGCTTTGCTGTGGTAACTACCGGGCACTATGTGTTGCCCTGGGTGTTTGGCTCTTGCTCTTTTCTGCTTTCCTCTGGTGTTTGGATTGTAGTTGGTGCCAGTTTCCCTCCCCAGCATGTACACGGAGGTAAACTGAACCACGGGCCTGCAGCGTCCCGTCCCGCTCATGCTCACTCTCTGCCTATAGTAAAGCAATACGGAAATGAGTCAAAAGTGAGCTGAGCTTGGTGTGCTGCTGTATGCCCTGTGGATGGTGACATCAGAGGGTGGGCTTGAACCACACAGGCCTGCTACCCTCATTCCCTGGGAAGCCCAGAGTGTGGCTTCAGGTCTGAGTTCAGGGCTTTCCATGCTGACTCAGAGCTGAGTGACAGAGGCGCTTGCATGGACACCTCGATGGATGGCTGGGTGTTCGATCTGCATGGGAGTGTTTGGGGGCTACACTATTTGCATGTTCTCTCTGTGCCAAGCAACAGGGGGATGGACTTCATGGCTGGAAATTACTCTATTGATTTGCTTTGAGAGACGGCTGCGAATCGGCTGCAGAGCTCAGCAATTGTCACGGTGCCCAGGCTCCCTTAGACGTGTCTGTACAGAGTCAAGTAGTTGCCTGGTGATCCGGGAATCGGCATTAGTGAGTGGGGTGTACTATTGTAGCCTGCTGCTCTGTTTAGGTCAAGAGACGGATGGTTTTTCTCACCCAACCAGGAAAACTTTGACCATTGGCTGCCACCCTACCCAGTCATCTTTATAGTATGGCCTTGGGAGAATTCACCCCTTCCCCTGTCAGCCTTGATACTGCCTGCCTCTGTGCTGTATGGGACAGTTTTTGCCTCCTTTTGAAGGCACAGTCTTCTCTTAAATATATCACTATATGTCTGGACATGTAGCTCAATTTGTAGAGTGCTTGCCTACCATGCATGCATGAAGCCTTGCTGTCTACCATGGTGGTGCAGACCTAGATAAGCACTTAGGAGGTAGAGGCAGGAGAATCAGAAGTTGAGCATCCTTAGCTACATAGTACATTCAAGTCCAGCCTGGATTACATGAGACTGTCTCAAGACAAAACAAAGCAAACCTGAATATATTTTCATCAGGAGCTGGCTGGGGCAGGGGTGTGGTAATTATCTTCCATCAGTTAGTCTGTATGTTCATTTCCATAGATCTCTGAGTAAGCAATATCATTTCCCAGTTTCCTGTTGAGGGCATATAATTCTCATCATACTCTTGACCAGTCACTTGAAGGCTTTGGGGTACATATATCATGGTAATTCCTGCTTCAAGCTATGTGGACTGCAGAGCAATATGGAAGATTTCATCCAGAGCAGGAACAACCAAACAAATTCCGTTGGCCTAGTCCAACTTGTCATATATATATATATATATATATATATATATATATATATATATTATTATTATTATTATTAGAACATAGCTATGTCTCATATGTGCAGCTATTTTCATATCACCTTTGACTGTATTAAATTGAGTCATTGCAGGATAGGCTGTGGTCCAGCAAAGCCCAAGATATGTACTAGCTGATCCTTGTCAAACAAATGCTTACCCTCATAAGTCACTGAAGTACAGGGAGAAGTCCCCTGCCTGCTTCCTCCATTTAGTAAACAAATGGAGCTTCCCAGAAGGACTATGACTGCCAAGGTCACAGAGCTGGTTAGCTGGAAAGGGGACCTGGGTTCTAGTTCCTTTTGTGTTTCACCCCCTGCTGCTGGCAGAGGGATGTTGTGAGCCTTATGGTTTACAGATGGCCAACTAATGACACCAAACTAAAATAAAGCTTCTTTCAGTGGTAGGAATGGTTTGCAAACTGACTTCCCCAGCCCAGGTCAGCCGGCAGCTTGGCATCCGTGCTCACATATTCAGTGTGTGTGTGTGTGTGTGTGTGTGTGTGTGTGTGTGTGTGTGTGTGTGTACACACGCGGCTGGCCATGGGGGGATCACACGTGTGTTATGGCATACCTGAGGAAGTCAGAGGGTAACCTCGGGTGTCAGTCTTCACTTTCCACCTTGTTTGAGACAGGATCTCCTGTTGGCTGCCTCATATGTCAGACTAATTAAGCCCAGGGACTTTTAAGGATTCTCTTGTCTCTCTCTAGAGCGTCTGGAAGAACTGATACCCCTGTCACACATCCAGCTTTTGCATGGGTTCTGGGCATTCAAATTCAGGTTCTTACAATTGCACAGCACGCGTTTTCTACTCCATTCCCCACTTATTTGCCTAATGAACATCACCTGCCTTGTGCCTGGACTGGGATCAGGGCCCTTTATCTCAGGACATTTGGACTAGAGGAGCTGGCAGAGAGATGCATGCCATTTTCCTGGTACTGTGTTACATGCCATCACGTGAGCATATACAAAATACAGTGGTCCAGCTGGGCATGCTGAGTTAGTTATGCCTGTAATCTCAGCACTCGGGGAGCTGAGGCAGGAGGATAGCAAGCCCCTATTTCAGCTCCCTCATCTCTTCCAAAGTAGCAGTCACATAAAGAAGGCTGCGTTGGTACAGCCCTGGGGTGGGGGTGTGAGTCAGGAAGCGGCTCCACCAAGTTGGGAATGAATAGTGATCCCAAGGAGGTTGGAGGATTTCAGGAAGAGAAACTGCAGCCACAGCGGCTGGGGCCTCCGGCTATGCAGGGTGTCCACTAATTGGGAAATTCAAGCAGAGGTAGGCCAAAGGGTATGTGGCAAAGAGATAACAAGAACCATTGCTGGACAACTGGGTGGGAGCCAGGACATTTACTGCTGAGAAGTACAGACTGTAGTGACATTCTAGGGGCTCTGAGCTGTGAGTGTCGGAAGACAGACCTCACAAGAGCAACTCCACGTGTTTGTATGCATGCTAAGCAGCCTGTGTGGGTAGAGGAGACAACATCACCCATATAGAAACAGGAGCTTGATTGAACCCAGGGCTTTGTGCGTGCCAGGTAAGTGATCTATGACCAAGGGTGTTACTTTTAGGGGGACTGGGTTGTGGAGACAGGTTCTCATACAGCCTAGGCAGACTTTGAACCGAATATGTAGTTCAGACTGTTCTTAAACTTCTGACCGTCCTGCCTCTGGCTGTGGAGTGCTGGGACTCCAGGCATTTGCCACAGACACCTTCTGACTGAAATAAGAGCGATCTGTCAGATACACAGCTGAATGACACTGTGATTCATCAGCCAAAGCCTTTTAAAGTTGCTTAATTAATGGCATCTCTGTGACCATTGTTTATCTTCGTAATCATATAATACTAAAGGTAAAATATCTAATGCCCCAAGTCTGCAATAATTTTTATTAACAACAAAACCGTTGAGGACTATTGCTTTGGGTAGTAGTCATGCTGTCTTCTTGCTGTAGTTTTGAGAACACAAATAAATAACTTTTGGACTTAAACTGTTCCAAATTTGACTATCTGTATGAATTTGAATGTGTTATTTCATGTCTTTAAGCATGAGAGTAAAATAATGACATTTCCTCTTAAAGTTGTTATAAAGATATGCTAATTTATGAAAGGCATGCAGCATGCATAGGCCAGATGCCTGGTGTGTGTGTGGGGGGGGGGGGGCAAGTGGCCCAGTAAGTTACTTTCACTGGCTTTGGCTGATGCAGACATATTTTAGAGCTGAAACTGAGGAAGATAAGTTTAAATTAGAGAATTATTCAACCTATTGTTATCTATGTGAGGAATAAAGGGGTCTGCATTTGGGCAGAGAGAAAGACCTTTTTAGATTAAGAGCCAGGAAATGGAAGCGTCCATATTCCAGGCATGCCCAGAGCCAGGAGACAGGTTGAACTTAGTAAAATCTGCCTCTGGGATTTTCTTCTTTTTTTTTTTTTTGGCAAAGAATATACGGATACTGGACAATTTCCACAGCTTAACATTTTTAAGATAATCTAGATTAGAATTCAGGGTACATCTTATAAAGTGTTTTAATAAATTAATAATATCGCTTTAAAAACATGAAAATGGGCCTAGAGAGAGCTCTATGGCTAAGAACATTTGCAGAGGATTTGAATTTGGTGCCCAGCACCTAGGTGGCAGCTTTCAACTGTCTGTAATTCTAGTTTTAGGGGGCTCCAATGCCTCCTTCTGGCCTCCTAGGATACCAGGCATGTACACGGTACACATACAGGCAGGCAAACACTTATCCACATAAAACTAAAACTCAAGAAAACAAGTTACTGCACACATATGAGATCTCTTTCCTTACTGCTGAGAGCACAGTACTGTGGAGCTTTAAAGAGAAATACCCATACGACTTTTAGCATAGCTCAGACTTTAAAACATTATGTAATAGGCACATTATTAAATATTCATGTATCTGTGCTAAGACAGTAAAAGAGTCAAGTGAGATGTTTTCTTTTCTTTTTTATTTATTTTTCAAAATGCATATTACATACATGAATATAGACACATATTTCTGTGTGTTTATGTGTGTATATATATGTACATACATATGTATGTATATATGTGTCTACATGTGTGGTACCAGTGATTAAACCCAGAGCATGAACACATGATTGGTAAGTACTCTAGCCCTGAGTCTCATCTGCAAGCCTACATATTGTTTCAGAAGTCTTAGCGGTAAGGAAGTCACCATGTGCAGGAGTGAATACTCATGCAGGATGGAATGTGCCCTCCTTTGGGCGACTGTGACACAGAGGCTGATGGTTGTAGCCCTCTGCTCTACGCATTGAGTGACACTTCACCCGGTGCCTTTCTTAGCCTCGTCAGGTGAGGACTGGCTCATGGACAGGGCTCCAAGTGGGAAATGACAGGGACAGTCTTATGCATGAGTGGGCATAGTTAATACTGGGTGGGTTTTACTGGATATTTAAGTGTTAGAGCCTGGGCCGAGACTGTGACATGGTATTCATGTAATTTATCATCACTTCTCCTCTGCAAATTTACACCCTTACACTCTGAGGTGTTGGCTCACACCTGGAGACAGAGACAGAATGCAGATCTGGCTATGAGGAAATGGCAGGCTGGCCTCCGGTCTGTTCCATGGTTTTGTAATTGATGGAAGTTGTTAACATTCCTGATTCCAGCTTCTCCTTGTCTGAGTTCAGGGTAATCATCAGAGTTCTGCTGACCTCACAAAGGTCCTGCACAAATCCATCATGGGTTGTGAAATACTGTGCCTAGGAGGCGTCTGTTTTAATGCCAGCTCCAGTCCTATACCACATGGTGCTTTGGGGATAGTGACAGCTTTCTGGACCCCAGGACCAGAGGGACCAGACAGGTGAAGTTGAACTCTTTGTCCACTCCATGCACCTGAGAGTTGAGCATTAGAAACTGGATAACGGTGAGCATTCTGGTTTCCAGTCAGGAACGTGGGGAATTACCTGCAAGTCTTTTGGGGCTTGTTGTTGTGTGTATGCGTGTGTGTGTGTGTGTGTGTGTGTGTGTGTGTGTGTGTGTGTGCGCGTGCGTGCATGCATGCATGCATGCGTGCGTGCACAGGTGTATGTTTTCATTAGTTCTTTGAGTGTTTCATATGTATGTTTTGGTTGTGTTCACCGCAACTCTCCCCCATCCCTCTCCCCTATATCCAGCTGTGTTCTTCAAAACAAAACAAAACAACAAAACCCTCAAGACCAGTTTGTGCTGCCTAAGATATTCTTGGCTGTGAGACCTTCTGCTGTAGTGTGGTCGACTTGCCAGGGGCTGCACTCCTAGAGAAAACTGACTCTTTCTCAGCAGCTAACATTTACCTATAGTTTCACCAGCAGGGGTGGGATTGTGTGCTCAACCCCCTCTCCATTCTGAGATTTGTTCTGGCTTGAGTCACAACCACTGTGAGTTCCTATAGGCAGCTGCCCTGATGTGTCTGAAGGTGTTCTCTGGTAGTCTTCCAAACACTTGAGGCTATTTCTAAGTCATTATGCCCCCTCTTCTGATCCCTGAGCCTTGGGTGAATGGTGTGGTATATATGAATGCATGCATGCATGCATGTGTATATATACATGTATATGTATACATGCATACACACACACACACAAGAGCTGAGAATTCTGCAGTCTCTTATTCTCTGCACTTTGGCCAGTTGTCTCTGTGTTAATCACCATCTACAAATAGAAGCATATTAGATGAGGGCTGAGAGACGCATTGATTTGTGGGTGTAATGATAAATCATTAGGAGTCCATCTTGTTAAAACCCAGGTACTTGAGCCTGTGCCCAGCACTCTGGCTTCATAAATCTGGGGTGGCGTTTGAGAATAAACCTCAGTATCTCTCTGTATCTCTCCCCATCTCCCCATCTCTGTCTCCATCCTCTCCCTCCACTTCCCCTATGTGTATTCATTCATGTACACATGGAGGCCAGAGGTTGATAACAGGTGTGTTTTAAGGCAGTTTTTCACTGAACCTTGAGCTAGACTTGCTTGCCAGGAAGTCCCAGAGGGCTGCCTGTCTCTGCTTCCCCAGTGCCGGAGTTCTAGACTCACCACAGTGCCTGGCTTATGTGGTTTCTAGCCATCTGAACACAGGTCCTCAGGCTGGTGTGGCAAGTCCTTTACCCACTGCTCCATGAGAATCTGCATTTATAACAGACTTCTGTAGAACACGGCCACTGCTAACCTGAAACCACATTTGGAGGATTGCTTGAAGGCAGGGGGAGACTTTAAGTATGACAAAGAAGCACGCAGCTGAATTTGCTATTTGTAAAATTCCCCACACGTTGAAATCACCAGTCTGGAGTTCACATTCCCTCCCTCTCACTGAATAGTTTGTCTTCATACTTTGGCCAATAAAGACAGGACATGACCCTCAGATGGTGCCGATCGGCCTGAGACCAGTGACGCTGGCAACCATCTTGTTCACACACCTAGGTGACCAGCGGGTGACAGTGGTTTCTGGCTTTGTTCTCCTTTTAAAAAATTCAGTGAGTAAGCTAGTTTTTATAGGAATGCCTCTCAAAGCTTTTCCTGTAAACCCAGAGTTTGTAAATTAGAATAGAGGAAGCAAGGCTGATGAGCATACCGAAACTCACACTGGTCTATCCAAGTTCAGGATGTGGCCAAGAGCCCCACTCTATCATTTGCTAAAGTTGAATGTGCCCTTGGGGTCTCTGCACACACACCTCCCCCCATGGTGTGTGGGTAAGAGTGTGTGTGTATATGTGAGTATGTGTGTGTAAAAGGGTGTGTGTATATGTTGGCTATGACTTTACATGATTCGATCTGGTTCTCTCACTGGGGGGAGTGTCTAAGAGAGAGAACCAGCATTAATTGCTTCATTAAATCCTTGTGAGTCATCTCCTGTCTTAGGGATTCAACTGCAGAGAAGTGCTAGTTCCTAAGGGCGGACAGAGCCATGTTGCCTGGATGCCTCCTCTCAGGGGCTTGTGATTGGATATGAATAGATTGTGAACCTCATCTCTCTCTCTCTCTCTCTCTCTCTCTCTCTCTCTCTCTCTCTCTCTCTCTCTCTCTCTCTCTCTCTCTCTCTCTCTCTCTCTGTAAGTATATAAACGGCAAATTGCCATTATCTCATAACTTAGCCTCCCTTCAGATGCCTTAGTCAGGGAATTAGCCCTAGGAGAGAACTGTATCAAGGTGGTTGATTAATAACTAAAAAAAAAATGGGCCTAGGGCTGTTGACCCAGGAGTCATGTATTGACTTGCCTAGGATCCAGGAGACCCTGAGTGTAGTCTTCAATATTGATAATAAAAAACAAACCAAAGCGTCAAGGGCTGGAGATGTAACTCAGTGATGGTATTTTTGACAAGCAAATCCAAGGCTCTGGGTTCAGTTCTCAGCAGTTAACAATCCTGATCACTGAGTGCCCTTGTCCTGGCTTCCAGGTTGATCTGCAGGTGCGAGGGAAGAAGACAGTCTCCAAATAAGACACCACCGCTGCACTCTGGGGGCGTGACAGTGTGCAGCTGGGTGACTTGGATCGTAATTTTTGGTTTCTTGTTTTCTCCTTCTCGGCGTTTGGTTCCCTCCCGTCTTCCTGTTTGCTGGTACCTTCCTCTTCTGACTGTCATGGCTGTTTCTCCTCTCGCTGTTCCTGGCCACCATTCCTCCTCTGCCTGGGGCTTTTCTCACCTGCCACCTCCTCTGTAGGACTTCTGTCACCCCAGCATGTTCCCTGCTCCTTTGTACAGATTCGGGGTTGTCCCTAGGTGACTCTACAGAAGGAAAGCATGGCTTTCACTTAATGAGCTGTCATTTCTCTTGGGAAAATTCACGCAGTGAGCACACGGATCTTCAGCCTACAGCTCAGTCTTGATGGCTGTATATGGAGCCCTTTATCAAGATGGAGGGCACTTCGGATGCCAAAGAGAGGCCTGTGCTCCCCATTTGGCAGTTCCCACTCCTTCATAGTCAACTACTGATCGGATTTCTTTCATCCTAAATGAGTTTTGAATTTCACACAATTGGAATATTAAGCATGCACCTTTGTATCTACTTCTTTATTTCACCTTTTCTCCCTTTCTCCTCTACTCCCCCTACACTCCTACCTTCCTTGTTTAAAATATAAGCTCTGTGTATTATTTGTTAGGGTCTCTCAGTGCTTCCTGGGATTAGAACTCAGGTCCTCAGGCTTTCCAGCAAGCACCTTTTTCCACTGAGCCATCTGGGCAGCCCATGCTTTCTATTAAAAAAAAAAGAAGTCTAAGTTGTTTGCAATATTATCTGTTAGTGTCAGTAAGAGCTGTAGTGGTATCTCCTCTCCATGTCATCATCATTATTATTTTTTATTTGCAATAGCGGATCAGACCCAAGACCTCGCACAGGCTAGAGAAGTGCTCTACCATTGAGCCATGCTCCTGCCCACACCCCTGTTTCTAATATTGGTAATTTCATTTCCTTCTTTTCGCACTTGATTTGCTAGGTGTTAGTTGTATTAAGCTACACATTAAGGCTTGCTTTCTGCTTCCTTGAGTCCTACCCATATCTGGGTCATTTCTTTCTTTTGTCCTCATTTGTAGGTTTAATCTAAGCTACACAACTCTGTACTTTGAAGACTGGCGTGTCTTTCTATGAATATACCCTTTAGTCATCATGAAATGGTGTTTTACTTCTGGTAACCGTAGAGATGTCCACTGCATCACCACAAAGCTGCTTGTTGTCCGGACTTCACCCAAAGACTTGAAATGACCCCCTCTTGCTTTTGCTCCCAGGCCACAGGTATCATATCTAATGCTCTGTCACTTAGCAGAGTATTTTATAAACCTGCTTTGGTTTCCATCAGGAGTTGCACATTTAGTGATAAATGTTTTAGGTCTCAGACTAGGGGAACATGTGAAGCTTTCCCGTGTTATCTGATTGCTAGCTACACTTCCCATTTTCCCCACTTTCCTCTCCAATTGTTGCTTTCTCTAGTCTCTGGTCCTCTTGTTAGACGCATGCGTGTCTACGACCATAGCATCTTTACTGATTGTGCTATTTATGGTGTGAGCGGGTCCCCACGGTCACACAGCTCACTTTTTATGGTGTGAGCTGGTCCCCACGGTCTTATAGCTCACTTTTCCCTTGCATGCATTTGTTTTGCTTTGATTTTTGCCTTATGATAATCACAGTGCTGCTGTGGCTTTTGTTTTTTTATTCTTGATTACATTCTCTCTCTCTCTCTCTCTCTCTCTCTCTCTCTCTCTCTCTCTCTGCCTTCCTTCCTTCCTTTCTTTCTCTCTTTCTGTTTTTTGATCTTATATTTTGAAGTTCATTGTCTACATTCATTTTCAGTGGATCATCATTTTCACTTCCACAAATTACAAATAGCTTTATTTTAGTGCTAATTAAATATTTGATTAGTGACCTAACACCCAGTTGTGCTTATTATCTTACTAAGGCTTCTTAGCTTTAATTTATAGTTTCTGTTTGTCAATTTTTTTCTTTTCCACTCCTTCCTTCCTGCCTTCAAATATATATTGAAATTTTTCTTGCTAGTTTTAAAAGAACATACTTCATTTTACTCTTACAGTATTTGCCTTAACACAAATTTAGATATAAACACAATTTCTTCTCCATATAAGATTCGTCAATGTCCCCACTGTCTCTGAGCCCTCTCCTGAAGCCGCTGACCCTCTCCTGGCTTGGTCCACTCTTCTTCCCCTGCAGACATCTTGGCACGAGTTCCTTCTCACTTTCCCAGGACACTTGTGTTTAGTTAATGGGCATCTCTGAGGACATCAGTCACAGTCTTCTGCACCTTGATTGCAACTAGACACAACTTGTATGTGCCCCTGGAAAGGTCTTTCTTTGGTCAAAGTTAGGACTGGCTTGATTGGAGTGAGTCTGACATCAGGGAGACCAGCTAGTGGTCTTTTGCAACAGCCTAAGTGTCTTTAGGGGCCTGGTCAGAACACTGGCAATCAGAAGAGACATGCAGAGAAATAAGGAGCAATCTGGAATTTGGAAGAAAGTGTTGAGCACCAATAGCAAATATATAGAATTTCTATTTTTTTTTATTAAACCTTATTCTGCTTCCCGCTAGACTGCAGGATTTTCTTTTTCATTATCCCCCTCCCCACCACCACCACCAGGGTTTTGTTGATAGGGATGCATAAAATGTGTAAAATACATAGTTGTTTTATGGGACTTTCCCCCAAGCCAAACAGCCATTATCTTAGGGAGTTCAACTGTGCCCACTTGCAAAAGATTATCCCACTTGGGTTGCTGACTGTTTAAAACCCCTCATAGAGGGGCAGGGACGGGCAGGGAAGGGACTCTCACCTGGAAATGCTTCACACTACCTGTTGTATGCAACTCTCCCTTCGTTGTACAATGTCGGGGGAGGAGTATACAGGCCAGGAATAACTAAGCAGGGTGCTTCACGTATGCAGCTATGAGGAAGCCATCATCCCTGCTCGGTAAAGACTTTCTGGTGTAGTCATTTGGAGAAGGAAGCAGCATAATCCTATAAGTAACCCCCAACTATGCCCTGTAAGTAAGTGCAATATACTCATTGGGTCCCTAGAGCGAACTTTGATGGGCAGCTTAGTTTGTTGTTGGGACCTTATGAGGAGGATAGACATTGCTTATCTCTCCCCACTGGGAAGGAATTTTAGCAACTATAGTATTCATATATGTATATTAATCTTAGTATGTAAATAATAATTAAAAAAAACTTGGCGATAACTTTCATATTTCTGGCTTAGGCTACTGGAAGTTGGGACCTAGGTGGAAGAACTTGTATGTGTTTGTGTGTGTGTCAGGTGGGTAGAAATGTTACTACTTCATTTCTTCTGGTTTTGAATTTGAGTTGCCAATGGAACACCTGGGAAATGATAAAATGAATATCCCAGACTGGAAGGCGGTAGATTGGAGAGTTGTTGATGGGACCATTAGATCACTTTCCACAGGACTGATAAAGCAGACAGATTCATTTATTTTTCATTAATTGAAAAACATTTGGGGATGGTCTCCCTACATAGCTTTGGCTGTTCTGGAACTTGCTATGTAGACCAGGCTAGTGACCAATATGATGTGCAGACTTTCCCACCTTTGGTTTCTAAACACTGGGATTACAGGAGAGGATTCCAGGCTTGGATCACCATTCCCCCTAGAGATGGATATGGAGGAAGATTGTCTATCAGAAATGGGAAGTCTGAATTCTAGGTCTGACACTCATCTATTTATGGAATCTTGAGCAAAGCAGGCCAGTATTTCAGGAGCATCTCTTCCTCCCAAAAGCTTTCCACTCTCCATTAATTCAACACAAACCTTTTGAGTATTGTATGTCAAATTCTACTCTCAGTACAGAGGGTAGAGGATTCATTAAGAAGCGGTCCTTTTTAACATCAGGGACAAGCAGCATGCTGAACTGTTGTTCTCTATAATGCTAGAGCCATGCTTTAGATCCATAGAGAAGGAGGCAGCTCAGTCAGACTTGGGGACTAGGGACACAACCAGAGAAGACTTTCAGAACACATACCCTTCAGATTGATCCTTGGGGGACAGGGCATAGTTCAGGCATGTGTGTGTAAAGTAATCCACACAACAAAGGAAGGCCAAAGAAAAAATTGCAGAATGGTCCCCGAGTGGGCTGATGGGAAAAGAATGGACCAACCGTCTATGGGCTGATGGGCACCATGCAGGTAGGGACAATGGACATGAGGCAGATGATAAGTGAATTTGTGTACCAAACCAAGGGAATTGCATTATACCCAGCATGCAGTGCAGACGCATGGACCGCCATGAAGCAGGGATGTGAAAGACCAGGTGTATGTTTCAGAAGTCATCCTATAGGGCTGTTCATTTGGCATGGTGGACGGGGACCGGAGAAAAGCAGCTGTAGAAATGCAGGTAGAAACAGGAATGGAGCACATACCCCGCCGATCATGGATTGTGTCCTGGGCTCTGCCATGGTTCAGAGCAGTCAAGCCCTTCATATGGATCTCCCTTACACGTGGATCTAGTGATGGCAGTAGGGGTGGCAGAGTGGGAAGATTGGAAAGAGGTTCACTAGGAAGGATCTAGATGACTTTTTGACTAACTAGACACTTATGGTAAATGAGGGGAAAGAGTGTCTGGTTAGGGCTCAGGGTGGATAAAGGACACTGTTCACTGTGATGGGGATATCAGGAGCAAAGCAAGCAGGCCTCCTGATCAGGCACTCTGCCAACACCTGCATGGAGGGGTCTGTAGCTCGGTCTTCTGCACCTTCTCGGTCCAGTGAAAGAACTGGGCCCCTTGGTTTTTGTCTTGTTGCACAATCCACTTTAGGTCTCTTTCTGTCGCGCTGCTGCCTGCCTGAGGAGCCAGACTTCTGTGAAGGTCTTTCCCCAGAAGCTCATGTCGGGCTGGATGAACCGGGGGAGTGGTGATTCATTGTAGGTAGATCCAAAACAGATGGCCACTGGTTTCAGTACCTGCCTGCTGGTCTCTGCCTTCCCTTAGTCCCCAGGTCCACCACGAGCTCACTGTCTATTTTGGCTTGCTCTCTATTCCTATTGTGTGAGTACCTCGCATGCTCCAGTTGGCAAGACACTTGGGATCATTGGGCCAGAACTCTCCTCACAGATGACAGAAACAGACTGGGGAAGTTGTGTGGCATGCAGATTGATGGTCCGTGTGGTTGAGATCTGATCTGGTCCTGTTGACACTGCACCCCCCTCCCTGACACTCACTGCACCAGCTTGCTTAGGGAGCAGGGCTAAGCAGGGTTCTTAGGTGTCTATTGCTGTAGAAGCTGGGAAATGACTGAGCCCATGTTTGCAACTTGGAGATTTCGTAAAAAGGTCTCACTCTGTTGAGAAGAAAGTGGATACCATTTGCTCTGATGCGGGGACACTGGGTCCTTTCGTGTCATCCTTCAGTTGGAGTAGCCTCTTGCTTGGGGTGGCCTCTGAAGGCTGACTGGCAGGTTTCTATCATTTTACCCCACGTGGAGCATTCACTGCGCTGTAGCTTCAAAGAAGCAGTAGCAAATGCTGAAATAACCACACCGTGTGGGAAGTATTTCTCCCAGTAAGAGTTTCAAGTGCTGCAAAGAGATGTGTCTTAAGGACAGGTTCTTTCATCAGCTTAGAGAATCTGGTTTGTATTCTTTCAAAGATGCAACACCTCAAATTGTAGCAATCTCAGGCAGGTAAACACTTGAGGTTTTTGATCTGTGTAGATTCTCAGAGAAAGCATCTTACTGCAGCTCACGGCCCCGTTTGTAGCACTTGGCTGGTTTTGTAGCGAGACAGCCAGCTTGTGTGGGGGAGGGGAGAGAGGTGCAGAGATGGCCCAGACACTGCTTTGTACGGGTGCTTCACCTGTTCCCCTCTGACCAGTGCAGATAGGGAAACTGTGCTCAGGCAGCCCTAGGCACCAAGGGAAAGTAGATGGCAGGGCTGGGCAGTGATTAGTTGGGCAAAGTGCTTGACTTATGGGAACAAGGATCCAAGTGTGATCTCCACAACACATGTAAAACAAGCCAGCTGTGGTGGCATGTGCATGCTGTGATACTAGTGCTGTGGGTGCCTGGGATGGCCAGCCAGCCTAGCCTACTCGGTGAGTAACAAGCTATTGACAGACTCTGTGCATGTCTCTCTCTCTCTCTCTCTCTCTCTCTCTCTCTCTCTCTCACACACACACACACACACACACACACACACACACACACACACAAAGTGGACAGTCCCTGAAAAATGACAGTAAATTTGTCTAGCCTTCACATTCCACATGCATGCACATATGTGTATGTGTGGCCACCCACATGCATCCCCAGTCTCTCTCTCTCTCCTCTCTCTCTCTCTCTCTCTCTCTCTCTCTCTCTCTCTCTCTCTCAGAATTTATGGCAAATGAAAATTAACTCCAGTGTTTATATTTTTAGCTTAGTGTTTAGGGAATGCTCATATGGTTGCCTCTCCACTCACCGCCTTTATAGATTTGATATTTTGTTAGCAGTAGATCTCTATCACAGCAATCACTATTATAACCATTTTTATTTTGCTTACACATTTCACTGTCATTAAGTACATTAAAAATGTCATGGCACTATTTTTGCCACCATGTAGATAGGCTTTTATTACAGGTCATATTCCAATTGAACAAATAGAGAACAGGGCCTTTGACCTTGCCGCTCAGCATAGCCGCTGTTAGCACGAAGACATGAGTCTCCAAATGTTTTCTTTTGTTTACAAGACTTTGCTTCTAACTGAGTTACCCTACCATTCATAGACTACAGTGAGAGTTTTAGAGCTGTAAGAGAATTTAAACATGGGTCACCATATTCAAACCAACAGCCTTTAAAAGGGGGTAGTGGTGTACCTAGGGGACATTGGCCCATCTCAGCCTGCTATTTAAGGGTTCCATTCCGGAGTCTCACTCTGTTGGGCTTGTCTGTGAGTGGTTCCAAAATGCATACAAAATTAACTGATAGTTTATTTTTAGGTTACTCTTTCATTTTTCTCTTTCTTTGCATGGTTTTTATATGAGGATTTTTTAAAATAGTGTCTTCAAACAGGGGTGGTTTGTTTGTTTTTTGTTTTTGTTTTTGTTTTTTTGTTTTTTGTTTGTTTGTTTGTTTCTTTTTTTTTTTTTTTTTTTTGCTTTTGCTTTTGCTTTGTTTTGTTTTGTTTTTTAAACCAGAAAGTCTCAGCACTGCAACTCTTTCTGGGCTTATTAGTCATGACTCTCATGGTGACGTTCCCTCAAAGTCCTGTCCCTGTTCGGATGTTACTATACTCAGCATGTTGCTTCCCCCGTCTGCATTCACTTGGCAGAGTGTAGGAAAACCAAAGTTTAAAGGCAAAGCTCATTCTCCCCAAGTGAGGGCTCAGTCAGTTTCTTTTCCTTTTCCACTTGGAAATGGACTGAAGACTCCCGGACTCCTAGAAGCAAAGACTGATAGCCACGCCCAGCCGTCTGCTCTAGACTCTGTGCCCTGGGGGCTCTTGTGCACCTGGCCTCCTGTCCCCTCCCTCTGTCCAGCTTCTCAATGCCTGTCAGTGTACAGCTTTCACTGCCAGCTTTGGGAGGTCTGTGGGTGGTGGCTGAGAAGCTGCAGGGTGGGAGGATGGGGCATAGTGTTTGGGTTGGCCATGGCAACTGCCGCAGTGAAGGAGCCAGCCTGGGTTGGGTTGCTCTGTAAACGGCCGGGATTCTGCCTTATCTCAGGATTCTTGGTCGGACCCAGACCATGTGATCTTCTAAGTGTGGTTCTTCTAGCCTTCCTCCTGCAATCGTACTGTCAGCCAGAGCTGGTAGTAGGGATGGGAGCCCAGCTCAAGGTGTTCCAGCAGAAACAGAAGGGCCACAGAAGCAGAGCAGGCAGCATGTTCTTGTCGTCTTAGGGACACACACCCAGCCATATTTTTGCTGGTCACCCAGGGCTGGAGCACGGTGCCTCAGAAAGCCTCCAAAATTGCCAGTCTCTCTAGTAGGAAGGAACGGAAGGAGAAGCAAATCCCAGAAGCATTTGGTATGATGATTGCATTATTTGAAAGGTTTTCCCCCTTCTTTCTTTCTGCTTTTGAAAAGCATGAACAGCCTACCACATGCATTTCATAAAATGTCATTGAAAAAGGGAGCAAGATACCGAGTGAGGCTCCATAGTTTAATAATAGTTTATTTTGCCACTTGGAATAGCTTTTCCATTCAACCTAGGTGCCATTCTGCTTATTTTAAGCTGTTATTTTATCCATAGCAGATCACAGATTTTATATTCTAGAGTTCCCTACTAGGGAAGGCTTCTCTTTTAATGTTGAAAGTTAAAATCTCTTTGGTTCAAAGAGTAACCTTATCATGTACTGAGGTTTGAAAGGTACTCTTTCTAAGGGGCAAAGTGACTCTTATTCAGAGTCATCCGAGGCTGGCATTTCATTTTGGGGAAGTCTACGGAAGTTGGTGAGGGTTTCTGTTAAGAAAAACAAGTGGCCCTTTTCTTATCACCCTTGGGTATCTGCTCTGTAAGCTCATGCGTCGTGGTGTGTGGCTGTGTCTCCCTGGGAGTCACAATATGCCTTGAACCCTCTTACTATGACCCACAAACAATGTTCAGAGCCCAAGGTAAAACCATGATAAACAAAAGTGGGGGACAACGGTCCCTCTTGCCCAACTTTAGCTATCTGTGTCCTCAAAACCCACTTGGAACCTGGCTGTGAATTCAGCTAATCATGTTTGTGCCTCTTTAAAACCCAGCTTGCTGGCTCGCACACTCCCAGCCTTAGCATCCTGCTTATCTTCAGTGCCCCCACCCCATCCCCATCCCCCTTCTTTGGGTGCTAAGGAGACAGGGAAATAATTACTCAATGAGTAAGGCCCTGGTGGTATGGTCACAGATGCTGAGATTAGCCTGAATTTTGTAACAGTTTATGGCAAGGTTTGCTTGCCGCTCTCTGAGCTGTTTGTGTTGGTTTTTCAAATGCGGTTAAAGAATGAGTCATAGTCATTTCTTTTTGCTGGGGAGCTCCTTTGAGTCCTTGAGCTGAGCAAATGAGCATACCCAGATGCACTTCACTGGGGCATAGTAGGATTTGTTGAGTGATACACTGAACAGGGAAGAACAGAAAACACAAAGAATACATTCTTTTTTCCTGGAAAAACCACTGTTTATGTCTAGACACACCATTTGTTACACAAGTGAATAGTTCTTATATTATTTTCTGAATATAAATGTCTCATGTTTCTGACACTGGAGAGTTTTCTGCTGTTGCTTTCTTTCTTTTAAATTTTTTTCTCTTTCTCTTTCTCTTTCTCTTTTTCAGACAAGGTTTTACGTTATAGCCTAGGCTGGTCTTGAACTTTCTATATTCTCTTACCTAAACCTCCAGAGTGCTGAAATCACAAGTGTGAGCCACCACGCCTGGCTTGGCTTTCTGTCTGTTTGAAGGGTTAGCTAGTTGAAAACTCTTACAGTTATGTGCAACTATTTTATACACTTGCACAGACAAATGAGTCTAGACATCAGAATTTCAGAACCCAAACACATTTAAAATATCCTAATGTTCCATTTTAATATCATATTTACATTTGTTCTTTGAGTATTTTGTACATTCACACTATATATTTGTATTAGATTCATTCCAAGTCAAACCTCTAAGTAGGTTCTCAACCTGTGGGTCATGACCCCTTGGGGCTGGAATGACCCTTTCACAGACATGCCTATCAAATATCCTACATATCAGATATTTATAATATGATTCATAACAGTAGCAAAATTATAGTTCTGAAGTAGCAACAAAATAACATGGTTATTTTGTTATTTTTATCACCACAACATGAGAAACTGTGTTAAAGGGTCTCAGCATTAGGAAGGTTGAGAACCACTGGTCTAACTCTTTCCAGATCCATTCCCCATTGCCTGACGCCTTCTCAACTTCCTATCCTCTTCTGGTTTTAATGGATTAATTTATTTTTTATAGTCTACCATACCTGATTTGTGCTGCCCATATACTAATGATTGTTGGACAATCCTTGGAACTTGGTTGGTCTACCAGGGGCCACATCTATTAAAGACAATTGGATCTTGGTGCCTGGAGATCTGGCTTCGTGATTGAGAGTGCTTGCTGCTCTTTCAGGGGAGCCAGGTTTGGCTCCCAGCACCCACCTTAGGAACACAAAACTATCTGTAACTTCGGCTCCAGGGGATCTGAGCCTCTGGCCTCCAAGGGCATATGCAGACATACACACCCCCACATAATTAAAGATAATAAAAATAAATGAAAAAGAGAACTGAGTCTTCTGTCTCTCAGAAGCCATCAACTGCCAGTAGCTCCTCAGCTAGCAGTAGGGGCTCCCCAAACACCCTCGTCCCGAATGTTGAAATGAAATGGCTTGATCTTGTGTAGGTCTTAAGTAGGCGAGTACAACTGCTGTGAGTTCATTGTGGCTGTGGTCTTGTACGTCCAGAAGACATTGTTTCACTCCTGTCCTCTCTCGTCTCTGGCTTTTCCACAACAGTCCCTGAGCCTTGCGGGCAGGGATTGTGATAAAGATGCTCCTCCATCTGTGACTGAGCACTCCAACGACACTCATTCTCTGCACTTGACCAATTCTGGGTTTCTGTATTGACTGATATCCACTGCACAGAGTAGCCTCTTTAAGGTCTGAAAACTGCTAATCTGTGATACCATGGGATGCTCTGATTTTACAGACAAGAAATCCTAGGCACAGTGAGCTTAAATGACAAACCACAGCACACAGGCCCCTTGTTTGATGGTCTGAGTCTGAACATCCGCTCTCTGGATCCCTGATTTGATATTTCCTTATTGGACAGATCTTCAATTAGGATCTTTTAGAATATTTGGGATTCTTTTAGAGATCAATTTGCCTTGACAATTTAGTATTTCAACTTTAGTTTCCTTATGCTCAAAAAGCACTACACATTCCTAAGCTAAACACATAGCCATGTGAAGCACAGCCTGCACCCATCAATGCCGAACAGGATGGGCTGAGAACAATGAAGCATCAGAAGATAGGTGTGAGAGTGTGAGCCTTTGGTACTTGGACAGCACCAAGCTAATTCCCATCAGCCTCTTCCCGTTCTGCAGCCAGATGCCAGTGAAGCCCTTCTTCAGTAGCATCGCTAATGATGGAGTGATGTGTTTAGACTTGAAGGATCTTCAGGTGCTGCTCTCCAATCAATAAGAAGCATGGCTAATTTGCAGTGCAGGTGAAAAGTTAACTGCTGAGACCCAGAGCCGGTTGCCAAGCTTCTCCCAGCCCCGTGTTCTATTTCCTCTGCCATCTCTTGTTGTATCGGTGGAGGGTGTGAGCAGAACAGACACATACAGGTTCCCGGTGCTTTCAGCGGTAGGAAGGCATTGCTGATGAGAGGGGTGTGCAGAATGGCACGTCAGCAGTCTTGGGAGGGGCCCTTGTTCAGCTCCCTAGGGCACAGCTTCACTTAAGTGTACGTGGGAGTGTCTGTTCCCTGAATGGAGCAAAGGGGTGGTGGTGGTGTGACTCCAGATTGATAAAACGCTCTGCGTCTCGCATTGGTTACCGGACTTTATTGTATGTTTGTGTTTAGACATGGCAAGGAGACTTGTTCAATGTGGTTTAATCTGTATTTGACTTTGGAGAAATGTTAAATAAGTGTTTGGAAGGCAAACATGTTTGGTCCTTTTGGGAAGGCATGTTGGCCGTTTTGCTAGAAAGAATAACACCAAATAATTAAATGTAAAACATTTGAGCATTAAGCCTAGTGAGAGGATTGTCCCTTTTATGAGAAATTTGGGAGAAAGGAAATAAACTACAGGCAAATAAAACATCTCAAATAAGAATTTTAGAAAAGGAAAAATGAAGCAGGCTGCTTCTCTTTTTATTTTTTATATTTAGACTGAAGAGTTGGATCTGCACTGCATTCTAACTTACTGGTTTCTTTCGTCTTTCTTTCTTTCTTTCTTTCTTTCTTTCTTTCTTTCTTTCTTTCTTTCTTTCTTTCTTTCTTTTTTGCCATATTGAGAATTGAACCTCAGGCCTCACACACACCAGGCAAGTGTTCTACCCCTAGCCTGGGTCCCCAGCCCCAACACCACAGTCTAAATCATTCCTCGGAAATAGGATTTAGAGAGGAGAGAGGGCCCCTGAAAGATGTTAGATAAATTCAAGGGCAAAAGCATAAACAGCAATTTAAAGGAGTAGAGGTTGAGATGAACATGGTAGCACATACCTGTTATTCCGGCCCTTCCAGAAACTGAGGCATTAGGATCCAGGCCACCCTGGACAATGTAGCAAGATGTAGCTTTGTCTCTGTCTCTGTCTCTGTCTCTCTCTCTCTCTCTCACACACACACACACAATGGTGGGTGAGAGGTGAGCGAATGGGGAATGATGAGTTGTCAACAATTTACTCGTACATAGACTTGTAGTCATCTTTAAGTCAATATGCTAATTACATGTTAGGAAATTGTCCCAGTTGTGCTCATGCATGTGCTGCTCCTGAAATGTAGTTAACCCACACCAATGGGTGTCTTAGTTCCGCTAATACAGATCATGCTGTTGCCAATGTTAAAAACACAGCTCTCACCTCAAAGGAATAAGAGGAAGTTAACTCTGGAACCAAAGTTGAATGACCATGGTCAAGGAACACAGATATAGGTTACCCCCAATTCTATGTCCCAACAAGATAAAAAATTTTATGTTTTTTTAATAGTAAAATAACAAAGAGAGCTACACATCAAGACAGTTTCCGAAAACATTGGCAGAAACATCAGGCACATTATAACAAAATGAGAAGTCTCTGTAGCAAGCCTCATGCTAGCTGATGACATGCCTCATTTTTGGGTTAGTGGCAGCTAGGGTCCGTTCATATATCCCAGAGGATTTATCTAATAGTTGTAGAATATTAAACTGCACAGAGAGATGGGCAATGAATGGCTATTCAAGGGACCAGGATAGCCCCAAATAAGCTGGCTTTGGAATTTCAATAATCCAGCCTCTTCACAAGCAGAGATGTTGCGGCCAGTCAAGCAGCCTGTGTAGGACTGAATGTTGATGCCCCGCAGCTTCTTCAGAGGCATGGTGGGTCACACTGTGAACTGTTCCACCAAGGTGTTTCCTCTTTATATAATGGCATTGGGGTGTAGGAGGGCAGTGAGGTGGTCTGCAGGTGGAAACAGACATTTTCAAACCCCCGTGAAACTGCTTCTGTCAGAAGGGCCAGGTCCCCAAGGCCAGGGTATTTAAGAGAGAATTTTTGAAGTGCAGCATAAAACATGTCCCTAGTTTTTGGTTCTGTTTATTTTGCTTTTTCATCTTAGCTCTCTTTCTTTGGGAAGAAGAAGGCAAACTTTGTCTACCACGCAGAGAAGGAAGTTCTCTCCCCACCAGAGCCTTATGGCAACAGACCCCTGGCCAAGGGTCAGAGAGTAAATCTCATTCAAGCCTTCATTCTTGAAGGTTTCTCAAAGACCGGTCACTTTTGTTCTTCTAGAAAAGTATTCAGTATTTACTTCTGAATATATTTGGAATTAACTACCTTCAGAAAGTATATTTACTACTTTTTCCCCCAGTACTGACTGGTGATTGGACCTAGGGTCATGTGCAAGGCACACAGACACTCCACCACTCAGTTACATCCCAGGCCTAGACGGTGATGCCATTTTTAGAACACCAAGACTTATTTATTCTACTGAGGCAAGGTGCCATGCAGCCTCAGCTGATCTGGGACTCCTGATTCTTCTGCCTCCATCTTCCAAGTCTGGGATTGCTCCACCATACCTCATTTACTTAGAATATTTAAATGCAACACATGCTGATAATACTACAAGAGGATTTTTTTAAAGCACTCAACATGTTTGGACAGAAATAGCTGTAAAATTCAGTTTCCCCTGTTCTAAATGGAAAAGAATATAGTGCACTGTCTCATGGACAGCCATTGTTTCTGTGACACTGCGATGCTGATGTATCAGAACTACCCTGTCTTGGAAACTCAGTCCTCTTGATATCCACTTTCTTTGCTTGTTCCTCTGTACCAGCCTGGTATCTGTAAACACAAGGGAAATCAAGACAGATAACCAAAGTTACAAAGCCATCATGAAGCTGACCTATTGTTGTAGACTATTATTTAAAGATATGTTACATTTGTTTATGCCATGGAACATTTATTTAATGATGCAAAGGTGTGTTGAATTATTTTATGTTTCATTTGTTTGACTCTGTGAGGCTGTGTTACTTTACCTGTCTAAAGCAACTGATGGTCTAATAAAGAGCTGAACATTCCATAGCAAGGCAAGAAAAGGGACAGGCAGGTCTGACAGGCAGAGAGAATAAATAGGAGGATAAATCTGGGAATGGGAGATCAAGGAGCAAGAGGAGGAGGATGCAAGGGGCCAATCACCCAGCTACACAACCAGCAAAGGAGAAAGAAAGAAAGAAAGCCAGACAGAAAGAAAGAAAGAAAGAAGCAAAGAAACAAAGAGACAAAGAAAGAAACAAAGAAGGAAAAAAGAAAGATACACAGAAATAGAAAATGTTTTGTAAAAGCCCAGAGGCAAAAGGTAGACAGGCTAATTTAGGTTAAGAAAAACTGACAAGAAACAAGCCATGCTAAAGCCGGGCATTTATAAGAAAGAGTAAGTCTCTGAGTGTGATTTATTTGGGAGCTGGGTGGTAAGCCTCCCCAAGAGTAAAGAACAAAGAGAAAAGAGTAAAACAAACGAACAATCAAACAAACCAACCATCTCTACACACTCATTCTAATTGTGCAGCCTCTTCACCTCTTCACATTGTCCCTGGCTTTCCTGGCCGTGCTCCGGGGAGTAGAGAATGAGATTTAAGGAGGACCCTTAAATCATTAGGATACTGATATAGGAAGTGAAGGCTGTCAGTGTGTACAGCATTTTTAAATTTAGCAACAGAGTCGACAGATAGTAGAGAAAATAATACAAACAAATATGATGCCTTGTCTGAATAACCATGCTCAACCAATAAAGCATTTTATGTGTGGGGCTTTGGGATTTACACAGCAAAGGAGAGGAAGAGGTCATTAGGGAAGTTAGAGTTTCAGGACCTTCTTATTTCTGAGCTGGGCCTGGGGGTCTAGAGTTGCCCCTGCATGCCTGGAGGGCTCGCTTGTTGGAGGCAGAGCCCTTCACTCTGGGATAGGCAGTGGCATTTCCCCTCTGCTCTGCTTGTTCAGAAAGCAACAGAGCTGCTGATCTGGGCAGAGCGGGTACTGGCTTGCTATTGTGGATTGCTTTAGCCAAGGAGAAAGAGCTGTGGAACTTTTATGCATACACCAAACACTTGGCCAAAAGACTGGGGTGGTGGTGGTGGTGGGATGGAATGGTAAATTCTACCTTGATGTTTATAAAAACACCTCCCCCTCCCCAAATGTCTGATGTATGAATGGGTTCTTTTCAGAAAGATTTGAAGTCTGACCTTTGAAACTAAGAATATAAACCTTAGAGAAATTGTATTTTATAGCTGAGTTCCAAAATAGCCCATGTGAATGTCCATTATGACCTTAGGACTATGCCTGTTTCACTCTCCGTGAAGTCCCATCACCCAGGAGCTACTTCAGCAGATGGGGGGGGGGTGTCACTATGAAGAGGGTCATTGTGGTTTAGGGACTAACAATGAAAAGTGTGAGTGGAAGTGATTGTCATCTGATAAAATGAGAGATACCCACAAAATCCCTGATAGGACATGAAGTCAGTTACAAAATTGGTCCCAGAGGACTCATCTAAGAACGAAGGAGGTGAGCTAACTATAATTAGGGTAAGACTTTACTTGAGGAAAAATATTCTATCAATCAGGGCTGTCTCACAACTGAAAGAGCTGATCATCTGTTAATGGGAGTGCTGTCACTCAGGACATAGAAGCAGGGTTGGAAGGAGGCTGGTACAGGGTCTGCGAGCCGCAGAGCGTTGGTGCTAACTCTTGTTTCTGTCCTGATTAGGATTTCTATTGATTCACATTTTTAACTGGGAAATACAATATGGAGAGCTGGGGAGGTGGTTCAGGAAAGCAAAAACACTCCATAGAACCCAAGGCCAGCCACTGTAGTCTGCATTCGTAATCCCAGGGCTCCTACAGTAAGTTAGGAGGCAGAGGTAGGAGAATCTCCAGAAGTCAGATGGCCAGCTAGTCTGGTATGCAGAGTAGTGAACCAGAGATCCTAATAGATGGAAGGTGAAAACAGACACCAAGGTTGTCCTCTGACCTCCTCTGCGCCCCCGGAAGCATGTCTTTAAAAACTAATAAAGATAATTTAACAGCTCTGAAATAATTTAAACAGAGATATATAGCCAAACTTTCCAGCACTAATATAGTGGAACTTTTTATATAAAGTATTTTTTACCTCTATGTACATAATTCTTTAGAACAGGGATAAAACTTAACATGTAAACCCAGTGTTGTTTTCCCACCCAACGGAGCATAAAGTTAACGTCTGTTTTTAATTCTTTCAAGTCTCAGTAATAAGATACTCAGTGATGTATCTAGGTTATTTCTTGTTCAAAATTTAAAATGTGTTATCAGCACAAGAAAAAATTCTTATTCAAAGCACATGGGCATCTTTACATACTGCTTCTACTTTTTATTGACATAGATTAGTTGCACTAAATAATGAATCTCATGACATTTGCATGTGTGTATGTTGTGTGCTTTGATCATAGTCAGCCCTCATTCCTTTCTTATCCCCCTTCCACTTCCTGATTCTTCCGTCATTCACTAGGCCTGCCCCGCCTCTTTGAAAAACACTGTACGTCTTAGTCTTTGAAAATTGTGTCTATGTATACATTATATTTTCTTCATATCCACTTCCACCCCTGCAGCTTCTCCTGGACCCCCCCCCCCCAACTTTGTATTCTTACTTTTTCTTTTACTTTTGTTTATTCTCTGTGATGCACATGCCTGAGCCAAGCTGTGGCTCTCAGAACTTGCCAGGTCTCTCCTTCTACCATGTCAGTTCTGGGGGCCCAACTCAGGTGCTCGGGTTTGGCAAGCACTTTTCCCAGCTAAGCAGTCTCATAGCACACACACACACACACACACACACACACACACACACACACACACACCACTTTTAACAACCCACTAAGTCCAGTTATTGCTGCCTGTATGCACATAGATGTGGGACCATCTACTGGAGCAAGTCCACCTACCAGACAGCACACGGCTAAAGAAAACTGGCCACCCCTCACCCCATGCCCCCCTCCCTGTCAGCTGCCATTAGTCCCCACTAGGGATGGGAACTGGTGAGTCATGCTAATGCTGACTGGCTTGATCTTGCGCAGGCAACCACAGCAGCAGTGAATTAATGCACATATAGGTCCTTTTCTGTTCAGAGGGCACTGTTTTTTCCCTGTCCTCCCTGACCTCTGGCTCTTACAGTCTTTCCCTCCCATCTTCCAGGATGGTTCCTGACCCTTGAAGAGGAGGAGCGACAGATCTGCCCCATTTGTGGCTGAGCGCTTGTTCTCGGCACTTTGGTGTCCTTTTCTCTCTCTAGACTCTGTAGACAAGATAAAACAGACAGTATTTACCTTTTTGCATCTGGCTTTCTTCTATGGGCATGTTGCATTACTTATTATTTTCTTCCTTTTGGTGTTTTGGTTTTATTATTTCCACACAAGAGTGGTCTTTAAGGATTCCGCAGGGCAAACTTTTCGGCTTGTGTAATTAGTGGGTTGGATTCCCATGTCTCCTGCTCTAGGGTTACTTAACTCTGACAAAGGTGATTGGGGCGAGGACAGTGAGGAGAGGCCTCCGATTTCTAGATACCCCGTGACTTCCTCTTTCCACTTGTCCTGGGTCACACTTTCTCAAAGAATTTCAGTATAAATTAAATACACTTCTTCATAAACTAGGCTGAACATAATTTAATATTTCCCTGAAGGTACTTCAGAGTCTCAGAGTGCTTGAGGGTCACGGGGAACATCAATTATCTTCTCATGGTGGGTGTTGTGCCGGAGGAGGGAATTAACAGTGTTCTGTTTGATAGAGTCCTGAGTGACTGGGCATTTGTTCTGTTATTACAGGGAGTTAGTTCAGTTAGGATGGAGCCTCCACGTTAAGTTGTGATACAGGAGTGAACAGAATGGAGGAAACTTCTTTGGCTTAAAGAGACTGAAGATAATTCACATGTTAGCTGCACCACGTGGCCCTTTTTAGTCTGAGGAACACTTTCACAGACATCGTTTTTTTATTATTTCTTTCTTGGAAAGGAGGTGAAGCAGAAAATTCGAGTCACTTGCCTAAATCACGTAATATAAGTGATAGAGGCCACTGGACTCCAAATATGCTGGAGTTTTGCTTGTTTTGCGTTGTAATGTTTATCAACACACATTGTGTTTTCTGGGATGTAGACTCAGTCCTCACAGCTGCTCTCTGCGTGGGTCATTTTCAGTGCTTGTGACTTTGTATTTAGGGATGAGGACACTGGCGTACAGAAGTTAAGGCATACCCTAGTGAGTGGAAAAGCTACACACACACACACACACACACACACACACACACACACACACACACAGTAAGTTAGTTGAGAAAGATGTGTCTGTAGGTAGCTTCCTGTCTGCAAAGATCTTTCTGTCCATTATCCTTTTGTCTGAGATGTGGAACTTACATTATTTGATTTGACATCTCAGACCCATGACTCATCCCCTGAGCCTCAGTTTCCATATTTCAAATGTGACAATATAAAATATCTAGTGTTCTTGTGAGAACATGGTGAGACCCACATCAGGCCCCTAATATAACAGTGTCATAACTTCTAGTTTTTAAAGAAGTTGCTATCATTACTGTTTATATTGTTATCATACATTCATAGTGAGCAATGCCTCTAGAAAACTTTCCAACAATTAGGTATTAAACTATCAGAGCTAGCTAGCAAGAGGCCTGCCATAGGCCATACCGTTGATAATTAATATTAAGTCTCTGAATGATTATTTTATAAGCAGCTGAGGGACCTCAGGGCTGGTCAGGACTGGAAGAACACAGGACTGCAGGGCTGGGCGGGACCTGAGAAAACTTAGGCTACATATTTGCACTCATCTAATGAATGTGGGTATGAAATAGGTCATTCAAAAGTGGCGTCTTCTCATGGGTCCTCCTCACATAGTAGAAGGCCTTGGTGCTTCAAAATGGGAAAGTCTTATTAATTACATTTTCAAAATCATTAATCCTCCCTATACTCAATTGATAAGATTTTATCTCATTAAGCAATTATCAAGGTATATGTGACCTGAGACCAGCCACCCAAACTGTTAGCTGTGGAGCAAAAATTTTATAATATTTATTTCTGCCTCTTTACATGGTGCTGAGAATGAAATGCGGGCCCTCCTGCTTATGCAGGGGACACCACACCAGTGGAGTCACCTCTTCACCCTCTGTTTTGTTGTTAAAGTTTATTTCCTCAGGATATCTTCTCAGTTTTTCTTCATCACCCTTAAAGATAATCTCTGAACTTCATGCCTCCGCCTACAAATTCTTTATAAACCAGGAACTCTCCTGGCCTAGATGACACAGATAGTAACTGCTTCATGGATGCTTTACGTCTTTACATGGCTTGCAGTTTTGTAAATACAAAAAGAGTTACTGTTTACAATTTTTCAAATTTTAAATAGATCCTTTTTATTTTTGCTGTATAGAAAAGCATGCTGTCTCCTATGTATGCATTTCCTTTTTTTGCAAATTTAAAAATTACACTTGTGCATGTGCATGAGTGGATTCAGAGAACAGTCTGACAAAGTCAGCTCTCTCCTACCACGAGGGCCCTGAAGGCTCTGCTCCAGGTTGCCGTGGACCCACTGAGCCATCCTGCCCAATGCCATATATGCATTTTTAAACTGTGAACATTTTTTCTCTTTCCTCACAAGAACTTGCCTTCACTCTTTCAATACCATCTGCCATGTTAAACCAGATTTAGAGGACTATGGTACCAAAGAAATGAGGTTCCCCCAAGGGAAGGGAACCTGCCAGTGTCATAGGATGGCATTAATAAGAGGAGGGAATGATGGTTTGGGACCTGGTTGTAAAGTGGCATTTCTTGGAATGAATTTCTAGGGTGGAATTCTAAGAGGAAACCACACTCCCTAGTCCAGGATTCATGAAGCATCCATCATGTTACCTCATACATTTCAAAGCAAAGTGGGTGGGCTGGAGCTTTAACTCCTGGTAGAACAGTTGGCTAGCATGGGTGAGGCCCTGGGTTCAAGACTGAGCACTGCAAAACAAATAAACAAAAATAAGTAGGTAACTAAATGAGCGGAATAAAAGGCTCAGTAGTGATTGTAAACACTGTGCGATGTTTGCTGACTCTCTTATTGCCCCGTTTTCTTTGATCTCATTCTCAGTTTTCAGAATTCAGTCTTATTTCAGAATTCAGTCTCAATCAGCTCCTAATCTTTTTCTATGATGATCTAAGGATAGTAGGGCACAGAGTGTATGTGAAGTACGCCAACATGACTTCTGAAGTGGCTCAGAGGAGAGCGCATGCCCCATTGGTGGGCAGGTCTCACTTTGGGGACACTGACTATATTGTGGTGGGTGAATAACCATGACTCGACAAGCGGTTCTCCCTCCATTTTCTCAGAATTAGTCAAAGAAGTTGGAGCAGAGTGACTTCACAAGGGCACTACCAGAGCTAAGGGTCTCTGATTCATATACTCCTGAAAACTTGAGTGTGGGCCTTTTGGTTTTGATAAGTGCAAATACATTTGCCAGGAAGCCTGGAGATGTATTTTGCAATCATCCCCTCCCCTTGGGTGAGAACTTATCAGTATGCTGGGGGCTCTGACACTGGAGCTGTTCTAAGCCCTCCAACAGATGAATTACCTGTGAAGAATGAGAGACCACTGCGTGGGAGCTGGGCGGGCTTCAGAACTTTGACATTAGGTCCTGTGGCACGTGATTGCCTGGCTCATGCATATCTAGTTTCTAAGTAAGGGAAGGATGATATTGGGCCACCGAGACTAGTGAAGGCCAGGCTGCTGCAGAAGCACTGTGAAGACCCTCAGTCACCCTCATAACAATGGTCCTCTTCCTGAGTTTACCCCATCAGAACACCAACAATACTTAGAGGGAAAAAATAAAATCAAATCGGAGAACCCCCATCTCCTTAATGCCCCTTTGGGGCTGCAGAATAATTTGATTTGTTTGTTCATGTGTTTGATCTCCCTTTCCTATAGTAGGTGAAACACTAAAGGAAAAACTGGGTGAAGTTTTATGTAAAAAAAAAAACAGAAACAAAAACAAAACAAAGCAAAACAAAACAAAAGCAATCAACAACAACAAAAAAATTGATTGCTCACAAAGCCTATCTTGGTATGTTTTCAAGATCTTCCAAGCTTCTTAATTATTATTATTCATTAGTAACCCTGGTTTATAATAACTTAAAATTGCTAAGAGAATAGACTTTAAATGTTCTCACTACAAACAGCTATATATGGGGTAATGGGTAAGTCAACTAGCTTGACACAATTATTTCACAGTATGTGTATATTAGTATATCCATTATACCCATGGATAAATACCATTTTTCTTTGTCAACTAAAAGCAAATATTTAGATTAAAAAGCCCACTGTCATGTGGACTAGACCCTATGCCCTAAATTTACTTGCCTTATGATTCTGGGAAATTCAGACATGTAGATCTCATACATGTAGTTCTCATACACTGTAGTTCTCATGCAGCCTAATTCATCAGTTCTGACTTAAAAGTGTTGCCTTGGTCTAGGATCCACCAGACAAGAAATTCCAGCTGTGTATGGGAAAAGGAATGTGTCATCATATACATGTGTGCACATGACATGCATGCTGTGTTGTATATGTGAATGAATTTTGTATATACAAGCACATACACACTATACACAGATACAAAACATATAAGGGTTATATATATGCATATATATATGCATGTATATATATACATATACACACACATATATATAATATGGTTAGTAGACAAATATGCACACAAAACACATACATACATATAAAACCTACCCAGTGCACACATATATGTAATACATGTATGTACTCACCTAACACATATATGCAATACTCATATATACTGCACAGATATGAATAATACACAGAATGAAAAGTCTGTAGTCCAAGTACATGTACACCTGTGCATTTATAGACTTAAACATTGTTAGTGAGCAGGTCTAAGAGCTTTTGGTGGTCACTAAGGGACATGACATGTAGAAATCTCTAGATACTAACTTATTTTTCACAGTAGTTCACTGCTAGTGTTAGAATGTTGCTGCTTCTTAGATGACCCTGATGGAAATGTAAGCAGGAGGAAAGCAGGCCAGATGTCACCCAGAATTCCCTGGTTCACTGTTACCTTTATATCGTTTGCAAAGTTGGGTTGAGCCAAATCTGTGTGACTGTATCTCACCAACAGGGTGCCACAAATTGTGGAAAGCTGACAAACCATGGTGAATTTAACTAGTGCTCTCTGGGGAAGTCCCAGGTCAGGCGTTTTGTGAACCCCAGGGCTGGAGACCCTTGGCTAGGAGCCTTGAACTCCGGAGCTCAGAGTGACTGTCTTTCTCTTTTTTCTCCTATGACCTCAGAGCTGTCAGAAATAGTCTTTACTTCTTGGTAGGTGGTGTGTGCCAATCCTAGCAGGAAGTAGACCCCAAGATATACATTGCATCAGTTCTTCGCTGTCTGTTTAATCAGAAAACTTTGAAGGAAAGCCTAGATGGCATCTCTCAGAGCTCTAGAAGTTCATCAGTACATCTCATCAGCCATACCTACCACCAGTTCACCTTTTTGCTTTGGGTGCCCACAACTTAGAGTATATGCAAGTCCCCAAAGTTTGAAGATGCCCTAAATAGTCAATGCCCGATGCCATGCCTCAGTTTTAAGTAATTCAGGAACCCAGTGATGCACAAACCCCGGGAGCTCTCTTCAAGTGTTTCCAGCAGCTGCTCAGGACCTTGACCTGGGACACAAGCATGATGCTGCTAAAGTGGCCTTAGGAGAGTGTGATTTCTCTGTAGCTAGCATCCCATTTGATGAGCCTTTCTGCTGGGTGTGTGTGTGTGTGGGGGGGTATTGGTTGCCAAGACAACAGCAATGATTTCACAGAGCTTTGGGGAACTTCTGTAAGGAATAGTTAGATATGCTAAAAGATCACGGAAGCCATGTAAGTGTTAAATGTAAACACATACATTAACTCATATATTTTGTCTTCATTTGTTATGGTGTTTTTGTGTATGTATGTGTGTGCGTATGTATGTATGAGTATGTTTGCATCTCTTTGTGGGTATGTGTGCACATATACATGTTTGCATGTTTTTTTTTTTTCTTTTATTTCAGGCTGCTTGTAGTAAAATGCTGATTCATAGTGTCATTGTCTTTTGCTTTCCTGGGAAATTCTCAGTCTGTCTCTAAGTTAAATTTTTTATAACCACCTTGAACTACACAAATCTTTATGCGTTCCTCTTATACACACACGTTGCTTTATTTCATGCTGATAAATGTCAGACTTGTCCTAATGAATTCAAAGAAATGTCAGCAATGTCAGAACTCTCAAACATGTTTTCCTGATTCTTAATATCTTTAAAATTTTAGCAGTAAGTTCTGGTACATGGGTACTAGAAGATGCTCAGTCTACTCAGAGAGTATCCAGATCATGTCGTCATTGCATCATCCATGGAATTTGAGGTAGAACCTTGTGAAAATTCTTTCATTATGAAAATAGCAAGTTGAGGGGGTGGTTGGAGATGGCTGAGTGGATGGCTTGCTCCAGAAGCCTGATCCCCAGAACCTACATAAATGCCTGCTGAGTATGGAAACCTGTTGGTAATTCCAGAGCTTGGAAAGCAGAGAAGGGATCCCTGGAGCAAGCTGCCTAGCTAGACTAGAAGTATGGGAGGTCAGGCTTCAACCGAGAGGCCCCAGGTCGAGAAATAAGGTGAAGAGCAATCCAGGACTCTTGATGTCAGGCCTCCACAGGTATGCACACCTGCACACACACTTGCACCTGCATACATTAGAGAGAGCATACATACAGATCCTCTGCCTCTCTCTCTCTCTCTCTCTCTCTCTCTCTCTCTCTCTCTCTCTCTCTCTCACACACACACACACACACACACACACACACACACACACAATTTCTTTTGAAAATTACAATAAAAAGTTTAATTTAATTTTGGAGGCTCAGGAAAAAATTCACCTCAATTAAGTTAGCTGTGCCACAGCAAGCTGAGATGGTATTTTCATTGAGTGCTTTTCATACAGCAGACAGCTTCACTTATTGCTTGTAACCCCATGCCAATGGCTTAGTTCTTCTCTCTTCAGGATTTGAATCCTGAATGTTAGGTAGCACACCGTGATTGTTTACCTTAAGCTTGCATCCCACGCATGGTTTACCGTGTCATAGAAGCTAGATGGAATTACAGCTCCATGGACATTGTGGGAGACTGCATTATTTATTGAAATACTTTATTTAGTTAAATACTTTTGTAAATACACAGAAAGTTTATGGAACTAAGAAACCTCACCCAGGCCACATAGGAGGTTCTCAATAACTATGTTTTGTTTATTTGAGTGACTTTATTTATATCTTTAAAAAAACTGGTTTTAAAAATATCTGTAGTAATTGTCTTTAACTATTTGTAGGACATTTAAAAAAAATCTCCCAAACAATACAGCCTTTCCTTCCTGCTTGCTACTGATGGAATAACTGGCTCCTCAACCAAGCAAATTATTTAAACATTTCTGTTTCTAGCCGAGAGTATGATATCTAGTGGCACTGTGTCAGGGAACTCCATGTCCTATGTTCTAAATAATCCCTTCTGTTAGGAACTTGTTTCAAGACAATCTGTGTCACAGGTCTTTGAGGTGGACCCTTCTGAGGTGAATAATTTCACACCAGAATTCTGTTAGGATATTGGCTGGATGCCTTTCTTATTAGGTCTTAATAGGAAAGTTGCTGCAGGATGATCCAGTAATTTGTGGTGCATTACTAGCTTTGAAATAGGCTCTGTTGGGTTCAGGGAAAGGCTCAGCTGGAAAAGAGCATTCTGTGTAAGCATGAGGCCAGAGCTTGATCTCCAGAACTGATATAAAAAAAGCCAGGTGTGCAAGTATACCCTTAAAATCAGAATGCTTGAGGAGGCCAGCTGTGTAGTGAGCTACAAGTTCAGTGAAAGACCCTGTCTCAAAAAAAAAAAAACCTCAGCCAGGCGGTCATGGCACATGCCTTTAATCCCAGCACTTAGGAGGCAGAGGCAGGCACATCTCTGTGAGTTGGAGGCCAGCCTGGATCTCTGTGAGTTCCAGGAAAGGTGCAAAACTACACAGAGAACCCCTGTCTGGAAAAAAAAACACCCCCCCCCAAAAAAAAAACGGGGAGGGGGGGCAGGTTGGCTTTTGAGGAACTTGATCCAAATTTTGTGTCTGGCCACCACATGAAAATCTATGAGACACTGGCTGCCTTTCTTAGACTGAGTTACCTCAGAGGGCACACTGCATGTTTCTGAGTCTGAAAAGACCCTGGGAGCTTAGACTCACATGTTTTAGTGTGATTATATATATTCTGTGTGACAAGATATTTTTGGAAATGTGTTACCCCATGCTACATGCCCTGAAAGAGTCAGAATAGAAAACCATAAAGTCAACATAACTCAAGTAGATTTGTGAATTTTCATTTCTTGTGTGAATTTAAATGCATGTGTGGAGAAATTTTAAAAAAAAGGGGGGTGGAGGGGAGATTTCAAGACTAGGGAGATGGCTGAGTTATTAAGAGCACTTGCTGCTCTTACAGAGGACCAGGGTTCAATTCCCAGTAACCATATAATGGCTCACAACTGCCTAGGACTCCAGTTCTAAGGGCTCCAATCCCTGCCTCTGCTCTCTGTGGATATCAGGCATGCATGTGGTACACATACATACATGCAGGCAAAACATTCATCCACATAAAATAAAGTCACCCATGAGGGGCTGGAGGAAAAAAGGAGAAGAGGAAAAGTGATGTAATTCTCTTTCAACTAAAAACATATTTTAAAAATGAGTCAAATAAAACAAAAACAACAAAACAAAAAGAAAAGAAGGCTAACACACAATCTCCCTTTTAAGATTCACAGTCAAGTGAGGGAAGAATATCAGTACTGATTTTCAGTAACGCCAGTGTAAACATTGTAACCATGGTTATGAAATGCGGATGGTCCTCCATATATGTCTTAATTCTGTCAGTCATGGCTTATATTTCACATGTAATGAGTTGCTATTTTTGTCATTGAATTCAAGGAAATTTTATGAGATGACTTTTAATACATTAAATTGTTATTTGAACAATTTCTCTTTCAAAAAAAAAAAAAAAACTCGAAAATACTTTTAAGTGCCTGTCTGTGGTGGTGCACACCTTTAATCCCAGCACTTGGGAGGCAGAGGCAGGCAGATCACTGTGAGTTCAAGGCCAGCCTGTTCTATAGAGCAAGTTCCAGGACAGCGAGAAGTACAGAGGAATCCTGAAATAACCAAACCAAACCAAAACAAAATAACAAAACCCCAACGACTTTAAATACCATGAATATTTTAATAAAGGAAACTATACATCAAGGCATTTTGACTAGTCTTGCATAAGATTGGTCCTGTCAAAGTCAGCCATGGACTTGGGAGCCCTGCTGAAAGAGTGGCTACTGACTGGATTGGGAGAGGGCATCACTGTCCTCAAACCTGGTACCCACTGGTGAGCCCGCCCAGCTCCAGTGTATTTCTATCACACAGATGGCCCTGATTAAATGTGGTATACTATGAAACAAAACAAAAGGACGTGAGCCACTGGAAAATGCTCTGGAGGGAAGAGGGAATATTCACAGGGGTGGGGAGGGGAGATGAGAGAAGGTTGTGGGAATGAGACTAGTCCTAATAGCTTAGATACACTTAGGAAATTGTCCAAGAGAAAAAAAAAGTCATCTATTATTATTTTTTTAAATAGATGAAACACATTGATCATACATTACTTAGGATTTTTGTCCCTGAAAATGTGCTAACTTGTGTAGCCAGGTGCAGTGGGCATATGTTTCTAATCCTAGTGCTCAGGAGACAAGGGTTGGGGGAATCTCTCTGAGAGTTTGAGGTCAGCCCGATCTATACAGCCAATTCCAACATAGCAAATTCCAGACCTGCCAGGTAGTGAGGTAGTGAGACTACTTGGCAAAACTAAACAAACAAAAAGTTTGGGTGTACAGGAGAATAATAAGTAAATGTATTGTGAAAATAAAATAAATTCCTTATTTTTAAAATGATTTATGGAAAGATAAAACCACTGTCTTGTGGGGCATATTTTTACTTGATCTTGATGCTTCCATGTTTACAGTTTAAAGACTAAATGATGACTGCTTTTGCTCAGGTCACCTACCTCAGGGTAGGTGCCAACTTCTTTTTTATGACCTGTAAACATTTCATGTAAACTCTATAAACTCAATTTAACAAATCTATCTCCAGGAGAAAAAAAATAGTGAATAGTATCTTTTAATCAGATTGTAACAGGGAGTATTACTGGATTTTATATAAGAAAACGTTTAAGAGAGAGAGAGAGAGAGGGAGAGAGAGGGGGGCATGGTGTGGGTGTAGTAGCAATACTGTGCGTTTCTTTCTAAATGCACAAGATACCTCATGGTCTGTGGGTGGGGGAACCACCTAAGGTGTCCTCACCAGTTACTTGTTCCCTTGTTCCTCTCTAGCAAGGGGAAACCCAGCATGCCGAAGGTGGAGTGTGGATGCTGGGGAGATCAATGGTTCCTTAGCAGCAACCTTGATGTTAGAGACTCGACACCATGCAGGTGTATTACTTCATCATCACTATGCAGAGTGAACCAGGGCAGAAGTGGTGCTCGTGGTCAAAATGAGGCACTAGTCCTAACACAAAAAATGACAGCATACCCACAAATTTGCTTGGCCTAACAGCGAATGCAAATTACAGTCCTTCCCACACAAAAACGAGCAGTCCTGGGCCAGAAGTTGAAGGGTGTGTGTGTGTGTGTGTGTGTGTGTGTGTGTGTGTGTGTGTGTACACATATGTTGTTTGTGGACATTGATATGTTAGTTCATTGACCATTTCCTTTGTTTGGTTTTCCGAAAGCAAATATTATTCCTCTATGTTTCTGGTTTGTTTCCTATTACATCTCTATAACTCTTAGAATATCAGGTGAATAAAGGAAAACTTTTAAGATTCTTTATAATAATACATGCTCCTAATTTAGTAAGGGATGCTTCATCTGAAATTTGCAGGTTATGTAATAAATTCAGGAAAAAAATGAATTTCAGACTCGTTAAGAATACATTCTCTCTGTTGTCAGAGATTGCATTATTTCTCCCCCCCCACCCCGCCCCAATTCTGAGTAGTAAACAGAGATGAAGAAGGCTCCTGGCTGACCGTTGGGGCTGTGCTGAATCACAGGGCTACAATCAAGTGGCTTTGGGCAGATAACCTAAGATTTCCCAGCATCAGGAAAATGAGGAAGCAGGCTTTTACCAGCCGTTTTTAACTGTGGCTTCAGAATCCCCGGGAATGTTCCATATCTTCCAACAGGTCTCCATGGGGGTCAGCTTAGGCCTTGAGCAGAGGTGGGGCTGCCATGTAGACCTGGGAATCAATATAAGCTGAGTCTCCCCGAACTCCATATCCCCAAATGTGAAATGGCACAGAATCTGGAACTTTCTGAGGCCAACACGACACAAGTGGAAAATTCCTCTGATGAACAACAACGGGTCTAAGAGCACTGGGCCCTGGAGATACTTCATCATGTGACCTCTAGGCTGTCTACGTGACATAAGCATGCAACCCAAATGAATTTCATCATTAGACCTGAGTTCTTTCTCCAACATAACTCGTCGTGTATGTGCAGAGTATTTCAGAATCTGAAAAAAAAATTAAAATCCGAAATACTCCTGGTGTTTGGGATAAAGGATGCTCAGTGTTTATCATGATAGGCATTTTTATTCCTGTGACATCCTGAAGGTCATAAGTCTGTCATAGAAAGTTCTCTTTGGCCGGTAGGAAGTGATACAGTAAAGGAATGGGTCCTCCATATGGAAATCAGTTTGGAAAAACTTTAAAGTGGGAAGAGCTGGGTGGGGTGAGCCTCCCCATGGGCTACTGCGTCTTCCCAGTCAGACAAGTCTAGATTGTTCCAACGAATGGAAATGAAACTTGCAAAATTGTTCTTTCTTTCTGTGGGGGCAGCTAGAAGTCCTTGCCATGTTCAGGGGATTTTTGTCACTGTCCTCACACCTTTAAGCTACGATCTGTGGCTGGACCCACTGGCTCTGCGGCTGCCTCTGAATACCAAACAAATGATGAAACAAGTGTCTGTTTTCTGTCACCAGCCAAAGGAGGGGCCTGAAGCGTGAACCTGGCCTTTGGCAGAAATACTGACAGCTCCCTGGCATCCTGATGTTCCTCCGCCTGGCCCCTACAGCTCCAGCCCACATAACATCTCAGTGGAAAGGAGAACAGGGCAGAGGAAGAAAGGGAAGTTGTGGGAATCCTGAAATGGTAATACCCGTGGTGGCAGCAGAGCCGTCTGCCAAGCAGAGAACGCTGGGGAGCCTTCGGGCACTAATTGCCAAACATGTTTGTACTAGAATGGGGTTCAGAAACTCAGACAGAGCACTGCCTGTGTTTAGAACTCATGTGGGATAGGCTGATTTATGCCCAGCTGAAATCCAAGCATCTATGTGTCAGGAAACCCTCTGAGGTGGCTCCCTAAGCCCCTTCCATACCATCTCCAAAATGTGGAGGACAGAGGACTCCCACCACGTCAGCTCTTTAAAGCGGAGTCAGACATTTTTCTTCTGAGCATCTCTGCCTTGTGCTCATGAAGGAGGGCTCTGGGCCAAAAGTTCCTGCGGGGAAGTTAGCAGAGGTGGAAAGTTGAAATAACCTGAAAGGCACCGAAGCTGAGGAACTGCTCTCTTTCTCCTCATGGCCACCATTAGCTTTGGAAGACAGTCAATGGAGAAAAGCTCAAGGCTAGCAGCTGTGTGGGGTGTTTCTGTGTGCTGGCCTATGGAGGGGGGGGTGTCACTTCCTGACTCCCCCTCTCTTCATCTTTCTTCCTTCCCTGTTTCCCTATTCCTTCCCTCCAAAGCCAGACCTAAAACAAGGTGAAGAAATCCACTTTCTGTAGGCCTGACTGGCACAGAGGTGGCTAGATCTGTATGCTCAGCATACAGGGAAGTGGCTGGTTGTTATAAAGGAAGTACTCTTCAGCAAGCAATGCTTTTTTTTTGGAAAGCAAAAGATGCTTTCTCTCCGTGTTTTGGGAAGTTGGTCTCACCAGCTTCTTGCTTTTGGCTGTCCAGGCTCCCTGTGCCAGTATAGCTATGAGCCAAGTTTCTTTCTAAGGCTCTTCTGACCCAGGTTGGCAGCCTCCTAAAAATAACTGTTATTTCAAGTTCAGCTAAAATATATAACTTAACAAATAAATAATATAAAGCATATGAATAGAAGGCGGAAAGTGGGGATTAACAGACCAAAATGTAGCAGGCATGCCATGAAAAGCACTTTAAAATGCTCCCTAGTAGGCTCTTGCTCAGAATGACGCTTTATGATACCCAGGAAGACTTTGATCTCATCCAGGTGGGCCATCATTTCCCATTTCCCTGCTGCAGGTGGCAGCTAACTGAAACGTTGCAAATTTTCTTAAGTGAAATAAAACAAAACAACGAAAACCACTTTTAAGTGTCATTATTTTATCACAGACAGTGTACAAATTAGCTCAAAATGCTGATGAAAGAAAGTGAAAATAGATGTTCTAACATTAAAATTGTGTGTGTGTGTGTGTGTGTGTGTGTGTGTGTGTGTGTGTATGTGTGCGCGTGCACCTGCCATGGCATGCTCCTGTGGAAGTCAGAGAACAACATTGCAGACTTGGCATTCTCCTTTGCCCTTTATGTGGATTCCAGGGATTGAGCCTAGGTGCTCAGGTTTGAGTGGCAGATGCTTTTACCCGGCGAGCTGTCTCAGTGGCCTCCTCCACCCCACTTTATTTTGGTTAGTGCTCTATTACCTTGGATTGGAAACCCTCAACTATATAATATTTTTTTTTTCTGATCTTGGAGCTGGAAAATGGGAGTCACAGAGAGGAAAAGTGGGGATTTTTTCATGTCAGAGCCAACATGAGCTGTGTTTCGAGGCAGATGTTGGCAGGCGTGGGGTATGCTCGGAAGAGAACAGCTGCTACCCCAGAAGGCTCGGGATTCACTTCTGGTGCTGTTGCCCTGCATTTCTGCCTTCTATCAAGGCTCTTACAGATGCTGCTGTGTGGGGAAAGGTGATGTCAACAGCTGGTCTATGACAGGTACTGGTGGCCCAGGGACCTTTAGTCTTTCAGGGCTCTGCTCTGTTCCGATTAGACATTTATAGTTCGTTTTTGTCTGTAGAGTCCTGGCTGGCCTGGCCTTGCTCATGGATCTTTTCCTCCCACCCATATACATTCATCTGTGGCTGACAATCTCCGCTGCGTGTCTTGCCGACACTGGGGCCTCCCTGTCACTGCTCTCTGTGTGTTCTTGGGAAGTTACATCATGGCAGCTCCTTTAGTTTACCGAGCAGTCTTCTTGGAGACTAATGGCCTCATCAGGACTTCAGAATATACAAACAGTTCAACACAGGCAAATGATTCACTGAGCTCCTTCCATCCTGACAAGGCTGAGCTAATGGGGGTGAGAAGGGTGTGTGTGTGCAGGAGCAGCTTTGATGTGTTGAAGCAAGTGTGCTCCCCACACCCCATGCTGCCTTGCTCGTTAGCGAGAGATCCATCTTCCCATACATGAAGCAGGAGTGCCAAGGGCAGCTTCACTTAGCTCACACTTGGCCTTCCTTAATGTCCATGTTTCGTGTATTATGACACCTCCCATTCCCCTTTTCTTATCAGCACTGACCAGGACAGTTTGGGGGAGATGGCTCTTCATCACCCCACACTGCGCTGCTAGGTCGTGACTCTGGTCCTGTGTCCTGGAGACTTTCTTAGGATGGAACTCTAATAGAGACCAGACAGTAGGGCTGCCTGGCTTCCTTTGGGGCATTGCTGATTGACAGGCAGTCTTCTTGTCTCCTCCAAGGCCGCACTTTTCCTTCCACACTGTCAGACTGAGAAGGGAAGAGGTTTAATGTGACAATAGGGAGGGAATATCCAGAAAACGACCCAGGAATTCCTCCTGGAACAGTGCCCAGGCAGGAAAGGAAATAACACTTGCTCCTTTTCTGGAATTTGCTAGAAAGACCCTAACTCCTGCACCCCTTCCATTCAACCTTTTCTCTTCCGCGGTTTTCCATCCCTTAGCTAGACCACTAATTTAATTTTTGTCGTTCTTTAAATTGCCCATTTTCTAGGAGCTACAACCTCTGGTCCCTAATCCCACACTTTGAGTGGTGGAAGATGGTACCTTTTGAGTTCATCTGGAAAAGAGAAAGAAAGCAAACGCTTAGCACACATTTCCTGCCCCACATTCAAGTAACACTTGGGCTTTCTGAATGATTGTAAATCACCATGACTACAGCTGCCACTCTCATTTGTCTCACTTTGGTTTTAAGCCATTGGAACCCGGGACAGTAACCGGCTCTCAGTCCTTTCTGACACCTGTCCCCCACTATCTTGGGAGGAACAACTCATACACAAGCTGAAGGCCGGACAGCCCTGGACCCTTCTTCTTGGAAGGAGCTAGTGAGTGATGATAAGCATGCTGATGTCTGTCTCTTGGTGAGACTGTCTTCCAAGAAACCTGTAGGTTTCAGTGGAAGAGGCCGAGAGGTGCTGTGGATAGAAGTTTATTTTGGAACCTGGAACATCATGGATGAAAGAAAGGGGGTCAATGAAGAAGAGTAGGAGATGTTGGGGGCAGGGAGCTCTTTGGGGCACTCCTGGAAGCTGGAGATGTTGAGGTAGTTGGTCAGGCTGTGCAGGTCTTATGCAGGCAACCACAGCTGCTATGAATATGAGCACGGCAGTCTTGCCATGTCTAGAAGACTCCGTTTCGCTATGGTCCTCCCCAACTTCTGGATTTTATAATGGTTCTGCCGCCCCTTCCATGGTGGTCCCGGGGCCTTAGGGGTATGACATGAATGTTTCATTTATGGCTGAGCACTCCATAATCACTCGTGTTCTGCAGTTTGACCAGTTGTGAGTTTTGTCATTAACTACCACCCACTGCAACAAGAAACCTAGCTTACTGAGGTCAGACAGATGCACTGATCCATGGGTAGAGAGAGATGAATTTAGAGGTCAGTTTTATACTATGTCCACTTAACAAAATAATAGAAGTAAGTTCACCCTCAGGTTCCTGTGAACTTCTTGTCCAGATTTTCAGTACCAAGAGTTTCCTTCCAGGGAGGGGGCCTTAAATCTAATCAGATAGTAGTTGGTCCCTGCCGTAACATTTGTGACACTGTTGTACCCATTGGCATAGCTTGCTACACCAGTCACTGCTCAAGTTCACAGGATTCAGATCTGGGTAAGACTGTTGAAGACTCTCCCCACCCTCCAGCTGCTTGCATAGCGCCTTCGGGTACTAGGACAGTTAGAGCCAGCCCACAGACAGCTTCCTGGTCAGTAACAATCGATTTCTTCCAGTCCTGTGACCAATGTGTGTGACGGCTTCAGAACCAGGCTCTTGCCATCAAGCGCTGGTAGGCAACCAAGGGCAATGGCTATGATAGCCTGTCCTGTTTGCAGGGAATCTCTGGGATACCTTTGATCAACACTCTGAGGGGAGACAGCTTGCATCTGACACTGGCTTTTCATTTGGCAACCTATGACTTCTTGGGGGAGCATAATCCCTTTTGTAGGATAACTCCAATTGAACTCTCTCTCTCTCTCTCTCTCTCTCTCTCTCTCTCTCTCTCTCTCTCTCTCTGTGTGTGTGTGTGTGTGTGTGTGTGTGCGCGCGCGTGCGTGCGTGTGTGTGTGTGTGTGTGTGTGTGTGTGTGTGTGTGTGTGTTATAAAATGGTTTCCATATGGAATGTCAAGCATCCTTGACTTTATTCTTTCCCCAAATCCTCGCTGTCTTCTACCCATCTATCTCCCTCCCCACTTAGCCCTCCTTCCCATTTCCCCCTTTTCTCCTTCGGATCACGTGTGTGATCCCCTGATATGATTCTTTTAACTATAACAATGATAAATGTATTCTTCACTAATTTTTTAAATAAAATCTTAATGGCTGGGGAACAGCCCAGGGTTAAGACTGGTTGACTAGTTCAGTCCTCAGCGTTACAATAAGTTACTTGATAACTGAAAGCAGCTTATTATTCGCTAGAAGATGAAGCGAACCTTGCTGGGTTTTTGCACGTTAGCATTCCTCCTTAGTCTCCTGACTGAATGTGGGGGCCCTGACGTTTCACTGTGATAAAGGGAAGACTGAGCATCTATCTGCACATTGACACATTGGTCCCTCTCAGCTCTCCCGGTAGGTTAGTAGTCCTCAGACTTTGGTATATGAAAGCTGTTGTAGTGTGTACACAGAATCATGTCTGCAGTGTTTATGGGGAAACCAAGGGTGTTTCAGAGTGAACTTGGACAATTTTTCAAAACTTTAGAACCTAACCTCCTAGATGAAAACAGACTCCCTGCCTTTCCCTTCCTCCCCTCCCTCTTTCCCTCCCCCTTCCTTCTCTTCTTTTTCCTCTCCCTGACTCCCTTTTTCTCCCTCTGTTTTTCCTCCCCTTCCTCCTCTTCCCTATTTTCCTTACTCCGTCCCTCTTTTCTTCCCTTATTTCTATCCTTTCTTTTACCCCATTCTCCATCCATCCATCTTCCTTTCCTTTCTGGTTTCTTCCTTTTCCTTTTGGCAGACTGGTTCTGAATTTTTAATTAGCATATGAAGTAATGAGTTTCCTCGTGGCATTTTCCTGTCCATTTGTCTGACCTTACCTCCACCTTCCCCAGTTCCTTTCTCATCCCTGCTTGCACCTTCTGCCCCCAGTATTCTCTTTTTCATTTTCATGTCATACCTAGTCTGTTACCCCTACACCCATGCCTGAAAGTTCTCATCCCTCTCATGGGCCCCTTTCAAGTTTCAGGACCTCTACCCATGTTCATGCTCACATAAAGGTCTGTATTTAAAAACTAGAAGCTAGGAAACACATATGAGTGAGACTATGTGGCATTTGTCCTTTTGAGCCTGGACCACCTTGCTTAATATAATATTTTCCAATTCCATACATATTCCTATAAACCCCATTTTTCTTTATGGCAGAATAAAATTCCACTGTGCACAATGAACTACTTTTTCTTACCCATTCATCTGTTGATAGACAAGACAACTGGGCTAGTTTTATTTCTTTGTTGTTATGGATATAACAGCAGTGAACATGGATCGTAAGTATCTCTGTGAAAAGATAAAAGACCCTTTGGGCTTAGGCCCAGGAGTGGTATAGCTGGATCATACAGTAGATTCTAATTGTAGTTTGTTTTTCTGATTTTTTGTTTTGTTTTGTTTTGTTTTGTTTTTCAAAATCTCCACGCTGATTTTCATAGTGGCTGCCCTAGTTTATACTCCCACCAACATTAGGTAAGTGTTCCTCTTTCCCCACATCTTTGCCAGCATTTGTTATTATTTATTTTGAGACAGGTCTCACTATGTAGGCCTAGTTGGCCTGGAACTTGATAAGTAGACCAGGCTGGCTTTTGTCTCCCATGTGCTGAGATTACAGGCATGACAACACCTCGATTTCTTAGGGGTGTGTGTGTGTGTGTGTGTGTGTGTGTGTGTGTGTGTGTGTGTGTAAAGTAGTGGGGTCTACTTATATTCAAATAAGAAAATTGCTAGTGTGTAACTACACATCTCTCTTTATGAAAAGTAATTAAAGTATTCTTTGATCTTCTGAATTCCTTAGTCTCAGCTCCTGTTCAGTTTTCTATCTTTGGGTTTTCACTTTGAGCTGGGAAAGAACACCAGCCAAAGACAGCCAGGTTCTGAGCACAGCCCATCCAACCATCTGTAAAGAAGAAGGAAGCATGTTTGTCTTCAGAGGCATCTAAGATAGAATTACAATAGTGCCTGTTGTTGCAGAACACATGGCATTGGTTGAAAGTGTTTGAAATAAGATTTGCTAAAAAGACACTCGGTAGTTGGTTACAACTTCTTTATGTTTTGTATTTGTTTGTATGTGCGTGTGCATTCAATGTGCCTGTTGGTGTGTAAGAGTGTGGGCATGTGTGGAGCTTCCAGAAGCCAACCTACAGTGTGAGTCTTCACCTCCCACATTGTTTGAGACTGGGTCTTTCTTGTTTGCTACTGTGTATACCAGGCTAGCCAGCCAACCGGCTTCTGTGAATTCTCCATTCTCTGCCTCCCATCTTAGTGTAAGAGTGCCGGAGTGTAGATACACACTAGGGTAGGAGAGCTGGGACTGTAGATACACACTACTGTAGGAGAGCTGGGACTGTAGATACACACTACTGTAGGAATGATGGGACTGTAGGTACACACTACTGTAGGAATGATGGGACTGTAGATACACACTAGGGTAGGAATGATGGGACTGTAGGTACACACTAGGGTAGGAGTGATGGGACTGTAGGTACACACTAGGGTAGGAATGATGGGACTGTAGGTACACACTAGGGTAGGAGTGATGGGACTGTAGGTACACACTAGGGTAGGAATGATGGGACTGTAGGTACACACTAGGGTAGGAATGATGGGACTGTAGATACACACTAGGGTAGGAATGATGGGACTGTAGGTACACACTAGGGTAGGAATGATGGGACTGTACGTACACACTAGGGTAGGAGTGATGGGACTGTAGGTACACACTAGGGTAGAAGTGCTAAGATGGCAGATGCGCACTACTGCATCTGGGTTCTGGGGACCCGAATTCATGTCTTCCTGCCTGTGCTGCCATCACTCTACCCATCTACTGAACTGTGTCATAGCCTAAGAACTTCATATTGATAGAAACATGTGCATTATCTCTAGATCAAAGACATTAACTCGATACCTAAGAACTTGAAAAGGAAGCGTACTGAGAATCCTAAAGTGATTGCATCTGCTGCACTGGTGACGTGGCCTTCGCTCTTCTAAGTTATGCTGTATGTTTACTCCATGGCATGTATGCATTGACTTTACTTTTCGCCATCCCTGACTGGCAAATTTAATGATTCCCTTCAGTAAAGGAAACAGTCTCCTCTATTGTTAAAGCCAAGTGGCCAAAGGAGAATGCGTCTGGGACTATTGCTAGAATTTAGGGGAAAAAAAAAACAAAACAAAATTAGCTAGAGTAACAGATCTTCTTGGGCATACAGCCACTGACAAAAGTCAAAAAACAAACAAACAAAAAACAAAACAAAACAAAAAAAAAACCAACTCATTCCTCTGTGCTATATGCCTTTTTTAATGACCAATTTAAAAACACAGTGCAGCAAATTCAAAGTGCATGGCACACCCAGAAGGCAGGTGTGACGATTAACAAAAGCAGAATGGGGGGAGAGCAGTAATAGAAAGTTGCGGACAGTTCTTTCTGAACCTGGTCAGTTGTAGCTTGCTTACGTTAACAGTCATCTAAGGAAAAGCAAATGCAGGTGAATACTCAGTTGCTTCACAAGATCGAGAGACTTGAAAGGATGAATACTCATACTAAAATTACACCCAGGGCAACCTTCTGACTGCCTCATAAATGATCCATGTGCACAAGAGCGAGGTGAGCCCCAAGCCACACAGGCAAAGTGGATATGATTTGGTACCCTCATTTCGCAGTGCAGGAGTGATGAGAAACAAGCATAGGACCTAAGAATGAACACAGAAGAGAAACAGGAGAGGGACTGAAAACCACCCCCGCCATATTAAAAAGCTAACCTGGGGGCAGAAGGATGCCTCGGAGGGTGAAGGCACCCTCCTCCAAGCCTGGTGATCTGAGTTCAGTCCTGGATCTCACGTGGTGGAAGGAGAGAACCCACTCTCCAGACTACCCTCTGATTGCCACACCCACAGTGAGGCATGCACAACCCCCCGCCATACAAAGTGACTAACAAATGTAAATTTTAAACAAGTGGCATGGTAATGTATTCAATTTTTTTAAAGCGTGGTCAAGCTTAATATATCTCCTCCTCTTATCTAGGTAGAGTTTTAAGATTGTGCTCATTCTGGAGGTAGGTGATGGGGTGAAAACAGAGAGTTCCCCTCCCCCAAGCACAGAGAATTAAAGCTTGCTTTCCACCAGAGACCTCTGCCTATGAGCTGAATTCCTGTCTCTTCATCCACACTGCCCTTGATTCGTGTGGCTTGGTTTATTTGTGTCTCCCTGACTAAGTTTAGAAAGTACTGTCAAGGACAACAGCCTCCTGTTCCTTTTAACATTTCCCGTGGTGCTTTGCTTCCTGTGGCCACAGACATCATTCGTTAGAACAAAGTATAAAGTCCCATATAAAAATGCCTTAAATTATCCCGTAGCTTCATTTCTAATTTGAAAGTTTTATTTCAGATTACAAGGGGGCCCCGGGTGTAGTTCCTCTGGTAAAATGCTTATCGAGCATGTGCAAAGCTCTGGGTTTGATGCCCAGAACCACGTACTATAGGCCTCACCTGCAAACCTCAGTAATTGGGAGGTGGAGGCAGGAGAACCAGGAGTTCAAGGTTATCCTCCAGGCTATACCGAGTTTGAAATCAGCCTGTTTAAATGAGATCCTGTCTCAAAAAAAAAAAATTAAAATGTTAGTGAGTCAAAAAAGTTTTAAAATAGGACAAAGCTGCAGATATGAATGAATACAAAATATTGTGAAGAGTTCATTGAACATAGGAGACCATGAACACAATGGTACTCCACATCTTGTGGTGGGATAGAATAAAATCAGTTATTAAGGCTTGTGTAGAACTTCTGTTTACGGCGAGACGTTTGGAAGCAGGGACCAATTTTGTAAAGAGAGCTGTTAAAGGGTGTTTTCAACCTGGAACAACCTAGTGAAATTCTTACAGTCACCACAAACGACCAGGCACAATTGGTGAGTCGGTTATCAAATTTGGAAACTTTCCAAAAGGTGTCCACTTTACCATCTGTATAGGTTTACTCCTTCATGACCCTGTTGTGGCCTTATTTAGTATTGTCCCCTAGACAGGAAGTAAAGGGACTGTATTTTATTCATACTTATCTTCTGGGCCTGTGTGGGCAGTTGGCCAATACTAAAAGAAAATCTAACATATTTCAACTTCTCCAGCAGCTAAAAAAAGGTGTGTATTTCATGCAGAAACCAGCTAGACTAGGGTTTCGGTTGCTGGCAGTGTAGTGATAGGTTTTGCAATAAGGTGCTACTTTGCCCATTATCCTTATGCAAGGATGTTGTATGCACGAGTCACTTTCCAATTCAAAAACCATAGGCTATTCAGTCCTGCAAGGAGTGAACTTAACTCCCACAGCTCAGTATTGCCATGTAAGGGTATATTCTTATTCTTTTCAACCAACCACCTACAAGGGGCAAGTATAGGTTGGTTACACATCATTTAGAAATCTTAGCTTGCATGTTCTTTCACCAGATTGCACACTCACCCACGCTCGTCTTCATAATGCTAATGTATCACCCTGGTGCTAAGGCAGGCTGGCTGGAGATAGGTTTGGTGATGTTAGCACACCACTGTGCAGCACTTAAGAATTGGAGACTTTGGCTTCTGGGGGACATGGCTAATGATGCAAGCGTTTCTCCCGCTATGCTCACCCCGTCATCATCTTTCCAAGAAGTTCTTTGCTCGCCAACTTTAGTCTATAACGTTTATCCTGCCCTTCCCTGAGAACCATCCTCCTTGGTTATTTACATTTTATTTATTTATTTAATGTGATTTAACGTGTGTGTGTGTGTGTGTGTGTGTGTGTGTGTGTGTGTGTAGGTCAGAGGACAATTTATGTGAGTTGTTTCTCTCCTCCCGTCACATGGTGCTTGGAGGAATCTATGTCATGTTGTTAGTCTTGGCCGCCAGCAGCCAGCATCTTTATCCACTTGCTGAGCCCCGAGAGTCTTTTCCCTTTCACCCTCCTGCATGTTATACAAGTTGACTGCCACAAATAGCATCCTCTCATTTTAACTGTAAAATATCTGAAGGCATGAAAGGGAGGGAAATCCGTATTGGGTGCCTTGGATTGCTGACCTTGGCCCTTAGGTCTCCAGAGTCCTGGGACATCATTTTTAGATTGTGTCAGTAGAGAAAAGCCTCTGAGAAAACATTTGGCTGTTGATCATCTTAGCATTGATCAACATGGCCACAGATGACTGAGGGTTAATCTCCAAAGGATGAAGTACAGTTGCTGTGTTGAAAGGCCATTGGTTACTTCGAGTCACCAAGGATGTGGGCAGACATTCTTGGAAGAACGTTCTGCACGGTCACCAATCTTCGTAACTCCCCAGCCACCGCCATCAAGACCCCTCTCAACTCTGGTCAGCTGTAGCTCTCCCCTGGACTCATCATACGCCTGTAAATACATTCAGCCTTGGAAACTGTATCTTTCTTAAGGTCTCAGTAAAAATAGGAGCTAATGTTTCCATGATCTTCTTTCCTGCTTTGTCATTTTGAAATTGAAACTGAAAGCCGGGGCAGAATTCAGAACTACTCAAAACAGGCTCTTTGAGCGTGTTCAAGTCATTTTCTTGGAGAGAACCCATTGAGGAAATGATCTGTTTCTTTAGTGCTGTTGACTTCCAGCTGCAGGACAGCAGCCATTTCCCAGGATCTAATTCCAGGACATCTGTCTGTAACCAGAGCCAGGCTTCCAGCCCATCCCCTGCCTCTGGGTCTGTACTGCACTGCACTGGAACTTTTGGCTTGAAGGGGATTCAGTTAATGAGAGCAAGGCGAGAAAGTTGTAGTGAGCTATTGCATTAGCACTCAGGAAGTGTTGCCCACTGACCCCCATGCCCCTGTCAGCAGCATGGATGGTTAGCTTGTGCATAGGGCTGGGCTGAGGGTCGCCGTGGAAAGGCTGTGTTTCCGTTGCCTGTGGCTGACAGTAAATGTAGTGGAGCCTTTAAAAAAAAGTCTGTGGTTGAATTTTTGACTTAAAGCTGTTTTGAAATGCCAAACAGCCTGAATTCTTGGGAAACTCATTTGAATGAGACCAGCTGTAACTTAGGAGTGTATATATGTATCCCTACTGTGAAAATCTGAAATATCCCCAAATATGAAGCTTTTGAGCACCAACCTGCTGCAGTAGAAAATCCCGCTGAAGCCTATTTCATGAAGAAAATTACTTAAAATATTATATAAAATGACATTCGGGCTAGCTGCACAAGTTGTACATGAACCATAAATGAATTTTGCTTTTATGCTCAGATCTTTAGCTCTTATCCAACAAATATTCAATGTCTTTATATGCAAGTATTCTTGAATTCTTAAAAAACTCTTAACTCTGGATCACTTGTAGTTCCAAGCATTTCATATTCAGAATGGTCAGCCATTATATACATGCTGAAACTTTCATTTACTGATGGGAGCCAGATGAGCTGGCACATGTCTTAGACCCATGGATCTCAACCAAAGCATCTGGAGACATTTTTTGATGGTCACCATTGAGGACAAGGGTTATTGACTCTGACACCAAATAGATAGAGGCCAGGGATGCTGCTGAACACCCTCCAGAGCAAAGAATAGTCCTCCACCACCAAGTTATCTGGCCCTAAATGCCAGTAAGTCTTGAATTAAGAAATTCCTCCCTTTCAACTTTCTCCCTTCCTTCATTTCCAAAGCAATGACCAGTTTGTTTTAGTGGAAGATAAACTGAGGACTAGGAGAGAGTGGAGAAGAACAGCATTGCTTGAACAATGAACCATGTGGGCCATGTTTTTGTTTGCTTTGATCTGACTGTAATTATACCCTGGTTCTTTTGTCTCAGAATAAGAAAGTATGTAACTTGTTTGTGATTTTACAGGATCCTACATTAGATTTTTAAAGAGAACTTGGACTTTTAAATCATTGGAACTTTTAAAAGTTGCATTGTGGCCGGGCAGTGGTGGAGCACGCCTTTAATCCCAGCACTTGGGAGGCAGAGGCAGGCAGATCTCTGTGAGTTCGAGGCCAGCCTGGATTACCAAGTGAATGCCAGGAAAAGGCACAAAGCTACACAGAGAAACCCTGTCTCGAAAAACCAAAAATAAATAAATAAAAATAAAAATAAAAAAATAAAAATAAAAGTTGCATTGTGTTTTATATTATGGTACTGTCATGAGATCTTGGGGACAAACAAGAAAGGAAAGGTTATGGTTAAACAGCTATGTGTTTATCGCCGGGCGGTGGTGGCACACGCCTTTAATCCCAGCACTCGGGAGGCAGAGCCAGGCGGATCGCTGTGAGTTCGAGGCCAGCCTGGGCTACCAAGTGAGCTCCAGGAAAGGCGCAAAACTACGCAGAGAAACCCTGTCTCGAAAAAACCAAAAAAAAAAAAAAAAAAAAAAAAAAAAAAACAAAAAAACAAAAACAGCTATGTGTTTATGTGTCAAAGTGACAAAGGGTGAACTTGTGATGCATAATCTTTGTTGTCAACTTGACACACCTGGGAATAGAGAACCTTGATTAAGGAATTTCCTCCTCCATCAGATGGGTGTGTGGGCATCTGTGGGGGCATTTTTCTTAATTGTTAGCTAATGTAGAAGGGCCCAGCTCACTGTGGGCATTGCCACTCTTGGGGAGGTAGTCCCGGCTTATATAAGAAACCTGTCTAAGCACAGGCAGATAGAAACAAGCCAGTAAGTTGTATTTGCTCATGGTCTCTGCAACAGTTCGTTCTTACCTCCAGGTTCCTACCTTGAGCTCCTTCTCTGAGGTCTTACCCTAACAATGCTCCCTGATGATAGACTAGAGCCAATAAACTAAATAAATACTTTCTTCCCCAGGTTGTATTTGGTCAGTTGTTTTTAATCACAGCAACAGAGATGCAAACTAGACTAGGCCATATGCCATTTAAACCAGATATCTTGTATTTTGTTGTTATGCATTTGAGGAGAGACCAAAACGTGTGGGCTGCTGAAGCATGGTCTGTATGTTAGAGCTGACTCATGTGTTTATGTTCTTGAAGGCACTTGTATTAGTTGTCTATTGCTGCTGTAACAATTTTTCCCAAACCTGATGGGTTCAGGTGACACACTGTCTTGACTTAAGGTTCTATAGATCACAAAGCCAAGGCGAATCTGAGCATACTGTATTGATAGCAAGGCTCTAGAGAAAAATTCGTAACCTTTTCCAGTTCCTGGAGTCCATGTGTATTCTAAGGTGTTTGGTATGTTCCTTCATCTTTAAAGCCAGCATTTCTGCTGGATCTGTCATCTGTCATTAACTTCTTTGATACTTCTTTCCCATTCCTCCTTTTTTAAACCATTGTGATGACCTTAGTCTCATCTGTATAGTATGGACATCTTTTTTTTCGAGGAGGGGGTAATAGTATTCTGCCTACACCAGTTCCTAAGGTAGGCGGCTATTGCCTAGTGCTACTTTTCACTAACTTGAGAAAAATTGTTAAAAATGTAGTTTAAAAAAATGCCGCTATTTAGTGTTTTGGAAAGTTTTTTATACAGTTAATGTAGAAAGAATGATAGAGAACATTTGGAGGATGATGAAAAATAATTGTTACATTTCAGTAAAGGAGAAAGCAAGAGAAAGAGGAAACCAGCAGAGAAGATGCACTAGACAGTGGACTTCAAGGCCTGGACAGACAGTTTAGTACTCACTTGGGGGTGAGGAAGTGGCTTGCTGAAAAGTCAGATTCCTGAGCCCCAAAGGCCGCATTAAGTAGGTCAAGGGTGGGGCTGGTTTTGGGGGACTGATAGGTCAAAGGCTTAGACTTTGGATTTTAAACGCAACTGCCACTGGGTTGTACCTCTACCCCTAGGATTCTATATGTTGTGAAGACCCTTCTGTGATGCATTTTTCATGAAAGGCTTGGTATAATGTTCAAGATATATTGCTATAGAAATGTGAATATATATTATTTACAAATATATTACATTTATCTATTTATTTGTGTGTGTGCCTGAGCACATGCACTTGTGAACATGTATATGTATGTGGGGCCGGGCATGGATATTCCACCGCATGCAAAGAGGTCAGAGGACAGCTTGTGGAAGTTGGTTTTCTCCTTCCACCATGTGGGTCCCCGGGATCAAACTTAAGTCATCATACTGGTGTCTTTACTTGCTAAGCCATCTAGCTTGCTCATAAATCCCTATTTTAAAGCAGAACTATATTTCAGTAACTTAAAATGAAACTGCTGTGTAATGCTGATGCTAGACTCCCAGTAAACATACACTTCTGTTCTTGAATTTGTCTTCTAACTCTGTAGGATTCGAGTCTTGGTAGATGCAAGCCCTTGTCATGCTCAGCCATGTTGGCATTTAAAATCTAATGGGGTTGACTCCTGATGGTTCCTTTATAGTGTCATCTTCTCTCTGTGATTAACTCTTGTTGATACCAAGGGGACCCTTGACTTCCTAATGTCTTTAATAAGTAAAGACTTGTGGGCAAATTAATAGACTTTCTGGGTCTAGAAATGCACCTGTGAGCCTTGCGATGTAGCATAGTTGCTCAATAAATGTTAATTCTAGAAACAAAATGTTTAGTTTCATTTTGGAGGTAGAAGGAGTTCAGAATTCCCCTCCTCGTGGCGCTCAGGGCCTGTTTTCTTCATAGAGAAATGGGAGGCTCTCTTACACCCCGCACATTTCCCCCTGTGCTGTGTCACAGCCTTTCTGTGTGTTCCGCGAAATCCCCCCAGTGTGTGCACACTCCCCGGATCGAGTGCAGACTTATTGAGGACCCCCTTCCCAGCACACCCTCTTCCTATGGACAGGTAGCTGGAAGGGTTTCTCTCCCAAGCTGTGTTCTGTGTGTTGGTGAACTGACTGTAGCCTTCACCATCTTAGAAACTCCCGTGCGATGTCTCGCTTCCTTGGAGATGTGTAAAACTTCACAAGGATGTTTGTGACAGCTCACTGGGGAAGGTTATTTACTCCACTTTTGTGAGTCACTATGATGTCATCCCCTCAAGAATCAGCTCCAGTAAATTTACTTTAATGAGGACAGCTTGGGAGGGAGATGATAGGTTCCACGTGTAACCTTGGAATCAAACACGAAGTGGAGTTGCTGGCATGTGGCCGTGGCGAGTGACAGCAGTTATGCATTGCTTGATCAAATTCATATTCATATCTTGTCAGTTTACAGTGAGCCAAAGATTAAAAATAACATTTGTTTCTGTTTTCATAACTGCCTAAAAATTATCCCAAGTCATTTTATTTTCTTTAGCTTGACTTTTAATCTTGTTTTAAATATGTGGCCTTTCAAGCAGTCATGAAATACTTCCCAGCAACTTGGCAATGCTGAGTGGGACATTTTTCCCCCAGTATTTGGGACTGAACCCTTTCTCACCGAGTGATCATTTAAACAGCACATCACTGTCACACTGTCATCTACAGCTTCAGTTTTAGGAATACAGTTGTCCATATTTATCGACAAAGGACGCATTCCAGGATCCATAGTAGGTGTCTAAAACAGCATAGAGTACCAAATTTTACATATCCTGATTTTCCACCTCCATTATCTGTCCGGGGATGTTTAATTTAGAAAGTATGTACTGGAAGGCATTAGCAACAGTAGCTACTGGTAAAATAGGACAACTAGAATAAAATCCTTTAAAGATGTTGTGTGACTCACTCTCCCGGGGTCTCTCCCTCTTCTGTGAATCGGAGCTGCCTGGGCATATGCTGGCTTTTCTTTATGAGGTTGAGAAGTCTCCCCATTCGCCACTCTACTCTTTTCTCTCTGCCTTCTCTAGATCACCAACATTGCTGCTATCGGATCAGGGCTGACTTCGAGTAACCGGAACTGTAGAAACCAGGGGCACAAAGGGGCTCTAGTACACAGAAGTCAGACCTTTCTAGAGTCAGCTTTGGTGGCATTGTGGAGAGTTTAAGGAGGAGTGTATGAGTGGTCAGACCTCAGCAAGGAAAGACGCAACGGCACTGGAGAGTCAGGAAGGGAGAGAGATTCAGATGGGAAAACCGGGAAATAGACTTGGTAGGGTTTGGTACTAGGTCACTTGGGAGACTCTGGAGAAGAGAGTGGGAGTGACTGTGGTGTCCAGGCTGCATCATTCAGTGATGTGATGGTGTAAGGACCAGGTTGACTGGACCCATTGAAGCTGTGCTGCCCAGAGTCCCCTCCCACCAGCTGCCATGCTCTGCTATTGACGCTAGAGCTTTCTCTTTCTTGGTTAGGGATCATAGCCAGGAACACCCCTCAGCTGTTTTGGGGTGGTCTGAACATCTGGGGTTCAGGAGTGAATTCAAGATACCTAAAACACTGGCATGAAATTAGGCAACAAAGGGACAGATTCAGTGTAGCCCTGTCCTGACATGGGTACTGTAAGTAGCAGCTTAATATGTGTCCCTGACCTAAGATTGCTCATTTGGAACTTTGAGAACAATGGAAAGAGTTTGGTGCTCACCAAATCGGTACAGCATCCCTTTTCTGATTAGGGACAAAGGCTGGAAAACAACCTTTTGTGGTACTGCACACTGAGGAGGCCCACTGAAATGGAAACAGAACCGGGCCTTGCAAACTGTAATTACCTAACTGGTGCCATAAGTAAATCTTTGAAAAAGACTAAAATGGCAATGTCAGGAAGTGGGACCGAGAGGTCAGGTGTGCCACACCCTTCCCCCCCAGCTTTGTGGTGGTTGAACATCTCCACTGAGAATGACTCATGCAAAGAGGCCCGAGAGTGGGAAGTCAGGTCTCAGAAGAAGGCAGGCATTGTGTGCCCAAGGGATGGAGTCTCCAGGTGGGAAGACACCAATCAGGGAAGTTTACCACAGCCATGAGATGGGGGCCATTAGAGCCTTTCCTAGCTTAATGGCTACATAAACGCTTGATATACTTAGTAGTCTGCTCTTGGCCGTGCTTTTATTGCAAGTCCACAAGCCTTCAACTTACTTGCTCTAGCTAAGAGAAAGGGGGTTTTGGAGGAGAACAGAATGCTTCTTGAATGTGATGTACCCTGGAAGGACTGTTGCCACTAAATGTACTTGGTGCCAGTTTAAAAAAAAAAAAAGTGTAGTATGATTTCCAAAGGATAATTAGGAAGCCAAGAAAATGGGAGGCTTCTGGCTCTGTATCCTATATGCTGTGGTCCAAATGGTGATATTCACTAAAGAGATCCATGCTGGTTGGTGGCGGTCCTGTGGAAAGCAGGGATAGATACACAACCATCGAATAACCGTACGGCTGCTGCTGCTGGTGGTGGGGCACTGAGGATGGCTGAATATTTAGAATGGGCAAGATATAAGCAGTAGATTTCTGGATATACCCCCGATTCAGGTTCTTTTTGCCAAACATTAATGCACTGCCCTACTTTTTCCTAATGTTAGCTCACATTAGGAAAGAACTAATTCTCCTTCTGAGAATGTTCCAGAAAAGCTGGCATGGACCATCTCACAGAATACTGCTGGCTGTACTGTAGAGAATGTGAGTCTCCTTAGTAATATCTAAAACATTTGGAAGAATTACATTGCTAATCTGTTTAATCTTAGGACTGAAGAGAAAGAAGTTTAAAAAGAAAATCCACATTAAGAAAATATGTCCTTGTTTTTCTCTGCCGTCTCTTCTGCTTCTTCCTCCCCCAGCTTCTCCTGTTCCTCCTCTTGTCTGTCCTCCCCTGCCTTCTCTTCCCTTTCTAGTTCCCCCTTTTACTCCGGCTCCCCTTCCTGTGACTTCTCCCCTACCTATTCTTCTGGATGCTTCTCCTCTGGCTCCCCCCTTCTCTTCACCGAACCCAGGATCTCACACATGTTAAACACATACTCTGTAACTTAGCAATATTCTCACCCTCTATGACTGTGTTCTCAGTCATCAATCAATTAAAGGAAAACGGGACAAGCATGTTTTCGTGTGTTCAGCACTGCCGTAAACTGAGAGACTCTCCAGAAGAAACTGTAAGGATGCTGGTTATGTATGCATAGTTCTGAGAGACAAGTTCACACAAAGGAAGCTATGTGACACCTAGACAGAGGGTATGTGGGTGAGGCCACATGGATGGGGTCCCTACTAGAAACACTTTGGAGGAAAGGGAGAGATGAAGTAAATCGGGATAGAAAAGTGTCTGTGACTGGGCACTTGATAATAATTAAGAACAATCTGGAATGTATCCAGTATAACTTTAAAGGCACCCAAGGTGAGAAATATTAAAGGCAAGATGATTGAGGTAGCTGATGAATAATGCTGAGCAAACTGACCCAAGGGAGCAGAGGGTTTAGAAAGCACTGGAAACAGTGTCTTCGTGGTGACTGGCGTTTTCGCTGACCTTGTTTCATGAATCTTCTGTCAGTGGGAGAGACAGGGATGCGGGTGGTGAGGGTACCCTGGATTGCATTTATGTAACATCCTTATCAGTGTTCTGTCCCCCTGACCTTTGAAGAATCAAAAGGTTGAGCTTCACCACATCCAGGAAATGTGGCTCTTGAGTGAGACTGGGGATTGCTCAGTGGTTAAAGCTTTTGCTGTACAAGTGTGAGGATCAGAGTTCACATCCCCAGAATCCATGTAAATTCTGGGTGGGTCCAGTGGGCTGCCTCTAATTCTAGTGCTCAGAAGGTACAAATGGGATTCCTAACTACTTATATCAACAAGCTTTGGATTTGATTAAGAGATCCTGCTTCAAAGAATAAGGTAGGAAGCGATCAAAGAAGACCCTCAGCATTAACCTCCAGCTTCCATACACACATGTCCATCAGTGTGCCTGCAGAGTGTGCTCACACACATGCCAATGTGCATACACACAGGCCCATACGCCACACACACACACACACACACACACACACACACACACACACACAGGCAAACAGGTATTGCCAAGTATTTTAAAATTCCATTTAAAATTTCTAGTGCATTGTTGTTAAATATAATCTACCCAATCAAAAATCTTTTAAGATCCATGAAAAACTTAAAGAGTATAAAAAGGACTCAAGAGCTGGGGCTATACTACAACTATAGAATGCTGAATGCCTACTGTGCATTCGCAAGCCCTTGGGCTTCATCATAATGTGTGTATGTGTGTGTGTGTGTGTGTGTGTGTGTGTGTGTGTGTGTGTGTGTGTATTGAAAGAAATAGGATGAGTGAACTAGACTTAAGATCAAAGATTTTGAGGACTACTGGCCTGGACTACTTTTGTTTTGTTTTGTATTGAGACAGGGTCTCAGTTATCCCAGGCTAGCCTAGAACTTCTTATGTAGCAAGGATGATCTTGGATGTTCATCCCCCTGTCTCTGCCTCCTTAGTTCTGGCATGTCAGGCATGCACCACCATGCCTGGTTCATGTAGTGCCAGAGATCAAACCAATGATGTCATGCATGCCAGGGACTTTTTCAGCTGAGCTACATATCCAGTTTTTGCCCAGGTTATTGCTAAGTAATTTAACCTAGCAAGTGTGATCTTGTAATTTCTGGTCAACACCTCAAGGGTGTTCCCGAAATTTATCCGAACCTTTTAAATCCCTTTCAATCCTGGCATAGCCGTCTTCCATAATGGAATGTCACCTCCTAGTGAACACTGGCTCATATATGGTGTATGCTTCTCCCTGTTTTTAAAAAATAAGAAGCAATATTTATCAGGCACTTTCCTTTAAGCCCATACTTTATTTACAGGAAGGCTTATGCAAGCTTACCAGCTTGATTGACTGTCTTTAAAAAAAAAAAAACAACCCTTATCCTCCGTCATAGTATCCTGTCTGGCTGTTACTCTCCGAAGCTGTTTCTACTTATGTTTCCAAACTCATATGTTTTTCTAACTATGTTTTAGACATTTTTGTGTGTTAATTAGTAGCATCTGCTCCTTATGTCATAAGACAACATGGTTTCCTCCTTATACAAAGTGTCCAAATTGCAGGTTAAGTGGTAGCAGCCTTGCTGCTTGAGCTAGTGCTACTGTTTGTTATTTTTAAGTGGCAACAACATACCTTCCGTGAGGCTTCACGTACTTTGGAAAGCTTAGTTGCTTTTGGTTACAGAAAGATTTATAAATGGCACTGGGTTTGTTACATTTTTTTCATGATTCTTTTTTCTTTCTCCTCACCCCAAAATTTCTAGTTTCTTCTGACTATGGGTGCAACTCCGACAGTTAAAACAGAAAAGTCAATCTGTTCCTAGGTGTCTGCAGGGATAGGTCCCAGGACCTCCAGAGATACCAAAATCCCCAAAGCACAAGTCCTATAAATAACATAGCACAGTGTTTGCATAAACCCACACAGTTCCTGATCTGTGCGTCACATCATCTTGAGACTGCTCATACTGCCTAACACAGTGTGAACTGAACGCTCCTTAATCTGTTGTGCTGTAATGCTTAGGGATAGTGGCAGAAAAAAAATCTGCAAATGTTCAGTATGAAGCATTCTTCCCTCCCCCCCCCCCGTGTGTGTGTGTGTGTGTGTGTGTGTGTGTGTGTGTGCATGCATCATGCATGCATGCGAGTGCAAATGCAGGTGTGGACCCGTGCACGGAGGCCACGGTCAACCTTGTTGTTTGAGATGGGATCTTTGACTGGGATGGGGGCTTGTTGATTTGGCTAGGTTGGGTGCCATCGAGCCCAGTGAGCCTCTTGTCTCTTTCTCCCCAGCCCTGGAGTTATGAGAGTGTGTCACCATGGCCTAGGTTTTTCCATTGGTGCTGGGCATCAAACCTTGGTCCTTATGCTTACATGGGGAGCTCTTTATTATCCCCCCAGCTCCTGCCTGATTGTTTTTGATCCTCTTTCGGCTGAACCCATGGATACAGAGCCCACAGATGCTGGACTGAATTCTGCCAGTGTGGCTCAAAACTCTGCTGTTAGTTGTTTTGAGATGGACTTTACCCTACTGAGAGTAAGACCCATGCTCCTTTTAACCAGAAATGCTTTCCTTCTGACATGAGACCCCTCTGGATTTGACTTGAGGCCGAAGTTAGAGCTAATTCCTCTGCCTTTCGAATTTCCTAGTCTGTGCCAGGCAACAATGGAGATATGTCTTAATTCATTTCCGTAACTAGAGGGACAGACAACAGGCTTCGCATTTGGTAGAATCCAAAGCCTTTGAAAACAGTTTGGTCTCCCTAGTTTTGACTGAAACCGTGTTATCTGATTCCTCCCTGGCTCTCTCTTGCCAACTGAAGATTGTTTTTCCTTCATTATTCTGAAAAAAATCCAAACAAGTCAGAGTGGCCATTTCACTTGTTCATCTTTCTCTCACCACTGAGTACAGTAGCCCCCACCCGGCTACAGTTTTGTCTTCTGCAATTTTAGTTACTCACAGTCAACAGGGTCCCCTCCCCCCAAAAAACGTTAAATGGAAAATTCCAAAAGTAAATAACTCAAAGGTTCCAAGAAGCTTTATTACAGTATGCCATTCTATTACATTATTAGTTATTGCTAATTTCTTACTGATCTAATTCATAAATTCCAATTATCATCCTGTGCTGGCTAGTTAATTGTCCATTTGACAGAAGCTAGAATTACCTGGGAGATCAGCTACTGAGCGTCTTGTGAGGGATTATCTTGGTTATATTAATCGATATGGGAAGAGCCATCTTAATTATGGGAAAGACCATTCCCTGGGCAGGGGATCCTGGACTGCCAGAGCAAAGAGAGGGCACTGAGCTGCAGCCTGTACTCATCACTTTCTTCCTCTGACTGTGGACATAATGTGACCATCTGCTGTGAGCTTTTGCTGCTCTGACTTTCCCATGGTGATGGACTACCCCTGACCCATGAGCTGAATAAACCCCGTTTCTCTTTAGATTGTTTTTGTCATAGTAATTAAGGCACAACAGGAAAAGAAAAGAAGACACATGGATAGTTGTGCATAGGGAGACCTGCATAGACGAGTCTGTGCTGTGTAGTTTCAGGCATCCAATGGGGGTTGTGGGATGGGGCCTTTGCAGATAAATAGGAGCTCGGGTGTGTTTCTGTGTACTCATGCGAGTGCATGTGTGTGTGGGGGGGGAGTGCGTGCGTGTGTGTCTATCCATGTGCATGCATGTAGGGTGTGTGTATACTTGCATGCACATGCGCGTAGAGGCCACAGACAGCTGAGGTTAAGCTGTCATTCCTTGGGGCACTGGCTAGCTTTTTGTGGTTTAGAGACAACACAGGATTTTTCACTGTGGCCTAGTACGTGCCGGGTAAGCTAGACTATGCGGCAGTGGGCCCTGGGGATCTACCTGCTTTCTTCCCCAGTGCTGGGATTATATAACCATACCTGGTTTTTTTTTTTTTTAAATGGATTCTAGGGATTGAATTGGACTCAGGCTTTCCTGCTTGCAAGTCAGTTCCACCACTCCAGTTTAAAGGCCAATTTTTACATTTAAAAGAAGACATTTAGCTTGTAGGAACATACAACTGAGAGTTTGCAAAGTGTCCTATATTAGCCAGATAAAGCAAGTGGAGACTGATAGGCCAGGCTAAGGATTTTCTTCAATTGCAAGCTATTTCCCCTCCACCTTCGTTGGCAGTTCCACAGATGGTATTCTTCATTTGGGGATGTCCCAGAAAAAATATGCAGTCAGGGGAAGGGTGGTAGAGATGTGCATGGCTGTCTCCGTCTCCTCCCTTGTGCTGAGGGTGAGAGAGCAGCACTCTCTAGAGTGGAAAGTCAAAACTTCAAGCATGTGCTTCTTAGATAATAGATAAGATTATCTTCCACCTGTCAGCAAGATCTTGTGTCCTAAGGTTCCACGGCCTCCCAAAACAGTGCCACCAGCTGGGGATAAAGTGTGCAAATGCACACACACACCTATGGAATCTTTTTCAGACCTGAACCATACATAGCATCCCATATGGGAAATGACATCCCATGACTTTTACCCCATGCTACTTTTTAGAAGCAGGTCACTAACTCTAGTCCACACTCAGGGAGAGAGTGTCACCAAGGTGTGATTATCAAGGAGCAGAGCCACTGGAGGCCCCTTGGAGGCTCCCCGTGACAGCACCTGTGCTGTGATTTGTATCTCCCACCCTGTGTCTGTGAATTTCGAATATGCCTATCGACCAGTCTCCCTGGCCTCCCGCTGTCTTTCCCACCTCGCTTCCAGGCTGCTGGGTTCTCAGAGATGACTAGATCAGGAACTGGGACGAAGTTTTGACGCCAGCTCCCCCACAACTTGTCAACTTGACTTTGGGAATGCATCTAGAACCCCACCAGCTCTAGACTCAGGACCTTGAACATTCAAGGCAAGTGCTCTCTGATTGGGCTGCATCTCCAGCCCAGCCAACCCCACTCCCTTTTAAATTTGGAGATGGGCTCCCATTAAGAAACTCTAGCTTCCCAAATAGCTGGTATTCTAGGTCTGTACCCCCAGACCTGGCTCTCACATGGCTTTCTGTAATAAGTGGCTCTGTTCAGCCTTGTACTGACTGTCCTTCCCATGAGAGACTGAATGATCTTGAATGCATAGGACAAATCATCAGATCACACCATTCAAAGTCTCTACTCTCTTGCTTGTTTCAAGTAAAACTCAACATCTTTGCCATAGCCTATGAGGATTTTTTACTCTTGTAAAATTTCTGTGGTTTTAATTTTGTGAAATATATGTGCAGACAGGATATCTTACATGTTGCACCTCTGTGATAGCATGTGTGTGTATGTTTAGTGGTTCATCTAGAATTCGGTTACTTTTTACTTAAATATTTATTTTTTTTGTATATGGGTTTGTGTGAGTGTATACTGTGTGTGGTTACTAAAGGAGGCAAGAAAGGGGCATTCAATCCCCTGCAGCTACAGTTAACAGACATTTGCAAGCCACCCCATGTGGGTGCTGGGAATTAAACTTGGTCCTCTGGATGGGCAGGAGGAACTCTTAACTGCTGAGCTATCTCTACAGCCTCTTAACTCCTTACTTTTTTTGAAATATAGTCTCATTAGATAGCCCACACTGGCCCTCTACCTCTTTGTCCTCTTGCCTCAGTTTCCCAAGTGCTGGGATTACTGGCCTGTGCCACCATACCAGCTTTAGAATTTATTTTCTGTTCTGTATATAATGAAGTGTTTTGCTCATATATATACATATATATGTATATGTATATATATATGTGTGTGTGTGTGTGTGTGTGTGTGTGTGTGTGTGTGTGTGTAGCATTTATTGAATGCACTACCCCTTTACCATTGAGGAGAGAGAGATTCCATCATGGAAACTATTCATTTCTTCCTATGTTGTCTGTGTCTAATTGTTGCATTGTAAAAATAATATCTAATAGCTCAAATAGGTCACTGAAGACAACAGTTGTGTTTGTAGAGATCCTGCTGGCATTAGAATATTCAAAGATATGCAAAAACAACTTGAATTATAAATAGCAGTTAATTTTAGGGAATTTTACTGATACATTAGGAACTAATTCTGCTTAGGAGGCTGAGACTTTAGTTGAAAAATCCATCTAGCCAGACCAAAGTTGGCAAACAAGCCTCACAGGAGCAAGGTTATTGTGCTTGGCTTATATTGCCATGGCACCCCTTGGCTGTAGCCCTCCAGAAAAGTATCCCCTACATGCCTATGGGATTGGAAAGCATTCTAGAGAGCCCTTTACTTACTCGTGGTCTCTAGTCACACACTCAAACATGCCTGCTGATGTTGCTTCTTCCCCCGCCTCCAATCTTGGGACTCTTACTACATTTGCTTTTTTTCCCTCCTGTTTTGTATTGTTACTGGCTTTCTTTATCTTCTTGAAAGAATCTGGTGTGTCACAGCTTGGCTTCAAAATCTCTTTGTAGTCGAAGGTGACCTTGAACTTCTGATCCTCCTGCCTCTTCCTTTGGAGTACTGGGACTCCAGGCCTGTGCTACCATAGCCAGTGTATGCACTGGTGGGGGGGGGGGGGGGGATAGAACCCAGGGCTTTGGGTATGCTGGGCAAGCAATGAACGAACGAGGCTTCCTGTCCAGCCCTTTTCTTTGTATTGGCAGTGCACCAACCAGCGGTCAGGAACAAGTTATCAGTGAGGTTCAGGTCCACCTGCTTGTGGCAGGCAGTGCTAGAACAGGGTGTGAGGAAGAGAGGGATTGATTGCCTTTGTCTTAGAGTGGGGGGGGGGCTGCATCGAGGAGTACTCACCAGCATGTGTAAAGCCTGGGATTGCATCCCTAGCAATACAAACGCATCTTTTTTCTTGGAGATGAGGTGCTGAGGATGGGGCCAGGGCCGCCTCCATCTATAACCATGTACTCAGGTATACCTCAGCCCTGACATAGGAAATTCTTGCTTAGAAGGGGATTTGTAGAGGTTTTAGAGTTGGTTTTTTGTTTGGTTTGGTTTGTTTTTGTTTTTGTTGTTGTTGTTGTTGTTTTGTTTGTTTGTTTTTTGGTCTGTGTTGTTTCGTTTTGATTTTTGATTTATTTATTTTTTTTAATGACAAGTATTACTATATAGCGCTGACTGGCTTGTTGCTCACTATGTAGCCCAGGTGGAACTAAGTAGAACTCACAGCAGTCCTCCTGCCTCCACCTCCCTATTGCTTTCTGGGACTATAGGTTTGTCCAGCTGGTGTTTCTCCTTTGCTGCCTATCACAGTGGATATAATTGAGGATTGACTGAGAATCACAAAATGAATCATTTTTAACTCCCTGCCTCCCCCCATCCCCCACACCCAGGGTGAGGGAAATGGAGATTGCTGCCCGTTTGGATGAGTTCTTTCCCACTCTGCACATATATGAGACTGCTTCACCAGTCTCCAGACACATGCCTTCAGCAGCCAGAAAAAAATCCCCTTCCCCTACCCCAGTCCCTAACCCCCTCCCCACATATGAATCCTTTTTGTTCACAGACAGGTGACAGGAATGTAATCCGGAAATGAATTTCTTTGTTAAGGATAAAAGCAAATCTGAGCATTGAGCTCCTTGCATTAATAGACATGTGAGGCTTCTGGTGAGCTGCTCTGGTTCAAAGCCACTTCCCGTTACATTAAACGATTAATATCCTTTAAAGATCAAAAGAGCACTGAGCAGGGAGTACAGCATTCCTGTAACCCTAGCCCTCAGGAGACATCCTGGGCTGCATGAGATCAGGGCCAGCCTAGGCTAGAAGGAAAAGCTATGTCTCAAAATAAGATAAAATAAAAATGAAAAAATAAGGAGTCGATTAACATAAGTCGTTCAACCCAAAGTCTAGTCGGAGTTCTGACTCACTTCCTGTGTGTCTTTAAGATGTATATGGCTTTCTCTAGGGCGGGTGGCCGATTCTCTGGAGAGGTTAATGAAGTTGCAGAGATCTTGCCCAGTTCTGTAAGACACTGCATGAAGACAAGAGCTGGGAGCTGTTTTTAGTTTCAAGGGAAAAAAAAAGTTTGGTATCAGCAAATACCTTACTGTGGGACTAAAGCCTCCATCCTTCCAAATTCTGTCATCCCCAGGACAGCTTGTCTTTGAACTTGCAGGCTTATCTTGATTTGGGTCACTATGTTACTACTCTATATCCCAGTGGGGGTGAGTTATAGTTCATGAAAACTGCTCAGAAAATGAATGGCACCCTTATAACCCCACTTTTTGCGAGTGTCCATGTCATCTAGAAAACAAAAGACCATTTCCGTTTCCTGTCAGATGCACTTCCAGACTGAGCATGGCATGGTGCTAAACTCGACTCACTTGACTGAGCGTTAACCAAGAACCCAGCACTTTCTGCCTCTCAGCACTTGGAATTGTCTACATGAATTTAACCACGCCCCCTGAACGGCCTCTTCGCCCTCCAGCAGGCTTTCAAATTAGATAGAGCACTACTACTGCAAAGCTAAAGAATAAAAACGGGCTACAGACGCCTTTGAAGTTGGCCTCCAAACTCCCAAGTGGCCGCTGTCAAAAAAACAAAACAGTGGGGTTTAACCATGATTCAGGAGAAACTGGAGCCATAGCTGTGGGGCAAGAAAACTTGACCTACAGCGAAGGCAGGAAAAGAACTTTCCAGATTGGCTGAGGGTCAGGCAGCTCTAGTGTGGGCATCATCCGAGGTTTGGAGTCAGGTGAAGAGGCATGCATACCTTTGGCATCCATTTCAGACCTACTGTGTACAGTAACCGGCGCTTTCCACCCTGGGAGGAGACGGTATTTATCAAGTTTATCAAGAGGCAGGTGGGGGAAACCCAGCAACTACTCATTTCTAGTACAAAATGGAAATTTCCTTTCTCTTTCATGTTATCAATTTTTCTATCCTGAAAGCTCTTTATTTAAAGAAAAATAATATTTTCTCAACAACCAGATCTTGTGTTCAAATACAGAATCTCACTGTGTGGCCCAAGCTGACCTTGAACTCCAGATCCTCCTGCCTCTACATCTCCAGTGCTGGGATTACAGGTGTGCCCCGTCACACTAGACACTCTTAGACTCTAATGGGCAGAATGAGTGATTTTTTTAAAACAAAACTTTCTCTGCTTTCTACCCTTGACACCCAGAAGTTATTATATTTAGTTATTCAAACCTGAAGAAGCTCAGCTCTCTTTCCCTTCGTTTAGTCAGGAACTTGAAATTTTGCAAGCACATGCCTACTGGAAACTAGTCTTCCCTGAATGCTGTCTTGCTTTTTCTTTTCTTTTCTTTTCTTTTCTTTTCTTTTCTTTTCTTTTCTTTTCTTTTCTTTTCTTTTCTTTTCTTTTCTTTTCTTTTCTTTTCTTTTTTCTTTTCTTTCCCTCTCCCTCTCCCTCTCTATCTCTGTGTCTGTTTGTCTTACTCTTTCTGTCTGTCTTTCCTCCCTTCCCTTCCTTTCCCTTCCCTTCCCTTCCCTTCCCTTCCCTTCCCTTCCCTTCCCTCCCCCCCTCCCCTCCCCTCCCCTTCTCCTTCTCCTTCTCCTTCTCCTTCTCCTTCTCCTTCTCCTTCTCCTTCTCCTTCTCCTTCTCCTTCTCCTTCTCCTTCTCCTTCTCCTTCCTTCCTTCCTTCCTTCCTTCCTTCCTTCCTTCCTTCCTTCCTTCCTTCCTTTCTTCCTTCTTTTCCCTTTCTTTCCAGTATTTTAGGGCACCAATGTAGATGAGATGTGTGATAGGTTCTTTTGGGGGATTGACATGCTTGTTTGACATTATAAGATAGACATTGAGAAAGCCCAGGGATTTCCCCTGCATATTCACTAACTGCTTGAAGTGGCATTTTCCACTCTGACTTGGTGTTTGGTTTTGTTAAACTGCAGCGTACTGGCGGAGCATGAAACCATCTGTGTTGAAGCTTCAAGAGTAGGGTTCCTATAGACCCTGAGCAAAACAGAGTGGACTCCAGCCTGCGTGAATGAGCTTGAAACAGGAATGCTTTGGGGTAAGTCAGCCCATTGGAGTTGGCATTTACATGTTTTCAATTTCATGTGGCGGTTTTTATTTAGCGTGCTGGGATATTTTAGTGAACAAGGTGTATAGCCATTTTCCCCCATAGCTCAAGCAATAAGACATTTTTGAAAATGTTGTTTTCATGACAAAAAGCCAAGAAAGTGCCAGATTTACTTAATACGTTCATTTCTGAACTTTGCAGGATAGATAGACCTCGGGGGAAGGCATTTGTGGTTAGGGAAAACGAAACAAAACAATAAAAAATATAGCAACAGCAAAAACACAAATGTCCACACAACTTTATACACAACAAATGATCTGTGTGGTCCATGGGTTCCATTTTAGCTGAATGCATAAAGGATTTATGAGTCATACAAAGGAGGTCTAGCTATCCGGTGATACTCTTATTCTGTAATCAGTATTGGAAGAGGCAAGGTGGAGTTATCAGGAATTTCCAGATCGTGTTCAACAAATGCTTATTGAGTAACTTTATAAAATAGGACACAGTGTGGTCATTTGAAAGGAATATAGAGTGTGTAATGTACGATCAGGATAATTGGTACTTTCTTCATAAACTGCTCTGTTCTTCATGTTGGCAACTTTTTGGTTCTCTCTTCCAATTCTCTCTAAAATTTATATAATAAGCTGTTGTGAAATATAATCACCTTCCTGATAGACTTTAGTCCTCCTGCTTACTGGTGGTCTTGGCCCCCTAAGTGGTAACCTGGGTCTAAGAGTTACAGTCCAAACATTCCAAGCTTTAAATACATGATTTAAAAAAAAATTCGAATTATATACTAAACTAACATATCTTTCTCAGGATGTCTTCTTGGCTTTATTCATGGTATTTTCTGGTAACAGTCTTCAGTTGCAAGCCCTGCTCATCCCCACCTATGGTGAAGGGCATTGGGAGAACTTACCACTTGCTATGACTGGCCTATAAAAGCATATGTGCCGGGATGATGTCCCTGGTCTCCTGCAAATTGAAAGCTCAGTGCCTTCTAGTACAATTAAATAATCAGTAGTCTTCAGTTCTCTTCAGTAGAATTTACTGTGTGCCTGGGGCAAACTATCCTTTGCAGGGAGTTAGGGAGGTCATTCCACCAGCCAGGGTGGAAGAAAAGGTCCAGCCCCTGGGGCACTCTTATCTCCATTGTCTTTTGGTGAAGCAGGACTCTCAGATTCTGTGGTTAATAATTTAATTCCCTTGCAACATTAATAAAAGAGTGTTTCATGAATTTTATATTAAAATAAGCAGGTCTAGGTTCTTTTAAATTCTTGTCTTTTTTTTTTTTTTCCCTATTGAGCTCTTAGATTATTATCACCGTGTAACTGGCTGAGTGCAAGCCCTTTCATGCCGTGGAGTTCCAAACTTTGTTTTCCATGAGAAGAATGTACTGCTTTTCTTTCTTACTAAACATCTCCTTCTTGAAGCTGAGCTGTGCACAACAGTTTAAATGAGGGTCACATGGCATTCTTATTAGCAGCTGTCTGCCTCAGAGCGGCACAGTACTTGGGTTTCATAACATCATTTTCTCTCTCTAACAAATGTTCAATGATGAGGTGGAGGAAACCACATGAACTCAGCAGAGACACTGCAGACTCAGTGTGATCTGGGGATGCCAGGTTATGAGTGTTCCGGAGAGAGTATGTCCTTCCTGTCTGCTGGGGAATGCTAGCCCCCAGCTCTCTCCCCCAGCTCTCTCTGCATATGTCTACTGTGTGCAGGGGCCATGGTGAATCACAGACCTGCTGAAGACGTTTGCTGGGGGCTCCCTGTAGACAAGGCTTGCCCACCAGAAATCCAGGCTGCATGCCTAAGTTCCTTTGTGAGTTCCGAGGACTCACCTCAGTGCACCTTCCATGAGCGTCTTTGACACCCAGGTGCTACATAGAGCTCTGTGTTTGCTGTCACCCCACTTGGATTTTCAGACTGCTGTAGGATGGGACCCAGATCGCAAGCAGATGTTTCTCAATGGTGGTCTCATCTCAGGGCCACCTGCATCTGATTCACCAGGATGTGGTTGTTAAAGTAGCAGACACAGTGGCACCAGGCCCAAGGAATCAGAAGCTCTGGGGCTGGGGAACTCAGAAGGCTCATCCTACCTAACTCTTGGCCTACTGAAGTTTAGAACAACTGTCTAGAGACGGATTATGAACATTTCCCTTGGCCTCCTGCCCACAGCAAAGGGTGCCAGGTCTGAGTGCAAGGAAAGTTCCCAGGAAACGCTCCTTTATTGATGTAGGCAGCAACCACCATCAGTCACATTTGCTTTTTGATTGCCTCACCTTTGGGGGATGGGCAGTCAGCATTGTGAACTCTCAGAATCCTGTTCCAGCTAAACACATGAAGCACCCTCTCTCCAGGCAGAGGCTCTTGGGAAACTCTTTAATGTCTCTTTCCTCTGTCCCCTGTAATAGTAGTAGCTTCTACTGAGGTCTGTAGTATAGGGGACATACACTCTGCTGGGCAGCTAGAGGAAAGCCACAGAAGACCAGCCAGCTCTGAAGACCACATCAGCTGCCCTTGGCACTTTATTCCCAGTGGTATTTCTTTCAGCTGTTGGAACTTGAAGATGGTCAGTTTGGGTGGCGGGGGAGCCATCCTGTTACCAAAAGGGACAAAGTTAAGCCTTAGTGACCACACATCAAAGCTCCACAGTGGCAGTGGCAGACTCTGGATTTGAATCTGATGTTAACAGATTGTAGTGGTGACATTTGACTCTTCCTTCCTTCTTCCTCCTGCTACACCTCCCATCACCAACCATGGGGGCAGTCAACCTGATCTGGCTGGATTCTAAAGAAACCTGTGATATCCATGCTTCTGGAAGACCCCCCCAGCAGTTTGCGTGCAGCTGTGGTGGGTAGATCTGGCAGAGGAACTCGTGATGGTCTCCTTATTCTACGAAGGCGTGAGTGGGGCCTCAGGCTGGTAAATCTGCAGTCGAGGTTAGCCCACCTGCTTCCATGGACTTCTCATTCAGAGATACAGGATCGGTTGGCAGCTTGAACCCTGCCCACTGCTGGGCACATCCTCTCCCTGTTCTTCATCCATTCACCGTGCTCTGACTTCTCCTGTTCGATGTTTCTCTTTTCCACTCCCTGGCCTTGTGTTCTTTCAGGCTGCAGCATCACCTGCCTGGGCTCCTGTGGCATCTTCCAGAAGAGTATTCTTTTGTGTTGCTGTTGGTGCTTTGTGAGATAGGGACCCATGCAGCCCAGGCTGTTCTCCATCTCTGTATGTGTGAAGGATGACGTTGAACTTCTGATCTTTCTGCTTCCATTTCCCAAACTCTGAGATTACAGACTGATGTCTATATCTGGATTTTGTGCAGTGCTGAGGATTAAGCCCAGGACTCCCTATACACGAGGCAAGCACCCAACCACTGGCCAGATTCCCCAGTTCCTAGTACTGTTTCTCAAAAAAACTGTAAAAAGATGCTTCTGATTAAATAATTTTATGAAAATGCTTTGATTTAGTGTTAAACTATTTAAACTAGACAACCTAAGTTAAACCTTTGGTCCTGTAAAAATGTAACAACAGATAGAGACATTTCTGCTCCATGGTAACAATCTTTGTGAAGTTACCAGAAACTGCCTTTGTAGCCATTCTTCGATGTGTATGATGATAATCCGGCAAATCGGAATCTAGACTAATGGCACTTGCTCTCCTGGCAGAATTGCGTGACTGTGTGGGATTTTGAAAGGGAATTTAAAAAGTCAAGACTGGATAACATTAAAAAGGTTGACGTAACATTTTCAGTTTTGAAAGGCTACCCTGCTCCAGGAATATGCTTCTTGCTTTCTTTTTCCCCCCATTTCTAAGAATTCTGTTTGGCTAAAATACCAAAGGAGAAAAAAAATCTTGGCTTAAGCAAATGAAAGGTCTTCTGCAAAATTAATTTTTATTCTCTAAGAGTTCCTTTATGAAAGAAGTAGGACTGATTTTTTTTAATATCACATTAAAAAATACCATGAAAAAAAAAACCCTCACATTTTATATTGTAAACAAGGACTTTGCAGGTTGTTTTTTGACAGTGAGTCTGTGAGGCATGTTATATGTATTTTTTTAAATGATGGTGTTTTTATTTATGTGCATGTGTATGTGTATATGTGTGTGGTTGCCTGTGGGGTTAGAGCTACAGACAATTGTGAGCCCCGTCCCCACCCCAATACAAGTGCTGGGAACTGAACTCCAGTCCTCTGCAAGAGCAGTGTTCTTAACCAGTGAGCCATCTCTCCAGCATCCAGTTGTGAGTCTTTTAAGCTCTATATTTCCATGTTGGGGGTGTGTGTGTGTTCGATTCTATAGTATATGTAATGGATTTTACCTATTAGTTCTTTAGTTTGCATCTGTGAGTTAGAAAGGATAATTTTCACCTTGAACTTTGCCAGGTGTTTTTATTTTTCACTTTTGCATGGCATTCTGATGTAACCTCCGGTCTTTGTGATCTGTGCCTGGAGTAATTAAGGAGTCGGTCCTCCCGTGCTGATTACAGACTGACTTGGACACATAAAACATCATATCATTTCATAGCATTTCTTAGAATTTGATGCTTGTCTGTTTTGCACAAAGTACTAAAACTCAAAGTCAATTTTCTTTTCTCGATTACTTTTTATTAGTTTATTTATTTTGTGTGGAGGTCAGAGGATAACTTGCAGGAGTTAGTGCTCCTCTACAACCCTATAGGTCCTGAGGCTTGAACTCAGGCCATCAGCCTTGGCAGCAAGCACTTTCACACGCTAAGCCATCTCGCCAGCCCTAAGTATCTTACGTTCTTTCCCAAACATTGCGTTCGGTTAAAATCTGGACCTTTGAGTTGTTTGGAGGATAGCTCAGGAGATCCAGCCTGCCTGAGGTGAGTGAGCTCAGGTGCCCCGTACCTCTGAGTTCCTCTCTGATGCACTGCCCAGCAGCTGCGAGGTCCTCTGTTGCCACTCATCATTTCTGAGGAGGTACTGATTCTTAGATTGCTCTTTTGTGATCCTGAACCCCCAGTGACACATACTCGGGGAGGCCCCAGACTCCCGCAGTTCTCATTACAGCTTCCGTTGCTTCCCGATATAGTAGGCTCTTCTCCCAAACTGCCCTCTACAGACTGTCTAGACCAGTTTGCACGCGGATGTTGTGATTGCTGCTGATCCAAGGATGCCTGGTGCAGGCAGATGTGTTTGTGAGTGGGATAAGACTGGGATTTCCACCTCTAGTTAACTCCCTCCTGAAAATTTCTGTTGTAGTAGCTCCGATTAGGGAAGGTGTGAAAGAGTAAGGAACTAGGACCTATGCATGAGTCACTGTCCCCATTGCTGTGGCACATGATCTGACAAAACCAGCCAGGATGGAAAGGCTTACTCTGGCTCGTGGCTTGAGGGGGCAGCCCATCCTGGTGAATAAGGCATGGTAGACAAAGCATCTCAAAGCTGGGGTGACAGAGTGTGACTGAGCCCAGTCAGGAAGCAGAGGTGACTGCTGGCACTCCCCCTGGGAACCCCAGCCCATGGGAGGGTGCCACCCATGCTCCCAGGGGAGGGTTGTCTTCCCTCCTCACTGAAGTTTCTCTGGAAACACTATCACAGTCATGCCCAGAAGTGTGTCCCTAGGCGTCTCTAGTTCCTGGTAAACTGCCCATCAAGATGAACGGTATAGTCTATATACAGACTAGAGTACTTTACTGCATCATGTTGAGCAAGCCATTAGCTGCTCTGGGTCTCAGCTTCTCCCAGAGCTGTAAAATCCATGTGAGTTAAGGCATGTAAGGCTTTCTGAAAATGTTGGGGTTGTTGTTGTTAACATTTTCACAGTGTTTAGTTAGTTGCTTCATAGTAAAAATTTCCACTTGGTTCTGAGTGCCTTCCTTCAACACACTCAGGGAAGGGGTGAGTGAGCCCCACTAGACACGATGAAGCAGACCTGTAGGCATACAGAGAGCTGGGTAATTGGTCTGATGAAGGCACCGTGAGAGACTGCAAGAAACCGTTGTGCGGCTTTTCCTAGGGAGATGTGGAAAATGTCTGCTCACCCAGAGAGAACACCTACAATAATCCAAAGGAATGACTCCATTTAAGTCCAGCTTAATGGACCACTGAGTTTATTTGGGTTCCTTATGGAAGCATAGGTGAGTGGCTTCTTATAACAACATTAAAAACTGGAAAAGCCTACCCACCCCCAGAGCATCCACAGCAAAGCTTTGGAAAATGCCCTTTGCACATTTTCCGACCCAATTATTATATTAAGGTATTCTTGTATGTGTCTTGTCTTCCGTCCTCATGGGATGTCTTAAAGACAGGTATGCAACTTTTACACTTAAGTTATATATTATTCTAATGGGAGGGGCTATCGGGACTGGAGAGTGTGGCCCAGCTTATAGCTGGTGAAGCTAGGATTCAAACGCCGAGCCCTAGTCTGGCCCCTGTTCTCAGTCTCCACACAGAGGTTTCTTCTCCTGGCTTATGCTCCTGTGGCTAGTAGGTAGCCTCTTGCTTTCCACGGAAGCCCCTCAAGGACATGCTTGCTTTTGCAGAGTTTGATGGGGGGAGAAATTGTTCTCAACTGTCCTTAGGACGAGCGTTAGTCTAAGTGATGCTGCTGGCAGGTGGCCATTTGCAGGAGGCAGTCAAATTAGCCACTGGTATGAGCCCAGCGTCCTAGACTGAGCCTGCAAAGTGAGCTTGCCCTTCACAGTAAATAGATTTGAGAGTGAATGCCTAGCAGGAGCCCTGGATATTTAAGGCAAGCACTTTGCTTCTTCCATGCGATTGAACCCAGATTCATTATAGCCCTGATATGTACAGCAGCAGGCAGGCCAGTGATGGCTTCCCAAGGCTGCCTGGTTCGGGGAAGAGGAAGTTTAGCTCACACTATCACAAGGCAAGGCCAGTGAAGCCACAAGAGGATTATTATAGAAACTTGATCTAAATCTATATTAGATTTATATCATATTCTACTAGACAGATTTTGGAGTTGTCTGTGCTATGGCATCAATCTGCTGTAAGCTTTGCTAAAATATCAAATCCTCTGTGTGTATGTCCCTTGGGAGTTGTGTTTTGTGACCATGGTGGAGCAGGTTTGCAGTTGTTTAGCTTATCCACAGCTGCACCCATTCTGCAGGAATGGACACGGCCACCTCCACCTTACTGCCGAGTGGTCACACTAGTGTCACCTCCAACCTTACCTGGAACTTGCCTGATCTCATCTTCTCAGGGGGGACAGTGAGCCAACAGCATTGTAGGGATCCAGCTGACACTTCAGACATGTTACTTTCAAACGTCCTTAACGTGATCATTTCATTTCCTGTCTGTCTATCTATCTATCTATCTATCTATCTATCTATCTATCTATCTATCTATCTATCTATCTCTGTGTGTCTAGATATACACACACATATGTACTTTTATTTTATAGGGGCCTCATTATAGCCCAGTCTATATGAGCTACCATATTGCCAAGGACGACCTTGAACTTCAGTCATAAGCATGTGCTACCACATACCACACCAGGGCTTCATGCATGCTAGGTGAGTGCTCTGTCACTGTGTCACATTGCCATCATATGTATACATATATGTATATCTATGCATATCCCCTCATACACTTTAATCCATCTCTAGATTACTTACAATGCCTAAAACAATGTCAGTCTTATGAAAACAGTTGTTATTTAGTATTAAGAGACTAGTGACAAGAAAAAAATCTCTATGTAGAATATATCATTGCATTTTTTTTTCTCCTAGATATTTTCTGTCTGCTGTTGGTTAAATATATGGAGGCAGAATCATGGATACAGAAAGCCAGTCACACACACACACACACACACACACACACACACACACACACACACACACGAACATCTGTGTACACACCCGCAAACCGTCCAGGCCATTGTTAAGTATACAGTTTTAATAAGTTCAGTGGCATTGTGTACATTTCTGGTGTGGGACATCCATCATCTGCAACCTATTCCTGAGGCTTTCTTTCATCATTCCAAACACAAACTGTATCTGTCAGACCACGAATTCTCTGCTCTCCCCTCCTCCAGCCCCTCAAGACCCCCACTCTACTTTCCTTCTCTCTTTGTTTTTCCTACTGTTTTTTGTTTGTTTGAGACAGGATCTCACTATATAGACCAGACTGGGTTGGAACGATGTGGACCAGGCTGGCCTGGAACTCACAGAGATCCCCTTGTCTCTGCCTCCAGAGAGCTGGGGTTAACGGTGTGCGCTAACATAGCTGACTTCCCTATTCAACTTTCTGTTTCTATGCATTTGGTTATTAAAGATACTGCTCAAAAATTATACAACCCTTTTATTTTATTTATTTTTTTTGTTCTGGCTCCTAACTTTTGTTGTTGTTTTTGTTTGTTTGTTTGTTTTTCTCTAATAGAGGGTCACATTGTGTAGCCCAAGCAAGCCTAGAACTCACAGTATATCACAGGCTGGTTCTGGCTCAGGTTCTTTCTTTTTTTCTTTTTTTTTTTTTTTTTTCCGAGACAGGGTTTCTCTGTGTAGCTTTGCGCCTCTCCTGGAACTCACTTGGTAGCCCAAGCTGGCCTCAAACTCACAGAGATCCGCCTGGCTCTGCCTCCCGAGTGCTGGGATTAAAGGCGTGCGCCACCACCGCCGCCCGGCTTAAGTCACCGTGCTTCCTAAGTGCTAGGATGACAAGCATTGACCACTGTGCCTGGCTTTGCGCTCACTTGTTTAATATGGTGTTTTTAATGCAGCATTTGAAATACGGTTTTATTTTGTAAAGGATTTGCTATCAATACTTGATTGTATAATTAATTACCAATACATTATGAATCTCAGTCTAATTGCAGAAACTAGGTTCTATCAGAACCCAGGAGAAGGGTCTCAACATTTCTTCTTGCTAACTGAAGAAATTAACAGTCATCAAATAAAAGCTTGCCCTGCGTTTGCTGTGGCATTTCATGTTCCTTCCTGTTCATCTTTGGCTCTGATTTCCTCTCATTTTTCAGCCTCTATTTGGACTGAATTATTTGAAGTATTCTCCAAGCAGGCTTGCATTTCTGTAATGCCTGCAAGGAAGTATTCAGAGTTTTCCATAGCCCTCGTATTTACTCTCCTTTGCTTTCATTTTCTAATTAATCCTGCTGTCTACCTGCCTCTGTCCGACACTGGGCAGTGACACGTGATCTCCCCCTTGGAAATGGGTGAATCACGGCCTTCCCCACTGGTGCCTGTGTGACTCAAAGCACAAGTATTCCTCTTTGCGGGAGCAGAGGTGCATCTGTAGTAGAGGTGAACACGGCTCTTCTTCTATTTACGTCTTGCATGAGCCACAATTAAAAGCAGTGTGAGTCAGTGCGTCAGAATGAATGTGTTGTTTTCAGAAGTCCCTGAGAGCGGTTGCCATCGCTGGTTGAAGCTGCGTTTCTCTTACACTGAAGCTCTAAAAACCATGAAGAAAAAGGACTCAGAAGGGTCTCATCCACTTCCGGAAACTGAATGAGTTTGGAATGGCTTACTGGAACACTAAGGCAGAGCTTCATCAGCTCCCGGCAGCCTGTGATTTCCTAAGTGTCTTTAACATGCATGCTGTTCCCCTGGTGAAAGGGTAGTCTGGGTGGATTTGAAGTTGGAGGGCTTCGAGGTTTGCTTTCTTCTCTCTAGTCACTACTGAGATGTGCTGGAAGGCTCGGAGCACAGCTCAGTGGTAGAGCACCTGCTTAGGTTGTACAAGGTACTGGGTTTGATCCCCAGCCCTGCAGGAACACAGCGCACTAGGATGTTCTAAATGAATCGGATTCCAAGTGTTAGATGTAGATGCAGAAGCAGAGGAGTGAGTGTCGGAAAGGGCTCTCTCCTCGACTTTGACCAATGGCAGGGCTACCGTGTGTGACACTGCCACTTCCGCTTGCCGTTAGAGCCACGAACCTTGGTTGTACCGGAGTGTCAATCCAAAGTCCTCTCTGAGAAGCCTGAAGATGGGTCTCCACAAATTGTGCTTTGCTGGGTGACAAGTGGCAGGAGAGTATAGGTTTTCTTGATAGATAATCAAGTTACATGGGGCATTCATTAACAGCTTGGCTAAAACACATCATGTAAACATTTCTATTTGGCCACTTGAGGTCAGCAAAAATGTGTACTAAAGAATCTACAGTACCTGAGTGGGGAAGAGGCAATAATGACGTACGTCGATATTGGCAACTGACAGGGATCCTTACCCTGAGATTATACAGATCTTTGCATGTAGGATGGGCTGGGCAGCATCTTGACGATAGGGTTTCTTTAGTTCCAAAGCCTTGCACAGGCCCTTTGGAAACCCTGTGCCTGATTTTTGTGATAATTTTGTAAGCCGTTGCTTCTAAAGACTGCCTCTACCCAGCACTCTCTACCCTTTGCCTAGCTTTGTAAGCTTCAGGCCTGCTAGACCGACTCCTTCCCCGATAATGAATATGCATAAGCCAGGCCTACGCATATGCTAATTAAATATATTCAACTTTCTTTCATACTAGTTTGTGAAACTTAAAAAAAAAAAAAAAAGAAAGAAAGAAAGGAAAAAAAAATCCTGCCAGCCTGCAAAATAGGAAAATGAAAGAGCTGTGTGCAGCCTCCCTCCACCAGGTGTTTACAAGGAAACAGAGAACTTAGGTACTTAGCAAATAACAAGTTTGTGTTTAACGCATAGTGATTGTGTTCTGAATTTTCCAAGCTGGTGAGTCATAATTATGACTCACATTTTCCAGGGAATCCCCCCATCTGACACTCTCCTCTCCATTCCGGTTGGGTACGGGAGAGCAGGCTTGCTTGGGGCGTGAGCAAAACTGAATGGACTAGCTCCTCATCTTGTCCCACTAGACCTCAAGAGAATTAATTGATGTTGTTGTGTGAGACACTATTTTTTTTTTCCACTCAGCAAGGTAACTCGAATGTAGTTTTTCCTGCTGGAAAACCACTTGCCACAAGTGACTGGTTTGGGGGAGAGGTGTTGGTTTCTAGGGTGCACGACTTGTGTTCTTTCTCTTTATTTCCCACCCCCTACTCCCAATTAGTTCCTTTCATGATCCCAGTCTTTTGGTTGGTAGAAAAGCTAATTTAATTTGGGCTTTTTGTTGTTGTTGTTTTGTTTTGTTTTTTGAGACAGGGTTTCTCTGTGTAGTTTTGGAACCTGTCCTGGATCTCGCTCTGTAGACCAGGCTGGCCTCGAACTCACAGAGATCCTCCTGGCTCTGCCTCCCAAGTGCTTGGATTAAAGGCATGTACCACCGCAGCCCGGCTAGGTTTTTGTTGTTGTTTTGTTTTTTAATGTACCCAATAACTAAGAAGTGACATTTCCTGCGGGAACAACACTGAGAGAGAAAAAGACTGAAAATATAAACCTGTTTTTAAAAAGGTAGAATCAAGTATTTGCCTATAAAAAGGCTTTAAATTAATTGGTGGTACCATTTATCAGCCAATTAAATGTCGTGTTAGCTAACTGTAGGGATTTTATGATAATTTTGTTGCTCCATAAGACCTCCTCCACCTAGGGCTCTTGAACCCCTCACTGAACTTTATAAGCCTCAGGCCCAGAAGCTTGAAGCTTTTTCTCATGATGGGTATGCATATGCCATGCCTCTGTGGTGTTGTCCTTGTGAGGGGGATTGACAGTATGTGTGGGCAGCAGGTCCCCATTCGTGATGGGGAGCAGGGCGACTGCCAGGAGAATTGCTGACATGCTTTGTTCGCCCCAGTTAAGTCTGCCCCAGTGGCCTGCTTGGCAAGGGAACACATCTCCATGACTTAGCAGCCACACAGCGATGGGAAATGAGAGAAGCAAGCGGGGAAAGTTGATGGAGAGTGGGAAACCTGATTGCTTGGGAGGAAGCAGCTGGTTAACAGTGTGGGTTTCAGTTCCTGCTCTGCTTCTAATATTGTGAGCTTGGGAAGGCTACTCATCTCCCTGGAATCTGTTTCCTCCCTCAGAAGAAGGCTGTAGTCTCCAGGCCATGCCTGGAGGGTCCCTTCACGAAAGGAGATTCTGTGTGTCTCAGGAAGAAGAGACAGCAGGCTCACATGGAGATGAAAGCAGGGTATAAATGCAGTGGAGAGTGGGACTGCGGTGAGGGTGTGGGTGGCCTAGAACCCAAGGTGGGGCTGGAGAGATGGATGAGATGGCAAAGTATTGCCATGCAAGCATGAAGGCATGAGTTTGATACCCAGCACCCTCTTAAACAATCCAGGAATGGTGACACATGCCCTTAAACCCAAGTGCTAGGGTGAAGGATCTAGGTGCATCTCTAGGACCTGATGGCTGGCCACCCACCCAGCTGAATTGATGAGTTCTGGCTCCCAATGACAGACACCACCCACCCTCCTATAAGGTAGAAGGCTCTACATATGCACACAAACATGCTCACATCCCCCTAGATACACACTTTTTTGTTTGTTTGTTTAAAGAACCCACGTAGGCTCGGCCTCAGTGTGCTTTCTCTCTACGACACAGTGACTTTTAGGAGAGGACCAGTCTGGTGAAGTGGCGTGCAGCTTGAAAACACTTCCCTAGGAGCCATATTTTCCATCCATAACTCCTTCTCCAGAACCTTTGAATCTCTACTCCATGTTTAATTGGTTTTCCTGTTTCCCACTCACTTTATACCTGCTCATGTCTTTCAGATGTTTCTGGAAGCCCAGGGGCACCAGATTGTCTCTGTCACTCTGAGGCCAGCCCTGTTGAGCTGGCTTCTCTTGTGGACTCAGGCATAGTCATTTATCTTGTCAAGGTCCTGCATAAAGAATCAGCCACGTTATATTTGTTTTTCCCGGAGCTCTGCACATCTGAATGAGGGCTGTCATCAGCTGCAGGGGTTGAGGCTGAACTCTCTGAACCTTAGCCAGGTCGCTCCTTACTTCTCACTGACCTCCTTTTCTGGGCAGTGTGTTCGAATAGCCCCATGTCTCTAGAGTTTAATGATAAGTGATGGCAACCAGTGGAAATCTGAACTGAAGTGGCAGAGCAGTGGTGTTAATACCAGTGGCTAGAAAAGCGCTAGGCAGTTTTTGAGTGCTAACTACATATCCAAGTACTGTGCTGAGCTCTTGATAGCAGGCATTTTATGTGTGCTTATAGCGTATCTGTGTACTGTGCTGAGTACATAATGTGCACTTAAGGTGTATGTCTCCCACATACATCTCAGATGTCTAATCTCATGACAGCTCATCACCTGTCCCCACCCCATTACAGATGAGGAAACTGAGGCCTGGAAAAGAGAAGCCATTTGCTTAAGCTTACACCTGAGGCCTATGAGGATTTAGTTTTATACCTTAGGGAAATCCAAACTGGTGTTAACTGAGAGACCTGTCTACTGATGATCTCGAATCCAGAACCGTATGGCGTAGGTTTAGATGGGATTAAGGGATAAAGTGATTTTTGTAAGAAGAAAGAACCAGAGCAGGCTACAGCTCAATAAAGAATCCTTGTCTAGCATGCGTGAAGTCTTGGGTTCTAGTCCCAGCAGAGTGTAAACTGGGCATAGTTCACATACCTGTAATCCCAGCCAGCTGGAGGTGGAAGGGAGGAGATCAAGGCCAGCCTGGATCACATTAGACCCTCCCTCACAAATATCACAAAGGAAAAAGAAAAGAAAGTTAGTTGCAGGAAGATGTCAAAAGGGCCTTTGGAGCAGGAACTATGTTTAGGCTGTGAGGACTAAACACTGAGAGTCACTCCTCTCCCAGCCAGGTCAATCAACACTCCCCCACCCCCCCCACCCCCCACCCCCCCTCCTGCATACCAGTCACCTCCCCCCTCCCCTCCCTCACCCCCTCCCCCATCAGCCACCTCCCCCATCAGTCACCTCCCTCACCTTCCCCTCCCCCCTCCATCCCCCCCCCACTCCCGACACCCCACCTGCAGGTTTGTTCCATTAGAGTGAGGAATGTCCCTGCCTCTGATGACATCCAGGTGATAGAAATGGAAGAGTGACAAATTATTCCTTAGCTCCAATGTAGGCACTGGTGTAATTAGTAGCAAGTTGGAACCTTAGAAAAATCTCACCAGGAAGTGAAGACACATTTTAATGCCTTAGTCTGCAAAGTAAATAAAGTGTCTTTCCAGTGGCCTGCCCTGAGGCCCATTTCTCTTTGGGTTATCTTCCCTAAGTGACAGGAGCTTCTCACCCTCCTATGAGCTGTCACCCACTTGCCTGGGGTTCCTGTTAAAGCCCTGATACTTGATCTGTCCTCAGTGGGAAGAGCTGAGGACCTGTGTGGTGCCAGCCCTCCTGGACAGCCTGGGAAATGCACTTTTTCAGACACTCTGCCTTTCAGTGGCAGCATGCGACACACAAGGAAAGTGCCTCTGGGAGGGGGGAGGGGTGATGGTGCACATGCACCATATGTGTGCAGTGCTGGAGGAGGCCAGAAGAGGGTAGCAGATGCCCCGGGAATGGAGGTACAGACAACTGTAAACTACTGTGTGGGTGCTGGGAATCAGCCATGAGCCCTCTGCAGAAGCCTCCAGTGATCTTAATTGCTGAGTTATTTCTCTATCCCTAATTATTTTATATCTAGTGCTCTTTGTTTGGAATATGGCAGCATCTTGGAGCTACAGTCTGTCAAATGAGAACCTTACAGAATGAACATCTTGATTTCTCTTTGGAAATATGAGGAGCTCTTTTCTCGGCTGGCTGTTCTCTACTCAAATTGAACCCAGGTCTTTCTGTGTGTAATAGAACTCTCTAGTGGTTACACCCCCAGGCCTCGGTTTACTTTTTGAAATAGGGCCTTGCTAAGTTGCCCAGGCTAGCTTTCAGCTCACTTTGTAGCCCAGGCACACCCTGAGCTTGGACTCCTCCTATATCAGCCTCCTGAATTGCCCTTGTTTAAAAAAAGAAAAGAAAAGGAAAAAGAAGATAGTGAAAAATTCCAAAAATGAATATTGATCACCTATTTTCCACTTTTAAACTGTGCTTTTCTATAAAACATTGGCAAACAATTCCTCATTCTCGGAAGTTTCCATAGAAGTTGCTATGTGTGAAATTCTAGACATAACATGCTGACATGGCAAGTCTTATGTTCTGTGTAGTTGTTTGAAAGAAAATGGCCCCCAAAGGGAGTGGCACTATTAGGAGGTGTGGCCTTGCTGGAGGAAGTGTGTCACTGAGGAGGTGGGCTTTGAGACTTTCTTTTCAAGTTCCACTCGGTATGACAGTCAATTGACTTGCTGCTGCCTTCTGGTCAAGATGTAGCCAGCTCCACATCTGCCTGCACGCCGCCATGCTCCCCATCATGATGATAATGGACTGAACCTCTGAAACTGTAAGCCAGCCACCACCTCAATTAAATGTTTTCTTTGTAATAAGGGTTGCCCTGGTCATGGTGTCTTTTCACAGCAGTAGAAACCCAAACTAAGACATTTTGTTATTTTCTCTATTAAGGTCCCCCCACCCCACCCCCACCTTTGGGAGCACAATAGTAGAAGTACTGAGGCAGCCTCGTCTGCCTCTGCAAACATGACACCCCCATTCTAAGGGTCCCCATGTCCTAGTACTGCTGTGCTGGGCTACATGGTTCCCTGAAAGATAAGATAGGTTCTTGGTCCCTGGGGGAAAAGCTGGTCCATAAAAATTCAAATGAAAACGTTGGCGAGCAATGTGTCTTTTCCTTTTTTCTTTAAGTCTTAGGACACAATATCATTACAGACTTGCCAGACGTGTGCACACAGTTATTAGAAGTGGTCCTTATAACTGCTGGGGAGTGCCATCTACCAGTGAACCACTGTGGGGACAGCCCCTAGGAGGAGCCGACTACTTCAGTCCCTCCCCCACTGGGGTGTCCCTTAGCACGGGGGACACCAGGGGCATGTGGTGCCAGGGGTAGGCACTTCTGTGGGAAAAGAACAGTGAATGGGGAGTAGAGGTAGTGTGCATAAGCCATTCTTCATTGATAAAAAAGAGTGGGGGACCAAAGGAAGAGACCCTCACTGGGAGCGTTCATTAGCTATGTGGCAGATACAGTGAAGCTCATGTTCATTTTCAAGCATGCGCCTGGAACCAGGAGCCAATCTTGGCTTTCTTATGGTCCTTCAGATGCTTGACTGGTAGTTTACCTGGACATTAATCTCAAGGATGTAATGGAGTGGAGCATATGATGTAGGGAACCTGAAACAGAACGGTTATTGGCTAGCCATTCTGGGGATGCTCTGTGGCTGGGTGAGAGGTTTGAAATCACCTTGAGATTTGGGGACGTTGACTTCAACCGCTTAAAACTAAAGAAAGGAGAGTCCTGGAGAAATGTGGGTAACGAAATTGAAGCCCTGAAGGAGAAGTTGTGAGGCAAGTGTCCTGGAGACTTTAGAAATGGGTGAGTCGGGGCTGGGAGAGTGCTTGCTATGGATGTGTGAGGACCTGAGTTCAACCCATGTGGGGGCATGTGCTTGTAACTCCAGTGCTGGGAGGGGTGGAGACAGGTGGATTTGGGGGGCTTGTGGCTGGGTACCCAAAATAGCCTACTCAGAGCACTCCAGGCTGGGGAGGAAGCCAGAAGAGGAAGCCTGGGGGGTGACGCTTGAGTTGTGCTCTGACCTCTACCTACACTGTCACACTCTGGTACATCACACACACACACACACACACACACACACACACACACACACACACACACACACACACACACACACACACACACAGAGAGAGAGAGAGAGAGAGAGAGAGAGAGAGAGAGAACTTAATGTGCATGAGACTTTAAATGGATTGGATCACTCAGACTCTATCATGGGAGGGTGATAGGATTTAGACTTGTGACGTCCGTATGATGTAAGTTCCTTGCAACAGATTAAGTGCCGATCAAAGTTTGGCACTTAATATCCAAGTGGATATCATTTGACATTAAGATTTGTGCCCATGGATGATTCAAAGTTCCCATTTTTCTAAACCCATTCCTACTTCTAAGATCACTACTGGCTGTCTAAAGCATTGTGTTCAGGGCACTAGGCCACTGGATTAATGCCCCAGTGAGAAGACGTGTGGGCTTGGTGTCAATCAGACATGAATTCAAATCCAGTCTCTGCTACTTATGGTGTGTAAGATCCTGGGCAAGTTGATTTCCCCCTCTGAGATCTCAGTGGTGCAATGTGGAGAATAATCCTGCTACAACAGACTGCTGTGTTGAAAATAGCCAGCACTGTGCCTGGCACACACAAGCACCTAATGACTTCTTTTCATGATCAACTAAGAACAGAGGTAAGCTTTCTCATCGTGTGATAAAGACTATGGTGCAGCCTCACAGTCCAATGTGTGTGTGATACCTTGAAATTTCTGCTACAGCAGAAATGCAAATGATTATGGGTACATTTCTGGCAGACGTACGAGCCATTTACATAATGAAACCTCTCTAAGATTCTTTCTATTAATAGCCAGCCTTCGAAGTATCAATCTGACCATTTTGTATTAGAATCATTCTCTCTGTGAACAGGCCCCTTTTATTGCCATTTCTTAATAACTGCTGACAAGTATCATTATCTCCTTACTTCATATTCAAGTGTTTATGAGTCTGTGGCTTCTTAACTTGTTCATTTACAGCCTAAGAACTTCATTTTTAAAGAACACATTATTTTTATGTCAAGGTTGGGGAGGGAAGATATGGCTTATTTTTCTCCCGTGTGGAGTCACGGCTGAGTGGACAGTATCTGTTCTGCGTGGACCTGTTTTGCATGGACCTTGCAGAACTGAGTTCTCTACACCAATATGCTCTGCTGACATCTTTTGCATAGAAGGGATCGTGTATCTTAGCTTTCCCACAAACAGTGCCATTGAGAATCAACTCACTGAGTATGGCAGCATGTGGCTGTACATATACGTGCACTCTACGCTCATCCACTCACTCGGGCCCTTGGGTTTCCTAAGGGAATGTGACTCTGTTGTTGGGGGTCCCTGGTGAATGGACTACTGGTGCAATCATAGCAACAATGTGGTTTATATCAGCCTCTCAGTGGAGTGCAAGCGGGTCCTCCCTGCTTGTCTGGGATGTCTGGTAAGAGAGTCAGCACATGAAGAAGGGCTGAGGACTTTCAGCATGAGGATGGAAGAATGCCAGCGGATGAGTGATGCTTTCCTGAAGGTGTTTCCTAAAAGCCATTCTAGCTCCATGATCCTGTCTGTGAGGATATGACCTAGAAGATAGAATCGCACACACACACACACACACACACACACACACACACACACACACACACGATGGCAGTGATACACACACACACACACACACACGCACACGATGGCAGTGATACACTCACACACACACACACACACACACACACACACACACAAGATGGCAGTGATACACACACACACATACAGAAATAGAGAGAGGGAGATAAAGAGTGAACATACAATACATGCCATGCCATTTTGTCATTAAGTCCATATGGAGTCTAGGGGACAAATTGGGAGGAGGAAGTATGATACACACACAGGGGGAAGGGGAGAGAGAGAGAGAGAGAGAGAGAGAGAGAGAGAGAGAGAGAGAGAGAGAGAGAGAGAGAGAGAGAGAGAGAGACTGAGACTCTTGGGAAACTTTCTCATTGTAACTTTTTTAAATTGTTTCTTTTATTTTTGAGATTACAATGTAATCTCTTCCTTCTTTTGAGCACTCCCATAGACCCATAGGTCTGTGCACCAGGGCCAGCTAAAATAGTGTGTAAACTAAATAAAGACAATCTTATTATAGTTCTGTTTTTAAAATATGGTTTTAGTGATGACTTTTCTGCTGCTGGTCAATGAATCCCACTAGAGCCAGCTTTTGAGGAACACTGATAAGGGCCTAGTGACAGCCCATGGATTTTAGAGAAGGGAGTAGTTGAACCTCAGGTTATGGATAACAAAGACAAAGCAAGCAAACAACCCCACCAATCAAAACTAAAAGTGTCTAGTATCTCTGGTGTTGGGATCATGTGTTAATCAGTGTTCATCACTGGAAAAAATGCATGTGAGAAATCAACTTCTAAAGAAAAAAGATTGGCTCCCTGTTTCAGAGGTTTTGGTCTATTATTGGTTGCCCCCCCTTGCTTTTGGCATATCATAGCAGGGATTTGTGGTGCAGCCAATCTGCTCAGCTCATGGCTAGTAAGGACAAGGGGGAAGAAGAGGTTGCAATCACACAATCTCCTTCCAGGGAATGACCCAAATGGCCCAAGGAACGCCTAGCAGGCCCCATCTCTTTATTGTTAGGTAACTTCCCCAGAGTGCTATGCTAAGGACCAAGCCAATACAGGAGACTTTGGGGCAAAGTTCTAGGTCCAAACTACAGCAAGCTCTGTTGTATGATCATGCATGCTTCCGTTCACATAGATAGACAATTTCCAGACTAATGAGGCCTGGATGTAGTCCACTGTGCATCTCTACAGAGGATGGACGAGGAGTGTGTTCTTGCTTTATCTTCACTTGGGCTGATGTGAAAGGTTTTGTAATCATTAGTGCTGATATCACTGGAGGGAAAATTCATGCAGGTGTCTGATGTGTGGTGGTGGTCATTTCTGTTTGCTGGACTCTGGAGAGCCCTTTTCTGGCTGACTTCATACAACACATGGAATCGACTGCCAGTATTGTTCATGCTTGTTCTTTACCCTGCTTCAGATTGCTGCTCTCAAGGTGGACCCTCAGCGCCGTGACATTCTGTCTAGTGGAGCTGAGGGGTGGGGCCTGTGCCCATGTGGTAGATCCTGTCTTTGGGAGGATGTCTTTGGTAGGGTATTCATGGGAAGTCTGGGGAACCTCCTGTGATGACTCACTATAGCCAGAGAAAAGCAGCCGCTTCCCACCACCATTCGACAAGGAAACTGTGAGATCATTATATAGAATGATGTAAAGCTGCAGGTCACCCGGTCCCTCGAGTCCTTATGATCCAAATGTCTGCATTTAAAGGAGAAAACAGGTACAAAGAAATTAAGGACAGGTTTGACCAAGACATCAAATTTGAACCAGAAGTGAGAAGATGTCTCCCCACTCTTCTTCTACCCACTCTCTGATGGTCCACTCTCAATTTCTCAAATGAGCCTGTTCTGGGCCAGACCTCAATCCTCAACAAGGACTGACTGTCTGAGTCAGTTTTCTAGAGCTGCTGTAACAAGATGCCCCAGAGGGTGGCTGGAAAGAGAGGTATTTGTTCCTGTGATTGTATAGGTGAGGTGTCTGAGGTCAAAGGTCAGCAGGACCAGGTTCTTTTGGGATATTTCTTTCTGACTTGGGGACTGAATTCTTCTTGCATCCTTATGCCATCTTCTCCAGTGTTTTTGCCCTCGTCTGGTCATACAGGGACACTAGTCATACTGAGTCAAAGACTGCCCACATGACCTCAGTTTACCTTCACCCCCTCCTGAAAGGTCCTATAGATATGATTGCCATTCTGTATCGTTTGGTTCTGCATGTGCTGATTCAATCAAGTGAGGTTTGAAAATATTTTTTAAACCATTTTTTAAAAATAGTATTTATTTTACATGTTTATGTGCTTGTGTCTGAGTCTTTGTACATATACTATGTGCATGCAGGAATCCACAGAAGTCAGAAGAGGTGCCAGATCCCCCCATACCCAAATGGAGTTACAGACAGTTATAAGCTGCCTGTAGGTGCTGGGAATTGAACATGAGTCTTCTGAGAGAGCAGGGGGTGCTCTTAACTATTAAGCCAGCTCTCCAGCCTAGAGGTTAGAAATATTTGGTTGAAAATGTCTGTGGGTTGGGGAGAAGTCTTGGTTGGTAAAGTGCCTGTCACAGAAGCAGGATGACTCCAGTTGAGATCCTCAGAACCCATGTCAAAACTAGATGGGCCTTACGGCCTGTCTCTACTCCTAGTGAATAATTCCCTTTCCAGAATAGCCAAAATGGTGAATCCTGGGCTTGGCAAGAGATGCTACCTCAGTATATATGGTGAAGAGTAATTGAGGAAGATAAGCTGACTTCCGCATTGGGCCACCACACTCACCCCCACACACATGCATACACATGTGACTACATACACTTTACACAAAAACATCCGTGATAAACACTGCAAGCTGCATTCATGCAATTATTCCTTCAGCAATACAATGCAACAGCAATTTACACAGTGTTTATATTGTCTTAGGTATTGTACATCATTGAGAGATGGCTTAAAGTCCATGGGAGGGTGTGTTTAGATTCTACGCAATCCTATGTCATTTTACTGAAAATATTCAAACACCTATGGTTCTAGTCTCCGTGGAACAAGGGGTTGGAGCTTGTCTTTCCCAGATCCCAAAGGGGGTCTGCATGGTCACATTCCGAGGGACTGGGAACTAGGGTTTTGTATTCTCAGAATGTGACTCGTGACGGTTCCTGCAAATATTGGTTCATTATGTATGCAATTGGTTCTTCAGTCTTCAGGATGAGCTGCAAGAGATGCTTCACCCGTTAATTTTGCTCTCATACACTGGTGGCTAAAGCATGATTCTAGTGATAAAAAAAAATGTTTTTAACTGCTTCTTCTGTGCCGAGCATTGTGCTAGGCACCGAGGTAACCTCTGCAAATGAGAGTTGCCTCTTGCAAGATTTGTGGAGCCTAGTATATGGGTGAGCTCCAGGTGTGTGGTGGTAGGTCCACGAGGCTTACACGCAGATGTTCACGTGGAACTCCGAGGTTCCCGTGGGTCAGTTCGAGTTGATCTTTGTTTCTTCGGGGATACTGGGACATTTATGGCTGGAGTGTGTGATGACTGAAGTTCTGAAAAGGACCATCTCCAAAGATGATACCAGGGCTTGTTGCAAATCTGCCCTTCCAGTGTGTAATGCTGCTCCGGAGCTGGCTGACGTATGTGTGCTCTGCAAGTTTTTTTTTTTCTTTTTGAGGGAAAAGCTGCTATTTTTACCCCCTAGTAGCGTTCTGATGACTCCTAGAGAATGTGGTTGCTATAGGCAGCCCCAACTGTTTCTTCCCTGGGTCCATGTCTTAGGCATATTTTTGTCCCCAATGTCTGGCATTATGCCTGCCTGGCATTTAGTAGGTCTTTGGTAAATATTTGCTGAATTACGTGTGCTGGCGGCAAGGATTGCTGAGTGTTCTCTCTGACAAACCCCTTGCCTCTCCAAGAAGAGGTTTCTCAGCAGGAACACTGTGAATCACGCTTGGCCTGGCTGACTCAGTGTGGTCCCTAAGCCCCTAGCCCATTCACAGGAGTCAGTCATCCCTGAACCGCTGAGGATTTGGTCTGAAGATGGAAACAGCAGATACAGGTTAATACATAGGTATGCACTGGAGAGGACGACTAGCTCACTGAGCAGGATGGAAATGCTGTGGAGTGAATTAATAATTGGGGCCCCCGGTCATAAATGGCCCCCCAAGCCTTGCTCCGGGCGTGAGGTGGGGAGTACTCTGTTTCCCTCCAGCTGCCCCACCACTGCCCTCGTGATAGAGTCACCGAGAAGTGACTTAAGGTGAACCGTGAAAGGAGAGAGGGAGCTTGCGTGCTGGATGTAGGAGTGGGTGTGGGAAGGTTGTTCCAGGCATAAAAGACAGCATCAGAGGCTTGGCTGGTTTTCCATTTCCAGTCATCGTTGACAGTTTTTATTGTTTAACGTTTTTAAAAGTGTCCCCGGCACCTCGGGCTGTTCAGAAAGCAAGTATTTCATGGGAGAGATTTTGCCAGATGATAAGAGATGAGCTCCGTGATCAGCCGCAGAAGTGGAGTTGGCAGTCCCAGTGTGACGGGAATTTAAATATTACAGGAGTCAAAAAATTCAGGACTTGAAGTTAAATGGCGAATGTGCCGCAGTCCCCTGGGGTATACTGTAGTCGCGTGTTCTGAATTTGTGGCAGATTGTGTTAAATTTAAGCTCCTGTTTTCCTAAAGTCTTCTTGTCAAGGTCACCATGGGAGCAGTAGCTTTCGGCTTTCCTGACTTTTGTAGTCTCACCCACTACATAGACTGTTAAAGCGTTTGTATTGTTATGAAAATAAAGTGTGTCAGTATTGTTATAAAAATAAAAACTCAGCCGGGCGGTGGTGGCGCACGCCTTTAATCCCAGCACTCGGGAGGCAGAGCCAGGCGGATCTCTGTGAGTTCGAGGCCAGCCTGGGCTACCAAGTGAGTTCCAGGAAAGGCGCAAAGCTACACAGAGAAACCCTGTCTCAAAAAACCAAAAAATAAAAAAATAAAATAAAAAAATAAATAAAAAATAAAAACTCTGCCTCGCTGAAACTGTGGTGCAAAATCCACAGGATGTGAAGGAAGGTCCCTGCCTGAGCGCAACTTCATACACACACACAAACAGTGACTTCCAATTTCAGATGGCATATAAATACCATGGAGTTTACCATTGTGTCTGTCATTAAACTGCTCAGAGGTGTAAAGGCATCTAGACTTCTGTGCAGCCATCACCACCACCACCACCACCACCACTATCTCCAGAACCACAATGGCTGATCCCATATCTCAACTTGATGAGATCTGGACTCATGTGGGAGATGGATGTCATTCATGCCTGTGGGGCATTCCCTCCATGAGGTTAATCAATAAAGGGAAAACCCTTCCACTGTGGGCGGCACCATTCCCTGGGCTGGAAATGTGGATGCATACAAAGGAGACAGTGAGTTGAGTCCAGTCTTTCATTGCCCTCTGCTTCCTGACTGTGGATCTGATGTGGCCAGCTCCTTCCCGCTCCAGCTGCCAGGGATCCCCAGCCACGGTGGACTCTGCCTTGAGCTGTGAGCGCGACAAACCCTCTCTCGCTTAAGTTGCTTATGTCAGGGTGTTGTATCAAAGCCACAGGAAAAGAAAGCAGGACAAGAACTATTTTTATTCTGCAAAATCAAACTATATTTTTAGATAACAGTTATGCATTCTATACTGTGCCCAGTCCCTGGCTAGTACTGTTCAACTTTCTGCCTCGATGAAATTGTATAGAGCGAGTCAAGTGGCCTGAGACATGGCTGAAGGAAGGCAAAGGTGCTTGATCTTAGGGTGATGGCTGGAATCCTCGTGGTGGAAGGAGAGAGCCCACTCCTGCAGACTACCCTCTGACCTACACGTCCGTGTATGGACACACACAGAGTAAATGACTATAAATAAATTAGTGTGAATCGAACAGTTGCATCATTTCAGACTGGCTTATTTTTCTTAGCTGCTATATTTTTAGTAATTGCTTTATTAGGAGATAACATTCAATCCACTAAAAGTAAAATGTTTTTTAGTGAATTTAATTCTTTTTCTCTAGTCTCCTAAAACATAATGTTTCTTTTTTTTTTAAATTTAAACTTTAAAAAATTTGTGTTTGGTGCATGTGGTTTCTCTCTCTCTCTTCTCTCTCTCTCTCTCTCTCTCTCTCTCTCTCTCTCTCTCTCTCTCGTGTGTGTGTGTACGTGGGGGGTACGTGTTGTATGTATATGTGATGTGTATATGGTATATGTATATGTTTTGGTTTAGTGTACATGGTGTGTGTGTTTGTATATTGTGTATGTGTGTGGTGTATGTGTTGTGATTTATGGGGTGTGTGTGTGTGGTATAAGCTCAGGTGTTTTTGTAGGTTCACAGAAGCCAGAGAAGGATACCAGGTGTCCTGCTCTTTCGCTCTGAACCTTATTCCCTGGAGACATAGTTTCTCTTGAACCTGGACCTCAGCTGGTGGCCAGCAAGCCGCAGTGACCCCCTCAGGTGTTAGGGTTCCAAGATTACAAGTATGTGGAGGGTCCTATCTGACTTCTTATGTGGATGCTGGAGGGTGTTTTGCTTGGCAAGCCCTCTCACCCGTGGAGCCGTCCCCCCAGCCTGTACACATGATTAGTATCTGGCAAGTCCAGTCAAAAAAATGCTCTGAAATGAGTAAGAGCGGAAGGTTGGGGAATGCTTAGACCGTGCTTGCATTGTTCCGATCAGTCCAGGGAGCCCCACAGAACTTTGTCCACATGGTTCTTTTACTTGAAACGGCTTCATCTTCCTCCTACAGCTAACAGAGTGCGATTATATCTTCTCCTCGTGATGTGATGATGTTGTCTGCTTTCAACTCATTCTCGTATGCTAGAAAATCAACAGAAATTAATTTTCCCTGGCCTGGAGTGACTAAGGGATGCATTTGTGCACGTGTTATATACGAATGTGCTCACATGCACGTGGGTGCACAAGTGAATGCGTACATGGCTCGTGTGATGTGGAGGCCACGGGTTCATGTCAGGTGACCTCTGCACTTGTTCTCTGCACTTGATAATGAACCCAGCACTCACCATTTGGCTGGCCTGGCTGGCCAGTGAGCTCTGGGAACTCATTTGCAAGGACTAATTTTGAATTTGCAGGGTCTCTGCAAACACTATCGCCAGCAGAATGTTGATCCAGGAGAAGCAAGAAGGCAGTTCAGTTCAACACGACTCAGTAGCTGGTGTTGCTTCAAACTTCAGGCGTGTGACCTCCAGCACTTTATTTTAGGCATATGTAAGCACAGCACAATTTTTGGGGAAAAAGTTTCCTAGTAATCGTGAACTCAATCTCATATGCACAACAAGCTTAAGACATGACTACACTGAAACTCATTCTGAAGTACAAGTGACATCGTCCATAAAGATGGGCTTACAGAGGGACTGAGACAAACAGACTCAAGGTAAGGGGCTGGGGGAGGATCCGGTGTGGCCTGGCCACAGAGATAGTGCAAAGGTCACCAGGCTATTAATCACATCTGCTTCCAGCCTCCTGGGCAGAAAACAGCCTATGCATCTCTCCCTTGGAAGATAGCCCTCTGTGTTACTATTCCTGCCCCCCACCCCCCGATTTGTATGCACCAGGAATGGACTCAACTATTGGCCCAACTGGCACTTGAGTTATTTGGGATCTGAAATTCTCAGAAAATAAGAAGATCTCTATTTGAAAAACGATCCCCATGATCCTGGGCATGGTACAGGAGTGGTGGTCCACACCTGTAATCCAGTATTTGTAAGGCAGAGGCAGGAGGCCTGGGCTACATAGTGAGACCCTGTCTCAAAAATCCAAAACAGAAAAACACTTAAAACAATAATTCAAGAAAGAAGAAAAGTGGCTTTTTATGTCTCCTTGCTGGTAGGAAAAAATATTACTTGGTGCAATCATTTAGGAAAATGGATATTATCCAGAAAAAAATAAATGCGCACAATTGCACTTTGATTATATAGTTTTCCTTGAAGGTTTAACCTTTGAAAAATCATCGTGCATTGTGTGCTAGAAGACATGTAAGGTGTTCATCACAGTATTACCTGTGTTAATGATTTAAAAATTCAGACCCAAGTCGCCTGAATGCTTAGCAAAGTGGACAAAAGTAAACCAATTATGTGGCCCTCGGTCACTTGCTACCAAGCCCCAGACCTGCCTCTGTCCCCGTGACCCACGTGGTTAAAGGAGAGAACCGGTTACCACAACTTGTCCTCGGTGCTTTGGCATGCATGCATCCACCTATATACATACAAAATCAATAAGGAAACGTATTAAAACAGATTATGATATGCAAGCAAATAATAGAATACAATACCAGCAATGAATAATCTGTAACTAGCAATTCAGAGAAATTTCAGGAAGCAGATATTAAGCCACAAGGAAGTAAGCTACACACACACACACACACACACACACACACACACACACACACACACACACAAGAACTTTTATGCTATGAATATACATACATGCAACTTAACAACTCACTTTTCACCCTGAGACAGGTAAGAAAAGGCTGGAAACTTAGAGAGACTTCCATTAAAATTCATATCCCTCTGTTTTACAAGTATCTGTAGAAATGAAAACCACCAGCTATTTCTGCCTTTTCGGTGTTCGTATGTGATTTCTAAGTGCCCTGCACAGAAAGTCTCTAAAATCTCACATGCACTCTGCTGGCAAGCTGCAAACCAAGAGAAAGATGGCTGGGTAGAAAGGAACTCATGCATGCAGAATATTTTTATCTTTTAAAAAAAATTACGTTCATTCCTGAAATAGAATATTTGGAGAGAAGCTTTTCTTGAATGATGGTAGATTGAAGGCTGTATCTAAAAATAGAGCTGCGAGCTTTAATAAATGAAAATTAGGGTCCTAATCAGTGCTTCATGGGCTCAGTACGGATCGTGTCACTCACTGCTCTAGTCATTATGGGCCACGCCTCTTCCCATTCTCTTGTATTATTGGCTTGTTGGGTTATCATGATGGGTCCATCAGCATCACCACCACCGTTTCCACTGTTACCACTGGTGCCACCAGCACCAGCACCACAACCACCATCATTACTACTATCATTATCAGCACCACTACCATCAACATCCCCTCCGTCAGCATCATCACCACCATCATTTCCACTATCATTATCAGCACCCTTACCATCAACATCCCCTCCATCAGCATCACCACCACCTGAAGTGCATGCCTTCCTGGGTCCTGAGATAAAGTCCGTTTGAGTATCCCACTTAACGGACGCATGTTCCTGCCACAGGATCTTGGTCTTACTCTAACATCACCCTCTGCCCACTTCCATCCTTACAACCCTTTCTACTGGTTGCATCTTTCATTACTGCGTGTACGGTACTTGTTTGTCTCCATTCATTTGAGAGAAGCTTAGCAGTCTTTGTAAGCAAGGGTGTGCCTAGTCTTTCACTCGTGTGTCTCTAGTGTTTGGAATTAGACTTTGGCACACCTGAAAGCACAATAATTATACACTGAGTGTACGCACAACTAAATTGGCTCTGTAACTCTTTGTGCTAATACTACTAATGTTCTACACATTTAAACAATGCAGGCTCAGTGTGCTAAATAATTCGCCCGTGTTTACTCAGCTTGTGAGAGGTAGGGACTAGAATCCAGAGTCATTGTGCCTGTCATTAAGGCCATTTGTCCAACAACAGCTTCATTTTGCTGTCACTTGCTGCTGCTGATTCTGATGTGGCCTTTTTTTTTTTTTTTTGGCACAGTGTATCTTTTTCTCATACTATCAAATCATCATTTGTTTAATTCCTTGAATTCACCTTTATAGCACATAATTACGTCTCGTTTAGGATCATTTATCTTTTGCATACGCAAAGACCTCCCCCCACTTCCGACTGGGCTGATGGCAACCTTCTGTAGCTCACACTGGGCTGGCTCTGGGCGCTGTCTAGCCCCTGAAGCCCTGGTGGTCTGTGAAAGCTGGGGGCCAGGCTTCAAGTAGGAAGCATTTCCAGGTGACCCATGGGGCAGCATTATCTCTGCAGTGCGTGCAGCATAATGCCACCTCTAATGGCGTCTAATGACCTTGGGCTCTGACCAGGTACTGCCTCATGACCCATGCTCATTTGTCACTTTCTACATTGCTAGATGTCGTGAAATACCAAGGCGGAGGGAAAGGCAGCAGGCCTCTTCTGGATGGCTGGAAACAGAAAGGCACAAGGCATTTGCTCTTGTAATTCTCTTTTGTTTTGGGATACAAGGGGCAGCTTTGAAGTTAAAAATAAAACAACTATTGTTAGAAGCTGAGGTGGCCACCCTTGATAGTAGAGCCTCAGGTCCAGATGAGTCACCGGGAAGGGTCCTGCTGGAATGCGTGCAAGGCTGGTCAGCGGGCTGGGTAAATGCGGGGAGTCCTTCACTGGGGGGGGGGAGTGCCAACTGCCTTCAAGGTTTGTTTTGTTTGGGTGCAGAGGATGAGACCCAGGGGCTCACACGGGCTAGGCAAGTGTGATACTACTCAGTCTCAGCCCAGCCCCAGCCCCCTTGATGGAACCCATTTTCATTGCCCAGCCTGTCTTCCTCTAGATCTTGTTCACCTCGCTGGAAAGCCTTCTTTCCCTGCTTGCTGAAAGCCATTTAGGTCCTGTGTTAGCCAGTTGGTTGTCAGCAGCCCATGCTCCCTTAGGTTATCTGGCTTCTAATCAGTTGCTTCTTTGGACCTGGCCTGACTAAACAGTATTCAGAGGGTCTCTGTTAAAGGCTTTGTGCTATCTGCTGCTTTTCTCCTCCTCTCCACTTTCCTCCTGTCTTTATTTTATTTCATTTTATTAGTATGGATGATTTGCCTTCATGACTGAGTACCACCTGCAATGCAGTGCCCATGGTGGCCAGAAGAGGGCATCATATCGCCTGGAACTGGAATTACAGATAGTGATGAGGTTCCAGGTGGGTGCTGTGAATGAAATTTGGGTCCTTTGGAAGAGCAGCAAGTGCTCTTAACTGCTGAACCACCTCTCCAACCTCCTTTATTTGCTTACAAAGCACTCTGTATCCCAGGCTGGCCTTGAAATCACTATATATTCCAGGCTTCCAGTAAACTTGTGGCAATCCTCCTGCCTTAGACTTCTAAGTCTCAGACTCACAAGTTCAGGGATGACAATTATGAGCTACCTTATCTGGTTATGCTGCTTATACTTCTCAGGATGCCAGGATCCTAAGACATGAAGGTCTCCAGCTTGGCAGGTGGTGTGTGTGTGTGTGTGTGTGTGTGTGTGTGTGTGTGTGTGTGTTATGAATAAAAAGACTGTTTAATACTTTGTACCTACAGTCTTTGGAGACTTCTACTTTCATCTGGCAATGAAATAAGCCTTGAGTTAATACTACCTTAAAAGTTTTAAAATCAAAATAACATCTATCTGTCTCTGTATTGTCCACCTCTAACATCTACCTATAGTTAATATTTTTGAATTATCGATTCAATTTATTATTAAGGCTTTGATAAATAGGAAGTAAGGCCATAGCCTCTCCCTGGGGACTCTATGTTGATAATTTCTGCTGTGTCCTGTTCCCTCAGCTCTGCATTGATTTCCCACACCACAAAGGGAGAATCATCTTCTATATTGGGTACTTGGAAGCTAATGCCCAAGAGGAAACTAGAAATCCCCAGGGAAGGGCTGGGAAGATAACTCAGTTGGTAAAGTGTTTGCCATGCAAGCATGACTACCTGAGTTCCATTTCCAGAACCCAGGTGTGGAATGTGCTTATAATGCCGGTGCTTGGAGGGTAGAGAGAGGAGGAGCCCTGAAGCTCACTGGCTAGCCAGTCTAGCCTACTCGGTGAATTCTAGAGCAGCAGAGCAGCATGAGACCCTGTCTCAAAGTGGACAGTGCCTGAGGGAACCACATGCGAGACTGATGTCTGGGCTCCACATGTATCTACACATGAAAGCATTCTCTCTCCCCTCCCACCCCCAGGGAGGTTCACAGATCTCGCAGAATTGGAAAAGACTGGATACTGCCACAAACTACACAATGGTATCTCCACGACCCGAGCACTGTGCCAAATGATCTATAATACTGTGCACATATTCGGGCACAGCAATGTAGAACTGTCTCAGCCCTTTTTAAAGGATAAGTAAGCCAAAGCTCACAGAGGATAAGAAATTGACTCTACCTTGAAGACTGACTCCAGAGTCTATTCCACCTACTCTATATGGCTTCTCTGAATGCAGCAATATTTTTTTTTTCACTTAGGAAAACTAGGAATAAATAAATAGATAGATAAATAAACAAACAAAAACAAAGGACAAGTCAGCCACAAGACCCTGAGTATAGAGTTCCATGTCTCTAGTTGATTTTAAACTGAGATGGAACTGAGATGGTTGAGTGTCTCATTGGAGAGCTGAGAGCTGCCTCCATCCCTGGTCCACATGCTGTGAGTGTGATGCTCACCATCTTCAAGTCCTCAGAGCATGTGTTTACAACCCATCAAAGGTTTATGTCTCATATAGATATGTGTACTTCGAATTTCCATCAGTAAAGACTCCATGGTTTATGTAAGTCACACAAGCACTCTATTTGTTCAGCATTTAATTCTCTTAGAAGTTTCCTGTGTTATGAATGCCATGGTGGACTTCCTTGAACATGTATCAACTTTGAACATCTCTGGTTATTTCCTATGAGAAAATGTCTAGAATGAGATCAGTTGGCTTATGAAGTGAGGTCCTTCACTGTGTGAGTCTGTGTCTCTGTGTGTGTACAAGTCAGAAGAACACTTCCAGGGGTCACTTCTCTCCTTCCATCTTGTTGAGAGAGGGTCTTTCCTGCTGCTTCTCCATGCTGCATACTCAAGACCAGCTGGCTCATGAGCTCCTGGCTGATTCTTCTATCTATAGTACTCATCTCATTGGAAGGATACTGGGATTGCAGATGTACACCATCACGTCCAGAGTTTTATTTCAATGACATGTTTGTTTGTTTTCTGTGTATGTGTGTATGCCTGAGTATATAAGCACCACTTGTATTCAGTGCCCATAGAGGCCAGAAGAGGGCACTGGATCCCCTGAAGCTAGAGTGGCAGGTGTTGTGTGCAGCCTGTTATGGGTCCTGGGAACTGAACCTGGGTTCTCTGGAAGATCAGCAAGTGCTCTTAGCCATTGAGCCATTTGTCCAATCCCAACATCTGGGTGTTTAATACAGATTCTGGTGATCAAATTAAAATCAAGTTTTCATGGGAAGTGCTTTTGCCCACTGAACTGTCACTTCATTAACAGGAGCCATTGTAAGGCTTTTGTTATTACGCGGGGGAAAGAAGTGTTTATATATTTGAGCTCTAGACTGCAACTGTAAAACAGAAGCAAACGAAAGCATTGCCAGTTCGTAAGGTAAAACTTGTTGTGCAGCTGGCTCAGTTGGTGAAGTGCTTGCTCTGCACTTGGTTTGATTCCAGCACCCATGTAAAAAGACAGTTGCCTGTAACCCCAGCTTTCCGGAGACCACTGGGTGGGGCTAGTGAGAGACCCTGTCTCAAAAACACAAGGATGCGGGCTGGCTACAGCTCAGCAGGTGAAAGGGTTGCTGCCAGACTTGACCATCTGAGTTTGACCTCCGGAACTCACCTGGCAGAAGGAGGGACCTGACTCCTGCAAGTTGCCCTCTGGCATTTACACACATGCCTTGGCACACATGCAACCCAACCCGCCTTAAATAAGTAAAGGTTAAAAAATTAAAAATAAAGTAGAAAGCAATTGAAGGGGACACTGGACATTCACCTCTGACCTTCACATACAGTTGTGTAGTCACACACTCATGCACATGCACACACATGAGCAGAACATATGCACACACATAGACACATTTATACCTTGTTTTAATTTGCTCCTTTTGATGTGGTTTTGAGTGAAGTTGGAGAATTTACTTATGTTTCTCTGTCTGATATTTCCTTTGTAAATCAGCTGTCCAGTCCTTCAATATCTGTGTCTTAGGAGGAATGCCTTTTCCTCATAATGGTGTGAATTTATTCTGTTTTCCTCATAGTAACTTTGCAACAGTCTTACAAGTACTTTTTGTCCCGTTGATATTTCCCTGTGGATTTTATTCATGATGTTTGGGATGCATAAATACTCAAAATGTTTGTGAAATCCAACACAGGAGAAGGCTGCTTCTGTTTTTGTCTCTAGAATTTCTTTGGTTCACTGGGGTGAACCAAATGGATAAATGTCCATCTATAATTTCACGCAGCTCAATTCCTCTCGCCCAGGTTATGCTCTGAGTTTGGATGAATGGCCTTGGACATAAGGGTTCAGGGCACTTGTGCCCAGTGTTGAACCTGTTGCTCTCAGGTCCTCCCTTTAATTTTAATTCCCCCCACAGCTGGAGCCAGGTGTACCTGTGAGCTTTGTCTTCTCTCGCTCCGTGTCTGTGCTTTGCCACGTCAGTTTTGATCTGTGCTTTCAACAGTTCATAGAGCACGGTTATCCTCCCATAGAGCATTCTTTTTCCGATCGGTCTCTCCTCGTGTGTGTGTGTGTGTGTGTGTGTGTGTGTGTGTGTGTGTGTGTGTGTAATGGAAGGCAAATTTTCGCAGATGTTGAAGCATCTCTTAAAACAAACTGTGGTGGTAAGTGATCACTCGGTCTCTCGGAGAGACCCATGGCCTCTCCTTCCACCATGGCAGCCTTCAGCCATGCACGGTCCTGTTCTCTCAGTCTTTCTTTTTGTAGCGTCTCCGTGGTTCTCATTGAGTCTTCCTTAGAGCTCTCGCAGAGTTGGCTGTCACTGCCAACTTACATTTTCAGCTTGTCATTGCTGGCTTTAGGGAAGCTCCTTTGTGTGTGTGTGTGTGTGTGTGTGTGTGTATGTGTGTGTGTGTGTGTGTGTGTGTGTGTGTGTGTGTGTAAGTTCATGTGTTTGCAGGCACACTTGAGCCATATGTATGTGGAAGCCGGAGGACAGCCAGGGGGCTTGTTCTTTGATCACTGTTGCATTTGGTTTTTTGTTTGTTTGTTTTGTTTTTTGAGACAGGCTTTCTCTGTGTATTCCTGGCTGTCCTGGATCTTGCTCTGTAGACCAGGCTGGCCTCAAACTCACAGAGATCCACCTGCCTCTGCCTCCAGAGTGCTGGGATTAAAGGTGTGCGCCATCACTGCCAATAGGTTAGGCTGGCTGGCCAGTGAGCCTTGGGGACCAGCCTGTCCCTGCCTTCCTACTTCTGTGCTCACTAGCTGTAAGCACTGGGAATCCAGAACTTAGGCCCTCACCACTTTACTGACGGAGCCATCTCTTGAAGTTTCCCCCCACTCTTGGAGATAGGATCTCACTAGTTAGCCCACCATGGTCTTGAACCATGATCTTCCTTCCTCAGCCTGCGTCATGCTTCAATTACAGGTGTGTATTGTCATACCTGCTCCTAAAATCTTTCTATGTAATGATTTTCTCATCTAGTTTTTTATTTAACATGAAATATTTTTTTTTTTTTTTAGGAAATCTGCCACCTGTATTTTAAGCTTTATTAACATGGTATCAAGCATAGGATATTCTTTTTAAAAACATTTACTTACTGTGCACGTGGTGGGGGTGGTAGGGGTATGTATGCCATTGCATGGATGTGGAAGTCAGAGGATAGCCTGTGGGGGTAGGTTCTCATCCTCCACCAGGTGGGTCCTGGGTCCAACTCTGGTCATCAGGCTTGGTGGCAGGTGCCCTTACCTACTCAGCCATCTTGCCAGCCCACATATTTTTAAAACTAAAGTTTATCTTTAAGATTTGTGGGGTTTTTCCCATTCTTATGTGTAGATGGATTTCTAAATTCATGTCTTATTAAATAAAAATCATGGAGCCAAATATAAGGGTGAAAGCCTGAGAGAGATCAGGGAAATAGGGAAGGCCACAGCGAACCTTACCTCACAAACTCGGCAGCTTCCAAATGCGAGCGGCTTCCTGTCTACCCACGTCTATATGCCTTCCTGCTCAGCCATCTGATTTGCTCTCTGTCTAGCTACATCACTTCCTCTTCCTGCCCAGCTCTGTCACTTCCTGTCTATCTGTACAGACCTACAGACCTCCATGGTTAACTAGTGTTGGAATTTAAGGCGTGTGCCACCACACCTGGCTCTGTTTGCAGTGTAGCCTTGAACACACAGAGATCATCCTACCTGCCAAGTGATAGGATTAAGGACGTGTGCTACCGTTGCCTGACTTTTTGTTTACTTAAAATGGCTGGCCTTTTTCCTCTGATTTCCAGGCAAGCTTTATTTATTAAAGCACAAATAAATTATCACCACATTTCAGCACAAATAAAATATCACCACATTTTTGCAGTTTAATTTGGATCATAAGCCTAGGTACCATCGTATTTTATTTTTTATGTCTCAAGGCTCACCTTTCAAAATGTTTTCTATGTATATTCCTGTGTTTTTCGTATTTTGTATGCTTTATTTCCTGTTTTATTTCTCATTCCTTTCCTGATTTCTTGAGTTGATCTTTTATTTTATTAAATGTTTATGAGTGATTAAAAAATACATAAGGTGGTTTCAACTAAGAAACATACACACAAATTGTTGATTTTCTCAGCCTGCAAACCATAAACCTTATTAGACCTTTCCTGTGTTTTGAAGGCTTTTTATATATACAAGTCGATTCTAATAACACTGCTGTTGTTGGTGAGTTGTACTGGGCTGGGGTCCTTTATGTGGGATTGGCCGATGCCCCGATACAATTTCTAATGATCTTGCATGAGCTCCCATACAGAGGCTGAATACTGTAAGGATCAGGCTTCTGTCAGCATGTCAACCACGTTTATCACGTCACCTCATCCAGAACCTCGCTAAGGTTTTATCTGACTACTTTCCCAACAATTACAAGCATACAGCCAAGATCTTCCTTTCTCTGAATCTGGGCTTGTTTTTCTTAGCATATGTCATGCTTCGCTGTCTTGGCAGGTTAGATATTAACTTTCCTTTGTAAGGTGTCCCTTGTCTGTAAGAAGTTCACCCCTGTTAAATGCTTTAGCGATTTTATTCTGATTTTAAATTAACATTGTAGCTGTCACCTTTAAGTGTGAAGTTTCCTGGTGTCCCTTTGCCCCAATCTTTCTTCTTCTAACTTTTATGTGTCTCTCAAAGATGTCATGAGGCCATTCCTAACTTATGACTCCATCTGGAAATCTTTTTCTTCTTAAAAGATAATTAATACCCATCGTCAGCGTTGCTCGACCTGATGCGTGTTGACAGCCCGGCGTTCTTTGTGCGTTTGTGGATCCTTGATATGTCCATCATTTTCTACTCAGGGTGTGTTGTGTGTATATGTGTGTGTGTGTGTGAGTGTGTATGTGTGTGTATGTATGTTTGTATGTATGTGTGTGTATGTGTGTATATGTGTGCATGTGTGTATGTGTGTTTGTATGTGTATGTATGTATATGTTTGTGTGTGTATGTGTGTATATATGTGTGTATGTGTGTATATGCATATGTGTGTATGTGTGTATTTATGTGTGTATGTGTATATATGTGTGTATATGTCTGTGTATGTATGTATGTGTGTATGCATGTGTGTATGTTTGTATGTATGTATGTGTGTGTATTTGTATGTGTGTGTGTGTGTATGTGTGTGTATGTATGTGTGTGTGTTTTATTTAGTAGCAATTGTCACACTGTACATTGTATTTAATCTTGTGGCCATCTTTTTTTTTTTTTTTTTTTTTTTTTTTTTTTTGGTTTTTCGAGACAGGGTTTCTTTGTGTAGCTTTGCGCCTTTCCTGGAACTCACTTGGTAAACCAGACTGGCCTCGAACTCACAGAGATCCTCCTGCCTCTGCCTCCTGAGTGCTGGGATTAAAGGCGTGCACCACCACCGCCACCACCGCCCGGCGGCCGTCTTCTTAGTTGGAGTAGATATGATGCTTATATCTGTGTGAGCAGTGTCACAAACATTGCAGACCATAGCCACTCCTGGTGTAGGAAGAGGTCACCACGTTTTTATCCTTTCTGGAACTCCCCCTTTCTCTACAACCGTAGCTGTAGACATACAACTTTCCCTTAAGAATTGTTTAGATCTTCGGCAGACTTTGTGCAGGTCACCATAGCTGCTGTAAGAGCTCATGAGTGCACTGGCCATGTCACATCTAGGGGACAGCACTTCACAGCTCTCCTCCCCATCCCCATCTCTTACATTCTCCCCTCCCCCCCCCCATGTTCCCTGAGCCTTAGAGGGGGAGGTTGATGGAGATGGCCTGTCTGTGCCTGAGCATGCATGGTTGCTTGTTCTCAGCACTTTGAACAAAATTAGGCCAGTTAAAATTCCAACATGGATGGCGGTGGGACCCCTTTGGCCTCCCCATTACTGGGGAGCTATTGGCAGCTGATGGCTGTTGGGGAGGGAGTCATTTTCTTTACAAGGACATACCCTAGGAAGAGAGTGGGTGGGGGCAGAGATTGGAGTTGGGAGGGAGATGTGTTGAGGGCATTGGGGAGACAGAGGGAGGAAGTAGGGACTGCATATAATCAAGATACTTGGTGTGTGTGTGTTGCAGACGTGTGTGTGTGTGTGTGTGTGTGTGTGTGACATTATCAAAGAATAAATTTTGTAATACTAAAAAATAAACATTGTTGAAAATAGTTTAGATAACCTGTGGGTTTTTTTTTAATACTTTTTCTTATGTGTATGGCTTCATTGCATAGTAAAAATATTTCAAATCATTACCTCATTTTTCTTACATTTTTAAATTAAATTTTGTTGAATTAGAGAAGTGTTTCAAGTTATTTTTTGTGGAGCTCTTTGTCCTTTAGGTCATTTAGCTCACCCGTGATGTGTGTTTTTAGATCTCACACTTCATTAGAAACGTGACTGTTTGTAATCTCTCTACCAAGCTGTGTGTCGGCAGAAGGACATTTGCTCCATGTCCTCTGCTGCCTGGAGTATTCTCCCTGGCTTCCTTCTTAGTGGCCTGCTTGGCCACATGGATGCCCTTCCTCACTGAATGCCTATGATATTCTTTCTTTGAGCTCAAAATTCAAGGTTTCTCAGGAAGTAAGCACATCATTTTCCCATTAATTTATCATCTTACATATGTATGCATGTGTATCATGTTCATTACTTTTCCTCATATAGATTAAAGTTTTTGTCTATTTGTTTGCAATACTGCAATAAAGTGCTCCTTCACTTCAGAGAACTTTTCCTCAGTTATATCTTTTTGTTGTTTGACAGGGTTTCTCTGCATGGCCCTGACTGTCCTGAAACTCCCTCTGTAGACCAAGCTGGCCTTGAACCCAGAGATCTGCCTGTGCCTGCCTCCCGAGTGCTGGGCGTGTGCCACTACCACCTGACCTTCAATTATATCTTTAGTGACTATTTTTTTTGATATGTGTTTCCATTATGTCATGAACCACAGATATCTGTGTGCTGGCTTCCTACTCTGTCTTCTCCTGCATTACAACCTGGCTGTTTTTGGCCCCTGTGCATTTTAAAGTCATTTTTTCAAGTTTGTTTCTTACATTGCTGATCTGACTTTCCATGTGACCATCTCTACCTTTTCCACTGCTCTTCATGTCGGGGTCAGTCATGCTACTCACAACTGACCTTTGACCCAAACTTCTTACTAAAAAGTAAAGTATGTTTTTATTCAACTCTCTTCTCTTTAATTTAGTTTATCTGCATCTTTGGACTACCTAGCCATGGATCTTTGGTTTTTAGATATAGTTAAGGTGCACCTTTTTGTATTTCCCATTATTTGTGTGAATTTTCTCTTCCTGCTCTGAGTCTGTAGTCCAGTAACTTTACTTTTGTTCTCTTCATGTCTGAGTCTAAACTTCCTTCTCCTTCAGTTTCAACAATACAGATGATCTCCCTGAGTCGTAAGCGCTTTGGTGAACCAACCTCTTGTTTTCTTGCAAGTGTTCTTTTATCACCGAATCCATACAGGTCCCCATGTGGCTTCTTCTGGGTGGACTCGTGACTGAGCTATGAGAGGGTTTCCTTGGCATGGAATTCATTCTCAAATGATCTCTGGACCTTCCCATGATGATCAGCCCATACCTCTTGGTCTCAAATCGAGGTGGTACTAAAGTCACTACAGGAACCGACAACCAAACAGCTCAGGGGGAAGTTGGGGTACTGGGCCACCTCTGCCCTTCTCTGTCATGGATGGCTTCCAGTCAGTGATGGGTGAGATCACGGCACAAAGGGCAGCCTTCTGATTCTGGATTTCTGTTGGATCCAGGCTTCACTGCCTGCTGCCTGAAGAGCCGTGAAAGCATTCCTTTGACACACAACCCCGATATCTAAAAAGACATCCCCATCATACGAGAAAGCCCCACTACTAAGTGCTCAGTACTTGGTACTTAGACTTGATTCTCAAACTTGAGCCACCCATTGCTGAGCCACCCAGAATCCCTCTTGCTGCCCAGCCTGCCCTCCCCTCCAGCCTCCACCCTTCCAGATGAGGATTACACTCCATTTATTCTCCTTTTTGAAATAGAGAATCAAGAGTCACATTTCTGCTCTTGCTTTTTCTGGGCTTATTTCTCTGGGCTATGCAGCAAAATGGCTTCAGGTTGAAAACTCCTTTCCCTGCTCTTCTATCCTTGTGGTTCTGAAGTACTGATAGAGGCCGGACTCAAAGCTCAGATCGAAACGTTCGTGAAACACAATCCAAGAGGCTTGAGACAAAACCCTTGATACAACCTTCTCTTGAATAATGAACTCCCCCAGGACATTTAGTATACGAAGTAGTTTATGGAAGGTAGGCTCATGCCCAGATTGCCAGACACATAGCTTTTATGCACAGAAGCCACACCTGTAACTCGGTAATGGTCCCCAGGAGCGTCATGCTGCCCGGCCCAATTAGGTGCGAAAGCATGCCAGCCAGCAGCCAACTGCTCCGCCCGCAATAATGTTTATGATTCAAAGTGTGGCCTGATTCACCCTTTGCACTTTTCCTCGTGGCCTTTGCAGCTGGGTTCTGGTTGTTCAGCAGATAATTGCTTCAAGCCCAGAAACTTCAGCAAACCTCTCAGGCCCTCCTTCTCTTACTGGGGACAGCAAGAATGCCAACATATTTTTAAGGAGACAAAGAACAATCGCATCACATGCCTTTGCGTAAGAGTGAACAAAACAGCTCTCTCCACATCCGAACACAATGCAGTCAAAAGACAAAACAAGACAGAGGTCAAGTGCGTGCAGACAGTGGGAGGGTCATAGGCTTAATGAACCCAGTAAAGGCTTAGTCGGTGTATTGTGGTTTCTCCTTTGTCGAGAGGCGATTATTGTCAACAAAAGTGACTTAGAATAAGAGATGGTTTAGAGTACACGGTGTCCACTGCGCCTTTGTGTAAGTGAAGGTTGTGCGTGTGTGTGCTGATTTGACTGCTCGCAGGAAAGTCAAGATTGTTCTAGAGCAGAGGCAGGGGTTGCCCGGGTAGAGCAGCCCTGGGCAGATGCTCAGTTGGTAAATGAAGTCGGCAGCTCTTATTCTGCAGAGTGGTTTCAGATCACACTCTTTTGTGTTGTAGTGTAGACCCTTCCTAGCCAGGAGTGGTGAGGCACAACTGTGTTCCCAGCACTTAGGGAGGTGGTGGTAAGAGGGTCCGGGATGGAGTTCCTTCTCAGGTGCATTGCAAGGTTGAGACCAGTCTGGACTGTATGAGACCCTACCCCAGAGGACCAAAATAAAAACAATGAAATAGAACTAATAATATGTCAACAGTGTATCAACATGGGTTGAAGGGCTATTGTCCACAGATGGGTGGGCATCTGCCTTCCGAGGCTGTGAGCATTTAGACCAATGCTCAGATGATCCAGAAACAAGTTCTGTGAGCTGCATACCTGTGATTAACCAGATGCGTACCTGCGATCTAGTGTTTAGAAGCTGGATGTGAAGAATGAGAAAAGTCTTCATTAGAGAGGAAAGGGATAGTTTGGAGAGTGCTCCTGTCTGAAGGCACCCTTGTTCCTGACGGGTACATTCAATATACTTCAAGAGCTGGTTTCTGACAGGTGGGCACAGTTGCTGAGGCAGGAAGGCACACTGGCAGGGAAGGCACACTGGCAGGTGTTTGAGATGCTAGGTGGGAAAGGGAGAGGCTCCTTTAACTCACGTGTTACATTTCGGCTTTGATATTGTGCATTAATATAACATCAGTAGATGATTGCTCATGAAATAATGTATATTCTTACAAATAGCCTTTACCCACTGGGTGCCTGTCAATTGGGTCCAAAGGTAAAGGTTTCTTAGTGGTACTATGTCAAAGATTTAAAAAAAAGTATAATTTTTATTAATAGTGACTCAACCAACCTACTGTGTCAGGTGTCTGTGATATGTGATGTCAGATAATCCAGGACATAGTGAATAAATATCACTGTCATGACCATTTTACAATAAAATAAGGAGTATAGCTTTGGAAAAGTTTTGTGTAGCTTGTCCCAGGCCTCTACTGTGAGTATTCTTTTGGCCTCCCTACCAGACTTTTTACTGAGAAACAGGGTAAATGTTTGCTTTATTGTTGTTGTCTGAGGATGACCTTGAACTTCTGATCTCCTTGCCTCCACCTCCCAAGTGCTGCGATTACAAGCATGTGCCACATGCCCAGTACAGGCAGTGCTGGGGGTCTGAACCCGGGACTTAATAACGCTTGCTAGGAAAGCACTCCACTGACTAAGCCGCATCCTCAGCCCAAGAGATTATTCTTTTAAAAAGCCATATTCTTGACAAGGTGTCTAATCAAAAGTTCCAGCAATCTGCTCCCTGAGTTCACCGCTGCCCATCGCATCTTACTCCTTGAGTGCTCCTCAACTGGGAGAAAATAATCTAACAAGAGAGCAAGGCCTGTAGGCTCAGTAGCCTAAGTACAGGGCTGGAGTGCAGTGCACGTGTCCCCGGGCAAGTGTGTTATATGCTCAGTCATGTCACGAACTGGACTTCCTACAGCAGTGGGAAAGCCGTCCTTTCTATGGCTGTGACATGGGAAGTCGAGAGTGACAGAACCTCCTGAGGTCTATTGCACATTCCAGGTTCTGCAATGATGTGAATCATAAGACAGGAAACACGAACATGTAAAATAGACTTTATCGTTGTCATAAAGAGTAAGGGACGTGAGTTAATCGGACACACAGTTCCTGAAGCACTTAAGGGATAGCTGGCCGCCTGGTAATTGGGCATTAGTGGAAGCAGTTTGTTTAAGGGAGTGTAATTTGTTACGTTCACACAAATATAACACATTTATTGCAGAGCTCTGGTTTGTTGTCTGGATTTGCAGTTGGAGTATGTGCATATTTTTTCTTACTTCCCCCTGATATGTGTTATACACATTTGCATGTATTGTAGCTCGCATATGATATACAAATGCCCCAAGTCCCATGTCTAAGAGATGAGATTTCCTGTTACTAACAAATCAGGTGCAAAGGTGTTCTGTTCTTAGTGTTTTCTCTCTGCAGGATGTGCTGGGGATCCAACCCTGGGGCTTGCATATGCAAGTGTCCTACCATGCAATGACACCCCGAGCCTTTGGAGAGGTCTAGGGAACAGCTTGTCTTGGTCCCCTTTGCTGCCTCCCTGTGGTTGGACCTGGCCAGGGAACTTTGCCAACCCCCCTTTACAAGTCCCTAGTCTAAGATGGTTCCATGTCCCATCCCACCATGCCTCCACTCTTCCAGGTGTACTCATGGCGCCCACACGGAACACCCTGGCAGAGACATAGGAATCACAGAGCTGGACCCTCTGTCCCTCCTGCCACCTCCTGCTGTGACCCAGAGAGACTCTTGGGGATGGGAGCAATGCCCTCTGTCAATCATCTTCTAACAACCTAGTATTTATTTATCTGTGTGTGAGCAGGGAAGCACATGACAGAGGCACATGTGGAAATCAGAAGAACATATGGAAGTTGGTCCTCTCCTTCTACTGTGTGAGTTCCGGGTGGTCGAATTCAGATCGTCAGGGTTAGTGATAAGCGCCCTTACCCACTGAGCCATCTTTCCATCCTGTCTTCAGTGAATCTTGCTTCTAGGTCCCCACCTTTTCTTTCCCCACCAAACTCTCTCTTTCTACTTAACACTCTAGTTACTCTACCTCATTCCGTCTCATGACATGATGCTCCTGTTCATACCATCACCTACCTCCTTAAACCTCCCCCCTCTTGTCTAAACTGTAGCCGTGGCCAATTATAAGGTGAGGCCTTTTGAGATGGGGTCTCATTCTAGCGCAGGCTGACTTAAAACTCACTATGTGGTCCAGGCTGGCCCTGAACTCATGGTCATCCTCCTCCCACTTCGGCTTCTAGAGTGTTCAGATTACTGGTGTGAGTCCCCACTCCTGGCTCATTTATATGTGGTCAGCCTCAGAATGAAGCCTGGGTCAGTACTAGGTTTTTACCAACTACCCCTCTTATGGTGGGGATTGGAGGAGCCATGTGCTTCTCCTCTCCCTTCTTGTTCACCTGCTCATCTCAACAGCTGCCTTCCCTTCTATAATGGTCTCCCCCACTTACCAGGCAGGGGAGACGCCATGATCAAGGAAATGTGCGTTCCACCAGTTTCTGGCAGTCAGCGTTAATTAAGGCTTTGTATACCCTGCTGTGTGATCCTTGGCGGTTCCTACTTGAGAATTTGTAGTTGGCTCGAAGTGGGTGCTGGGATGAATGGATGGCACTGTATCCTGTGTTAAGCCATCCTTGGGCAAGGGGTGGGGAGAAGAGACAGGGGAAATAGCAGCAGGGTTAGGATTTTAGGTAGGATCAGCGCCCAGAATTGAGCAGAAGAACAATACTCAGAGCTGCCTGTAGGGGCGCACGGCCCTGGGGTGGGCCCAAGACCTTAAGCAAGGACTGCTATCGTGGAGCTCTCTCTCTCCTCAGAGAGATTTGATTCTGGGGGAGCAGACCCTTAGCAGAAGTGATCAGTGCATCCCCAGCCCCGGACTGCTATGACTCCCGTGCTTGGATTTTTCTGTGTCCTAAGAGTAGTTCCTAAGATCATGCGGCTGGCCAGGATGTATCATTATCTCATAACTAGTGCATCAGCCACATCCCACCACATCCACATCTCTTCTAATTTGTAAGTGAGTAACGCACGCGCAGGCACTGTCTGGAACATGAACCTGGCTGGTGATTTCAAAGCACTTCTATCCTCCTGACAGGCTTTAACACGCACTGAAACAGGCTTTTTGAAAGGAGGGGGCATGACTTTCCCGGTTTACCATTCAGAACATCTGCTGGTGCCTCATGCCAGAAGTTAAAGGAAAGTGAAGCAGTTGCCGCTTGGCTTTAAAAATGAAAAGCTTTAAAAGTATCTTTTTCTTTAAAGAGGCAAAACAATGAGTGAAGTGTATTCCTAAGGAAACAATGGGATGTCTCAAGACTGTTAATGGCATGGGAGGTTGGGAGGGGTGAAGAGGAATTAGGAAACAGACATCTGGGGCTTACGGAGGCCCCTTTGGGAAAAGCGGGGAGCAATCCCAGGTAAACTTCACTTTCCCTGTTACTCTGCAAAAGACAGAGGGGGCCCATCTATCCGCTGGGGCCAAAACAGAGATGTGGGCGACATGTTGTTCTTTGCCAATACTGAGCACAAATAAGGCCATCCGTGATGGGGATAACAGTGCCTCAACTCCCTTGGTGTGGACTGGGAAAGCTGTACAATTTACAGATTGAGAACCCTGAAAGACATGAGGGTTTACCACTGCCTGACTAGATTCCACCCGCAAACAAAACAAAACAAAACAAAACAAAATTATTTCTACTTGCATTCCCCCTGAGTTGCAGACAGGTAGGTATTAAGTAATTGGCCAGCTCTCTGGTAGCATCCTGTTCTAAGGTCAGAATTGGCGTGGCGGGGTGGGAGTGGGGGTGGAGGGTGGGGTGGGGTGATGGTGGTTATCTATATTGTTGGAAGGCTGGGAATACACTGAAAGCCTCAGGGAATCCTGCCCCACCTCCCACCCTGTGTCAGTAACCTACAGGCACAGGTCTTTCTTACTGTTGGTGTCCAGATGATTCTGGGCGAGTCATTTGCTCTCTGACCCTCCTTAAGTTGAAATAGCAACATTCTGCGCACATATTAAGGTGGTGGGGGTGGGGTCCTCTTTGGACTCCCAGAGTAATCTCACAAGCAAGCAAAAGATTCTCGATTTTATCTTATCTCATTGGGCCTAGAATTTTCAGCTTTCCAAATTGTATGGAGATAAAAAAAAAAAAAGAAGAAGAAGAAAAAAGGCAAATACAGGGGCCAGTAGACCCCCAAGATAGGTCATGTTATAAGCATCAAAATATATGACTTCAGTCTCCAGGTCTCACTTCAGCCCCCAGAACGATGGCTGACATTTCACTCTGATTGGCGTGTGCATTCAGGCTCCATGGAAGCTGTTTCCTGATTCATAGCTTAGAGGTGATTAAGCTTGTGAAGTACTTCAAGGCCATTACTCTCATTCATTTATTGCAGACAAACATTTGTTGTTGAATGAATGGTGACTTTGATTTAAAAACACCACCCAAGCATAAAACGCTGGCAGCTTGCAGATAGCAATTTTTTGATTTGTGCTCCTAAAGGAACTTCATTAGCAAACTCTCATGAATCTTGAACCTCTAGGAGAATAATCCCTGCCTTTGTTGGAGTTTTAAATTTAGAATAATCAGACAATAGTGAGACATTCTGTTCAAAGCATTCCTTTTAGGCTACCCATTTATTATACCCACTCTTAAGAGAAGATGGATTTGATTCGCGAGGAACATTCACTTGGGGGATTTTTTTGCATAACTAATACCAGGGAAAATTTTTCTAAAAGTTGTGTCTGCTGCTTAATATTATTAGACAGGCAACTTTTAATTATCCGTGCTAATGTGGCGTAATCAGTGGTGTGTATACCCCAGGATCGTTTCCTTTGACTATGGGGAGCATCATATGATGCTTTTGTTTTATTGTGTGTGGCTTTGCTTAGATATTAAAATTACACTGCATTCTTTATGGGCACCATTCACATAGACAGAAAGTAGACAGGAGAGGAAGAGTCAGCTAGCATTCTCAAATTGATTGCCAATAACACACAACATGAGTCATCTCAAGGCTCTCAATGGTTTGTGTATGTATGTTGTTAGTACGTGTGTGTGTGCATGCATGTGTGTGTGTGCATGTGTGGAGGCCAGAGGTCAACTTCAGGTCGCATTCCTCAGGACACCATCCACATTATTTTTTGAGACAGTGTCTTTATTTGGCCTGGAAACTTGCCGATTAGTCTAGGCTGGCCAACCTTCAAGTCTTCCCAGCATTGGGGTTACAAGAGCACCACTCCACCTGGCTCTAAAAATGTTTTTAAAGCGTGGGTTCTGGAGATGGAACTCGGAGCCTCATGCTTTCAGGGTAAGTACTTTACAAACTGAGCTCTCTCTCCAGGCCTATTAATCAAGATTGGTAGAAAAGAACAGGGATTAATTTTCTGTAGCTTCATAAGAACAAAGACCAAATCATTTTAAGATGATTACCATCACTTTCAAGATATCCATGCATGGCACGTTACTCATTTTGAAGGTTGTTTTGCTTTTGAGACAGGGTGTTGATACACATTTCCAGGTGCCCTTAAACTCTCAGCAATCCTCCTGCTTCAGCCTTCTGAGTGCTGGGATTACAGGCGTGTGCTCCCACACTCTACTAAAGTTTCCTGAAAGCAAATATGCTTATTGACCACTCCAGTGACAATTAGTAATGAACACTGTCCCTTTAGTGATTTCTCAAAATGTGCCCCCTGTGGAATGTCATGGGAGAAGAGAAGGGCTGGTATCTGGACACAGTAACATTTCCAAGTAATTCCACCTTTTGTTGTGATGGTTGTTTCTGATTATTATAAAAACACACCTGCTGTCCTTTATCAATTGAGCTTGTATGTGGGAGCATGTGGGAGCATGTGAGAGCATGTATATCTATGTGGAGGCCACAGATGAACCTCCAGTGTTGTCCCTCAGGAGCTGTGCAACTTGTTATTTTGAGACAAGGTCTCTCATTGGTGCCCGAGCCTTGCTGATTAGGTCAGCCTGGTTGTCAGGGATCCCTTAGGATCCGCCCCTCTCCTCTACCCCAGCACATGTGTGCCACCGTGCTCAACTTTTTATGTGGGGGCTGGTGAGCCAATTCAGGTTCTCCTGACTGTCTGCCAAGCCCGTTACCAGTTGAGCTAGCTCTCTAGACCCTCAGTGTGTTCTTTAACATAACAGGCAGCCATGGGAGCTTCGAATAGGAGCCTTTCCGAGTTTGGAGACTCCTGGGTGTAAGAGCATTTTTCTGTATCAGCTAACCTTGAGGACCTTTCACTCCGGCCTCATTCATCCTCCATGGGGGCCCTCCTGTTGAGTGATTGGTGAGATTGCCTGCTTAAGGCCTTGATAGGCAATGATGGCTGTTGAGACCTGGAGAAGTCTGGCAGTGCAAATGTGTTACAGATCTTTGAGGCTGGGTCAGTCTTGTTAGGTGGATGGACACCTCGGAATCTTTGGCTTCTGGTTGGGCATGGGTGCATGGCAACCTCATCATTGCCTTCTACTGGACTGGCCACCAGTCACCTGCCAGTCCGCTTTGCCTGCTCCCCTCTCCACAGCTGTCCCTGTGGTACAGCTCTGCCACAGCTGTGCTGACACACCTAGATACTTCCTCCTTCTCAGCTGGACAGCGAGCAAGGGGGCGGGTGTGGCTCTGGAGTGGAGGCCAGTTTCTCTGCAGGACAACCTCGCTGCCAAATGTTGGCATTCAGCAGAGCGAGCCCCACCTTGTTTGTGAACAGATGTTATCTCAGGGCCCCATTCTGCTGGCCTTCAGGAAGCCATGGGCTTTGTTTAGTCCTCAACCGTTGCCCTATTTAGAGCTACTCCATAGCAAGGCAGGGAAGAGCAATGTGTGAGAGCAGGCCTGGCCATGCATGCTTGTATCATTTTATTTGAGACAGTATCTCTAGGCCGGGCTATGTAGCCAAAAGATGACCTTGAACTTCACAGTGCTGGGGTTCTTGCCATGGTACTGGGGATGGAACTTGGGGTTTCCTGACTGCTAGACAAGTACTCAGGACCATGTATGTACTCTTATTTATATAATTGAACCCAGTGCGATGCTAACCTTCTTAACAGGTATCAATGAACCTGAGAATCAAACCAGTAACAGTTATCTCCTTTAAAAGAATACATGTATTTATTTTGAATACTTGAATGTTCCATTCTGAGAAACAGGAGGGGGAATATTACGAGAAGAAAATCAAGAGAGAAAGGAGAAAAGGGAAGAAGAGAAGCAAAGAAAGGAAAGAGGAGGAAGGGGGAGAGAGGAGGAAGGGAGAAGCTTGAAACAAAATGACAGCATCTCACTATAGAGTTCCATATTGCCCGGATCATTGGAAAGCTGTGGCCTTGTAAATATGCCACAGTGGCCACCAGATCCTCCAGCCTGCGATGAGCTCCATGGCATGTGTTAACGGTCCTTCCTACCTCAACTGTTTCTTATTCAATCCTAGGCTGCTCAGTTCCACTTCCAGCACAGCTCAGAGCTCAGTAGCTTCTGTTTGATGTCCCTGGCCAGAGACATGCACCTGCCCGCTTAGTCAAATAGTTCTCAAAGGGCCTTCTCCCCTACCTTAGATTTCACAACGCCACTGGTAACATTCAGGGACATGCTTCCCCTTGTGTTGAAACAGCTCTGTGCAGCCTGTTGGGGGATCTACAGTGTTCCCAAAGGTGGAAGGCATTCTTTGAGCAAGTAGATAATATTTTCCTGGATGGGCATTGCTGCAATAATGGTGCCTGGGAAAAGAGGTGGTCTGCAAATGCTTGGCAAGTCTTAGGGACAAGCATGAATGTGTGAATGTGTCTTACCCCTTGAACACACTCATGGCCGACAATCTTCCTTACAAAGCCTAAGCAAATTCTCTTCCTTCCCCTTGGAGGTGCTTATAAGCCCCAATTTGCTCCCCTCGACTCTCGCAGAGAAGAACATAAGCTCCACGCCTATCAGGCCAGAGTGGCTGCTCTCTTCTGCTGGGAGCAAGACTGAGGGGTAGGAGGTGGCATGTCGTAGGAGCAGTCGGTCTGTCACCCAGTCTCCGCAGATGAGCGAAGGCAAGGCAGCCATTCAGAGAGAAGGCGGTTTGATGTCACTGAGACTTGGCTGGGTGGCCCAGCTTGTTCCAACAGCTCCCTTGCAAGAGCTCATAAAAATGGTTAGTGTTTTGGTGAGCAGGTCCAGCCTATGGGAAGCAGAGCCTTTGTTGAAGACGTCTTAGATTTGTATTACCTTTACGAAGCGATCCCCTGTTACAGAGGTTGCTGATGGATTTGATGCAGTCTCCAAAAGGTGCTTTGGGTAGGAAATGGGTTCTGTCCTCATTTTCCATGAGATTAGCTGAGGAAGGGGAAAGACTCATTAAGCACTTCAATAAACCCCCCTAACTCTACCCCAAAGACAGTCTAGTCACTGTATAAAAAGTCAAACATACTTTCGTATCACATTGGACAACAAACTCACTTGCCAATAGATTTTTGTACCAGTGGAAAAGTAGGTTTATTGAAATAGAGTTTATACACCACTGTTACAAGGCTCCTTTACAGTACTTCAATTTTAATGTTACTGACCATGAAAGCCAGCTTGTCACCTGAACTCACAGACCCTGTTTCCTCAACATAGTTGCATACGCTAGTACCAGACACTAAATCTCAGGTAAGGTGGCTTTCATATCTTTGAAGACAGGTTCCTGTGTATCCCAGGCTGGCTTCTAACTTCCTATGTAGTCATGGACAATCTTGATTTTTCTCATCCTCCTGCCTCCACCTCCCCGGTGCTGGGAAACCAGGCCTATGCATCACTATGGCTGGTTTACCCAGTGCTAGGGATTAAACCCAGAGCTTTGTGTAAGCTAGGCAAGCACTCTGTCGAATGAGTTACATCCTCTGCCTCCCATGGTGGCTTTAAAAAAAAATCACAGTTTTAATAGAAAATAAACAAGGCAATTAGAGCTTCCCTTGCCAGGAAGGAAGGGCTCACCAGATAATGCCTGCCTGGCCTCCAGCTCACTAGCCTATGAAGTGTGAACAAAATAGAGGCTTGTGGTCCAGCAAGATGGCCCAGCAGGTGAAACTGTCTTTCACCAAGCCTGGCTACCTAAGTTCGGTTCAGAAACCCATGTGGTAGAAGGAGAGAAGTGTCTGCTGCATATTGTCCTCTGAACTCCACATATAGGCACACAAGATAAATAACAAATAAGAATAATTTTAAACAGCAACAAAAATAAGGCCTTTCCTAACACAATACAGTGTTAGAGCCCACACAGAGGCGACTTTACTACTGGTAACCAGCAGGAAACACCAATCGGGCAACGTAAGAGCATTTAACAATATAATTTGCTTTTCTTATTTTCTCTCAACACCCAGTTTCCCAGAAATATCCCGTCCCTGTAAAATTCTTCATTAGCCATTCCTCCCTCACCACCTATCATTCAGGCATTTCCCTGCAGATTAGGGTTCCCAATAAAAAAGAAACCAGTGTAGAGAAAGGGACTCACAGCCACAGGGAAGCCCATTTATCGCTAGGACAGTGTAAATGGAGAGCGCGAAGGAAGGTTCAATGATTGAAAATGATATTGGTCGGTGCTGACCATGTATCCCAGCCAGTACACTGATGTGGGTTGAATAATTCCGTTTGATGAGATTTGGTGGCGTGTGGCCATCAGTCTATCTTGGTTCCCTAAGCCTTTTATCCACCACCTCCATATTCAGACCCAGTCAGGTCCACAACATAACTGGAGGAGCTTGTAAAAGTAGCCCACCTGGGATTGCTCTTTATACCCGCATCAAAGGCTTAGCAGCCTCATGTTCTGACCTTGGTCTTGTGCAGAAGGAAGACTTTCCCACAAAGCCTATGCCCAGCAAAATGTAATTACAGAGTCTTTAATTTTTGGTTTTCTAAAATGAATGAAGTGTTTTTCTCATCTAATTTGGCTCTCTGTTTAGCTTCTCTCGAACAGTGGAAACCTGAAGAGTGCCTCAAGTTTTCAGGATTCCAGTATATTTACATTTTATTTAGTTTCCCATTCTTAGTGATCAGTGTTGGCCTTAGAACTTCATTTGTCTTAGAAAATTCTTTTTATTTTTACTTATTTTATTTTTTAATTTGTTTTGGGGTTATTAAGATAGCATCCCATATACCCCAGGCTGGCCTGGAACTTGTGATGTAACTTACAATGTCCTTAAACTTCTGTTTTCTCTGCCTCTATCTTCTGTGTGCTGGGATTTCACACTTACACCACGATGCTGAGCTTAGTGGAATATCCTGTGGCACCATCTTAAGAACTGAATGATTGAGAAATGAAGCCACGTGGGACCTTCAAATTTTTTATTCTAATTCCAATCCAAGTTAATGTCACTTTTCAAAGTGGTAAAATAAACCTATCCTACCCAAGTAACTCATTCGTTAGTGGTGAATGAAATGTAAACTCACTACTGTGAGAAAAAAAAAGGATAGTATAGTATGTATTTAAAACTTCCCCTCTGCAAAACAAACACACCAGCTTCAGATGGCGTCCATCTTCTTGATTCTAAAATGACTGGTCAGTTTGAAAACATATGGAGCTTACTGCCGGCAGGAATATAGATTGATATATTCATTTTGGAAACCAGTCTGATGTTATCGTGGAACAGTGTATATTCATATACTCCCGGGCTGAACCCCAGGGAAATGTGTGCTTATGTGTATTGCTTCTAATAGGCACAGCATGTTTCTAGCAGGAAAAAAAAAATGGAAGCTGGAGAAATGTGAAAGTCCATCAATAGAAGGGAATATATATATATATGTATATATATACATACATATATATATACACACACACACATACACACACATATTTTCACACTGCGAAACTGTTAAAAGAAAAACTGACATGAGTTAAATTTAACAAAGTTTACTTAAGAAAGAAAAAAAGGTTCTAGAAACGGGCAGCATTCCAGAACAAAGATGGTTTGGAAGGCTCCACCCTACCACATTTACAGGGTATATTTATAGCCTAAGAAAAGGAAGTGACATGCAGACAGGACTTGATTGGCCACAATTGCCATTGGGCTTCTGTACACATGGTCTGATCTGTTGGTAGCCTCTGATTGGCCGAACCTTGACTCTTGTGATTGGCTGAGACTCAGTTGCCTGGTTATGTGCCTGTACTCTATGCTTAGATTAGATTCTAATTTGTTTCTACATCAAGCTAGGACATAGCTCTACCATGTGCAAAGGCTGCATTGGGCCAGATTTTACCACCCAAGTACAAAGTCAAGTTTAAGCCAAATGGATTCAGTTTAGCAACACAGTGGAATATTATATAGTGAAAATGAGCAAACTCAAGTCACCCAAAACAAATCCAGTAAATCCTAACAAAAACGTCATGAGGATCTGCAAAAGACTGTATATGCAGCATGACAGAATTACTTAACACATTGTACAATCTGAGAGTGTCCCTCAGTGGGTAGAGTTCTGGCCTAGCATGCATGTAGCCCTGGGTTCAATCTCTAGCACCATATAATCCAGATGTTCTGGTGTATGCCAGTCATCTCAGCACTCAGGATGTAGAGGCAGGAGCATGACAAATATGGGAACATTTATGTAGTAAGTTAGAAATCCAGTCTGGGCTACATGAGAACCTGTCTTTAATTAAAAGCAAAAACATCAATTTAAAATCACACGTTTTAGGGAACAGTGAATAAAAAGCAAAGAGCAGCAGTTTACTTTGGGAGAGAAAGCAGCAGGATACTTTGGGGAAGAAGCAATCCGTGGAGTGTTCCCATCACCAGGGTTGTCAGGGACCTGGCAGTCATGGGCTTCTGATGTGGTATGTGTATTATATCACATTGTTCTATAGGCTTCACTTTTTACATAGTACAAATATTTTCAAAGCTATAGCATAGAGCACAGTTCTCCCTTTTTTGCTCCCACTCTCTGCCTATTACAGATGATAGTCCCTTTTCTTTTATATGTGTGTATGTGCATACATGTATGTGCATGTTTGTGTGTGCCTGTGTCTGCAAAGGACAGAGATCAACCTCCAGTGTTGTTCTTCGGGAGTTACCAACCTTGTTGTTGTTGTTGTTGTTGTTGTTTTTTTTTTTTTTTTGAGAAAGTCTCTCATTAGTTCAGCACTAGCCAAATAGGGTAGGCTGGTTGGCTACCAAGTCCCAAGGGTCTGCTGGCCTCCATCTCTCCAGCAATGGGATTGTAATCACATACCGTGTGTGGCGTTTTTTTCAGTGTGGTCTCTGAGGGTGTAGCTTAAGTCCTCCTGCACATGCACAGCTAGAACTTCACCAACCGAGCAGTCTTGCTGGCCCTCATCTTGTCTGTTCATAGTGTCTGGAGACCACACGGAAGCGGTTCGAAGCTGTGATTCCTCCGTGAAGTCCCCAGGTTCATGGCTAGGAAGAGGTCACCAGGAGAGGCTCACACCAGGAGCTCGGTGGAGTGGGTCACACAGGACAGCAGCGCTGCCTTTATTCCTACTTAAAGCTAGAAAATCTTGCAGCCTGGATGAATGAAAATCCACTAGAGCGGATTCCGTGACCTCTCAGAAAAATCTGTATTTATTGTCCCAACAGTGACTAATGCTTCTGCGGTGGGTCATTTGCCAAAGATGTTATTATGAAAAGCTTTTTCCTTGGCAGCCCACAGTTCTCTTTTGAGCAACATGTGGCCTTTGGAGCCAGTGAGGCAGGAGTTGGCATGTGTGCAAAGATGTCACAGGTACACAGGCAGGCAGATTGTCACGGCCTCAACACTCCAGGCTTGAAAAATTCAAGGTGGGGATGTGAGAACGCAGGGCATGTGGGAATGAAAGTTAAGATAACACAGGAGATGGAAGCCAGGGTGGGGGTTGCTGCCTGCCTGAGATGTGGACCCGCATCTGAAGGGAGGGCCAGCTGGGATTGGTTTCCCACAGCCGCCTGGCATGTCAGCTTACAGCAATCTATAGTTCCAGTCTCAGGGCATCCAGCACTCTCTGGCTTCTGCAGGCACTGGGCACACACACAGAATGCACATGCATACATGCAGGCAAAACACGCTGGCACAACATAAAAAACAGCAAATCTTTAAAGAAAAAGAAAGAAAGAATATTATTCAGAAAGGCTTCAGTTCAGCATGGTCCTGGGAGCCTCCGAGAACAACCTTGGATTTTCCTGAAACAGCAATGTCAAGAGACTGGAGGGGAGGGTTTGTCTGTTTATTTAAACCTTATTATTAAAACTCCTTTTTATTTAAAAAAAATTATGCTGTGTGTGTGTGTGTGTGTGTGTGTGTGTGTGTGTGTGTGTGTGTGTTGGGGGTACCGATCTTTTTGGAGACTTCAGATGGTGTTAATTAGGGCCACAGCGCTGCATAACCACCAGTCTTATTTTATGTTCACAGGTTCAGACCTCTTACACTGAATTTCTCTACTGTCACCCTTTCTACTCAAGCAAAATCGTCAAGGAAAGGTCTGCTGGGAAGGAAGCGACTGCCTGTGGCTTTGCACTGTGATGAAGGCAAATGGTACAGGTGAGTAGGCTAAAGCCTGTCACCAAAGTCATTGTCACTGTGTCTTGAAATCCCAAGAGTCTAGTGAGTGTACATCACTAGCTCTCCATGAAGATGCATATGTGCACACACACACATGCACACAAACACAGGCACACACACATACACATGCGCACACACAGGAACAATATCTCTACATATCTACACATTATCCTTCTACTTATTTTTCTGGAGTCTTTCATGAAAGGGAACTGTTGCTTTTATGGACATATGTAAAAGTGTGGTGTGCATGCTTGTGTGCAGGCATGCTCACATGTAAGTGCAGTACACATGTTGGTGTGCATGTAGCGCTCGGAGCTTGACATTGGAAGTCTCCCTCGATCACTCTCCACGTTATGTATTGAGGAACAGTCTCTCAACTGAACCCAGAGCTAATGTGACCAGGGTAGCCAGCCCGCTTGCTCAGGGGAACCTCTGTCTCTCCCTTTGGTTGGAATTGCAAGTGAGTTCCCGGGCCCACCTGCCTTTTATGTGGGTCCAGGGATCTGAACTCTGGTTCTTTATTCCTGCACAAAAATGTGCTTTATCCACTGAGCCATCTGCTCTGAAAAGTCCCTTAAGTTTTCTTTTTTTTTTAGTAGAAAAAAATAGTTTTTATATATTTTGAGGTGACTAATGCCATGTGTGACAAGACGATAAGTAGGGGATAATTCTGATGTGATATTCAGCTGTAGGGACACTGCCAGGCAGTATGCAGTGTAATATAGAATTTTATATATGTATATGTATATATATACATATATATAACATCATCTGATACTTGTTTCTCTTGACAGTCAGCATCATTCAATGGCAATGTCGTTTTTACAATGTCATGTTCCCTGATTATATAATTTTCCAGCAAGCAGATGCATTGAAATTTCACTGACTTGATCATCTTCTGCTGGAATTGAATTGTTTATATATATATATATTTAACTTTTATGGTATCAGAAAGTTCTTGTAACTGTGGCAGTCCCCATTATTAATGGCTTCCTCAGGATGATTGCCTACCAGTGAACTGCTGAATGGAAGAGTTTTCAGCTTGAAGAGTTTCAGTACATGTTCCTAAGTTACTTTCCAATCAAACAGTAGTAGATTTCATTTCCAGAGGAGGTGTAGAAGCAGATCTCTGTCCTCAAAGTCCTGGATGCCAAGGGCTCTGGAAGCAGAAAGGGTGCTCACTTCCAGATGAGAAATGACTTGTGTGTGTCCATGTGTGGTGTGTGAAGGGACATGTGTGCACACACAGGAGGGATTCGCTTGCAGAACATTCTGCTTTCTAGAACTTGACTTCTGGAGACAGAAGCACACTTGAAACTTGCCAGATTTGGACATTTGAGAAATAACACTAAAACAAGGAGGCCTGTAAAAGCCCTGGGGAACTGTGAGATCTTTCTTTCCAGCCAAGTATAATTAGACAATTGTGAAATCACTGAATAGCCAGCATTTTCCAGAGAAAAGGGAAGGTTTTCACTGCTTAAAAAGAATGAGGAGAGAGCTCATAAACATCCTTCAGGTGGAGCAATCTGAAGATGGAATTCTCATTATTAGGAATGTGCATGTGTCTGGGACTGTCTAGCATGCGTGTATAGGCTGGGCCCAGTATCAGGAAGTTGGTTGCCTTGTATGACATAGAGGCTACTGGTCCCTAGAATCACTACTGGGGCTCAGACGACAGCCCTGCTCTTTTCTCAAAGACAATATTTTAAGTTTGCATTTGTAAAATGTAGATTAAAAATAGTGCCCATTGCGTGAGGTGATGCTCATGTGACTGTATTTGGCAACTTTATTCTCATTAAAGTCCTGTGTTAATAGAACATGTGTTGATACTAGAAAATGATTGACTGTGGTCCAGGTATGGTGATGCATACCTATGATCCCAGCACCCAGGGGTAGGAGGATCAGGAATTCAAGGACTGCTTGCATTACGTGAGACCATATGGAAAGAAAGCAGAAACAAAATCAATACTCCCTCCAGAAAATGGGGCTGTAGAGGTTGGCTCAGTAATTAAGAGTGCTTGTCCCACTGTCATGGAAACCAGAGTTCAGATCCCAACATTCGTGTGTGTGTGTGTGTGTGTGTGTGTGTGTGTGTGTGTGTGTGTATGTGTGTATATATATATATATATATATATATATATATACACATACATACATTCTGGAAAACGCCTATAGCATCAGCTCTGAGAAGGAGTTGAGACAGAATTCCAGCCTAGTCAAGAAGATGTAAAACCCAAGGATCAGGGAGAGACCCTGCCTGAAAGAAATGGATGGAGAGTGGTAGAGGACACCCAAACCCCCTGCTGGCATCTGTGGGTACATACCCACATTTCCCTGCACACACACATGTACTTACGCAGACACACATAACAAGCAAGCCCTTTAACAGAGAAGATAATTGTGATAGAAATAAACAAATAACACATGGTGCTAACCACAGTGGAACTCTGCTTTATGAAATTATTCTTCTCTTCTTCCTCCTCTTCCTCTGCGTCATCCTTTGGTGTCTGAAGGAACTTCATGGCTTTATTAGCATGCACTGAGTCAGTACTGCCCAGGAGAGACTCCACTGAATATCTTCAAAGATAAGACACGTTTTCCACAGGGTTTAAAATTATTACTCTACCTGCGGGCTAGGGCACCCAAGCATCAGTCCTGCCAGGTCACCTTGTACCAGTCCTGTGTAATGGGTTCTCATTCCTACCCAGACTGCCTCACCATGGTACAGAGAGTGTCTCAGGCTACGAAGGCTTCAGGTCTTTTGTGAGTCACGCAGCAAGGGTCCCTAACTTTCTGGAGCCACGTGTGAATTGATCCACGTGGCTCTTGTCCTTCTCCTATCGATAAACAAGCTTCCTTTCATGAACTGAATGAATGAAAAGGTAGGGGAAGAACTTTCTCCTCCTGACCTCTTGGCAAAGTGTGCTCTAGCCTACAGATGCAAAAGGAAAAGCTAGATGAGCTGGAGAGATGGCTCAACAGTTAAGAGCACAGGCTGCTCCTCAGAGGACCTGGGTTCAATTCCCAGCACCCACATGGTGGCACACAACAGTCTGTAACTCTAATCCCAGGAGATCTGGCGCCCTCTTCTGGGCCTCCTCAGGCACTGCATATACTTGATACACAGACATATGGATGCAGGTAAAACACATACACACATAAGATAAAAATATATAAAATCTAAAGAAAAAAAGAAAGAAAGCTGGGTTCAGAGTCACTTCACCCTTTGGCCACATACTGAGATTGAAAAATGGGAGGAAAGAGGGCCAAACACGATTTTTCAGGAAATGAGACAAACACAGAGCCACCTGGATGGCTTCAGCCCCTGCCTTCCACCGGGTCTTCCACAGCTGGTTTGTGTATGTTGGCGCTGTATTTACCAGGGCCTTAATCTCCAGTCTCATTCAGACAGCTTTGTACTTAGCAGAAGGGAACTTCTGAATTCCTAATTAAGGCAATTTTTTGCTGAAGACAGCCTCTTCAATGTCATAAGTGAATCTCTCCTAGGTAATGGTGAGAAAGCATAAGAAAACAAAGCGTGTGTTTTAGGCAAGTATGTATGTTGGCTAAAGGAATTCAATTCATGGGAGAGAGGACAAAAAAAATAATGTGTGTTTCCAAATATACATTGTAGAAAGAGTTGGTTGTATTCTGCCAGACTCAGAGGAAGCATCTCGTGCATGTAGGTAGGAAGGCCGCATGTAGCTGATGCAGGGGTGGAATGACACCACCATGGGACAGCTGTGTTTGGATAGCACCTAGTGTCCTCAGTGACACAATCAACAGAGACTCAAACAGGGAGGAAGAAAGGGGCCTTAAGAGACTCCAAGGCTGCTGTGCAGAAATGCAGGCCTCACAGTTACCCAAAACTTACCAGAATAAAGGCCTCCAGAGCGGCAGGGGAGCAGGGAGTGTTATTTTAGTCTATCTAGTGGTGTGGTAACTCGGAGCTGACATCCTGCAAGTTTTGGCTCTTCTCTGTTCTTCAGGTATGGTGATACAAACCCTTTTCTCCCCATAGCCATGTAGAAGAACATCTTTAAAATCAACAGAGTGTTGCTGAAAAGTGAATTCTCAGAGTTCCCTATGGAACCTAGGGTACCCTAGGGTGTGGCCAGTCCCGAGTGAAGCCATGGCTTTTGGTTTGTGAGAAATAAAGACTGTGCTTTCCTATTGGAAGGCCTCCTCATTCAGTCATTCGCCACACGTTCATCTATTTGACAAATGATCTGTGCAAATGATGTTAGGCATTGTAGAAGTGGAAGGGGCCAAGGGTTGGCCCTAATGGAGCTTTCAAAGCTAAGGTTGATACTATCAAACGCACAAGGACTGCCTGGAGTGAACAGGGGCATGAGCTGGACTGTTGAAAATGGGCATCTGGAATGAGAAAGTGGAGAAACTGAGGACCTGTGGGTGAGGAAGGCATGAAGCAGAAAGACCCAGAGATTAGATTGGGACCAGAGATGGAGTGTTTTTTGCTACATCCAGACTGGAAAATGATGAAGACAGGGACAGGAGTGTGCTGCATGTCTTCCCTCCAGGGGACCCTTGTTTGGGTCATGAGTGATGTGCATTTACTCATCTCTCAATAGAAGTGACTTAAGCAGCACGTCTCTCTCACAGTGTATGTCACTGGGCAGGGGATCTTCTGACTCCTGTAGTGTATACATGTTCAGAGCATAGAAGCTGCCTTGGTGGATGTTACACCCTGGTCTTTCCTTATCCTCACAGGAGATGCTCAAAGGTACACATCTCAAAATGCAAATAGTTCTGAAGCTAAAGACTTCTACGTTTTTTGTATATATGCACACACATGATAAAAGTTATCTTATAAATTATGCACTATAGTACTAAAATATAAGTTATGACAATATGTTGTAATACACATCCGTGCTTCATGGCCATGATTAAGTAAAATAGGATTCTTCAGCATAGGCAACTGCAAAACCATGGCAGTGGATCTGAAAACCAAGGTGGCTTCTGAGTTACTAACAGGAGGGTAGCAAATACCGTGTGTACACACAAATCCAAGGGATGCTTCATGTCTCAAATAGGAAAGAGTGAGACAGTATGAGATTTCAGGATGCTTTTCAGAATCTGTCATTTGTATGTTTCTAGAATTTTCTTTTTAGTAGTTTCCAATCAGTGCTAACCTGGGTAACTAAAACCATGGAAAACAAACCTGTAGATAGGGGATTTCTTTAATTTCTTTCTTTAATAATGAAAAATTGCTTCAGCAGGATTCATTTATCTTCTTTTATGAGCTCTCTCTCTCTCTCTCTCTCTCTCTCTGTGTGTGTGTGTGTGTGTGTGTATGTGTGTGTGTGTGTGTGTGTGTGGTGTTTGTGCATATTTGTATATGTGCACATGAGAGACACACACACACTAGAGGTTGATGTCCATTATCTTCTTCAGTCACTATCTTGTATTTTGAGACAGCATCTCCCACTGAATGTGGAGTTCATCTGTTCAGTTAGGCAAGCTGGCAAATGAGCTGTCTGACCAGGGTTCTATCTACCTTCACCTCCTCAGCACTGGTACAGCAGATGTACCCCACCACATCTGGATTTCATGTGGGTACTGGGAATCCAAACTCAGGTC